>NC_034612.1:22306345-22335629 GCF_900095145.1 Mus pahari
AAAAAAAAAAAAAAAGAGAAATGTTGCTACTTGCCAGTTGTATAATGTTGAACCCTCCTCCCCACTCCTGTGCTTGGAATTGAACCTAGGGTCTTTCACATTACTAGGTATATGCTCCACCCTCTCACTAGGCATTCTAGTTAAGTGTTTTACTGCCGGGCCATACCCCTTACCCCGCACCCGAGCATTCTAGGCACACAATGTACTGCTGAGCCAAGCTCCCAGATACCTTTTAAATGTCTTAATCTTTCTTTAGTTTCCTCATGTGGGTAGTTGTGAAAGTTGAAGGAATTCGGTAACTATTTGGGAGCACACAATCTACTAAGCCTTTGTCTGGATCCGGGGGATAATATACACACACGCACAAAACAGCCTACATTTTATACCCTTGCAGAATGAATATATCTGAATCTGTTTTTTTAGTAGCAATTAGCCAGTGTTTATGATAGACATGAACTGAAATATTGACCTAAGAAGATTTCACTTGGCCGTTTAAACTCATCCCTTGTTCAGCAGGTCTTGTTCATATCAAGTATCATAGACAGTCATCCATTGTGAGGCTTCAGAATTTGAGCCTAGACTAGCTGTATCCATGTGCCTGAGCTTCTGGCTTGAGCGCAGAGCTCCTCCTGTGGGTCACTGCTCTGTAGGCTATCCCCCAGTTTCCAAAAACAGACCCAAGAATGAGGGCTGAGTGACACCTTTGATCCTTTGAATCACTGTGAAAGTCAGGTTTATTCAAGTAAAGTGTGAGTGGATTGGGGGGGGGGGGCACTGTGGAGTTCACCTTAGCAAACCCGTTCTGATAGCTGTGCTTTGTTGATACCTGCAGAAACACAACACAAGCAGGGAAGAAAAATAAATCCCAGGATATCAGATTGATCAGCTTCTCTAAACTGTTGATCGTGGGTGGCCAACAAAAAACCCTTCCGAGATGTTCTGACTAATGAAAATAGAGACACTGGCAGTGCCCAGGGAACTCTGGTAGCATGCTGAGGTGGGAGTCTGGCATTCAGCCTCAGAGGGTGCTAGAGATCAGGCATCAACTTCCCTTTCGAGGGAGTGGGGTGGGAGTCATCGGTAAGTCCAGTGATGAAAGACTTGTCACTGGTCCCTTGAGAGAGGCATGAGAATGCACTCACATGCTCTCATGTGAACTCCACTAGGTTATTTTAAGAATATGTCTGATCAGAGTTAATATTCCACCATGGATCAATAATTTGCAATTTTTTTATTTTTATTTTTATTTTATTTATTTTTTTATTTTTTTTATTTTTTAGTTTTTCGAGACAGGGTTTCTTTGTGTAGCACTGGCTGTCCTGGAACTCACTTTGTAGACCAGGCTGGCCTGGAACTCAGAAATCCACCTGCCTCTGCCTCCCGAGTGCTGAGATTAAAGGCGTGCACCACTGCGCCCGGCCAATAATTTGTATTCTTAACTTCCTGCTTTTTCTATTAGAGAAGTAGTAAACAGTATACGGGAGTAAAGAGAGGCACACTTGGTTGTTTGTTAGAGTCACCACGTAGCTACTGTCCTGGGTAGGTTTCTGTTGCTATGGCAGACACCATGAGGAAAAGGTCTGTTGGTTTACAGGTTCGAGAGAGTTCATTGTGAAGGAAGCCAGGGCAGGATCTCCCAGTAGAAACCGAAGCAGAGATCATAGAGGAAAGCTGTGGACTGGCTTGCCTTTTTATAGAATCCAGGACCACTTGCCCAGAATTGGCACTGCCCGTGGTAGGCTGGGTCCTCTCAGTATCATTCATTCATCAGGAAAGTGCTTCGCATGCAGACCTGCCCATAGGCCAGTCTGATGGAGACATCCTTTCAAGTCACTCCTCTCTGAAGATGGCTCTACCTTGTTTCAAGTTGACGAAGTGACAGAAACCAACAAAGGAGAACAGATCCTAACCGGCACAGGCACTTAATGCTATCAATCAATCTATCTATCTATCTATCTATCTATCTATCTATCTATCTATCTATCTATCTATCTATCTACACATACATATATTCTCCTTTGAGATTTGGAATTTGGTCTCTTGAGAACCTGTTGAGAAGATTAGGTATGTCTGATGCGGTCAGCCCTACATGCATTGTTTTTTTTTTTTTCCAGTTTATTGCGATAAAGACATGAAGGTTTTCATTGGAAGTTTTTGTGGAAGTCGAGAGGAAGCCTTTCCATAGTTGTTTATCAGAGTCACTAAATAGCTCAGAGATCCCTGGTGCCTTAGCTGATGGCCTTTACTACCTGGCTAGGTGCTTGTGAAAGGAGAGTGCGTTGCTTCCTTGCCAGCAAAGTGTCATGAAGCCAGATGCAGTGGGAATTGCTGCAGTGAGCAAACTTAACAGGATTGTTGCACAAGATTGGCAAGTGTCCAGCTTTAGACTATCTTGGAAGAACTGGCTTTAGGGCAGGGTGGAAAGGTTTAGGCAACAACCTTCTTGCTTCTCGGTGGCCTTATCCTTACTAAACTTGACTGAGGCTTCTTTGTGCCTTTCCCACATCTGGTTCTTAAATACTTTCTTTGAGTGGGTGCTTTGTATAAATCACAAGGCTCCCATGCAGGTGCAGTCACAACTTTCCCTAGAGGAGTAAGTTAGTTTGTGCAGGAGTTGACAGAGGGTAGAGTCTTACAGAACAATTGGAAACTTCACTCCATACCAGCTTTCGTGGCTTGAGTAGGTATGGGCCCCATAGACTCATGTATTTGAATGCCTGACCCATAGGGAGTGTCACTATTAGGAGGTATGGCCTTGTTGGAGTAGATGTGGCTTTGTTGGAGAAAGTGTATCACTGTGGGCTTTGAGGTGTCCTATGCTCAAACTTTGCCCAGCGTGGGACAAAGTCCCCTCCTTGCTGCCTACAGTTCAAGATATAGAACTCTTAGCACAATATCTGCCCGAAGGATGTAATGTTTCCCACCACAGTAATGGACCAAACCTCTGAAACTGTAATCCAACCTCAATGAAATGTATTCCTTTATAGGAATTGCCTTAGTCATGGTGTTTCCTCACAGCAATGGAAGCCTAAGATCCTTTCCTGGAACTTCTCACCATCAGGGTTGAGTAACGATCACCTCTTCAATCTCATAGTGTTGGTTAAGTTGAACACATCTGTGATTCTTTGAAGGTAACGGGTTTCTGAATACACCCGTGAGAACACCCAGTAGTACAAGTAGCAAGGCGCTTTTGCTTTGAGTCTGTCATGAGCATGTTCTGCACTGTGCAAGGCCAAAGGGGGCTTTTCTTGGTTTGTACTCCTCTTGCCATGAAGATTTTTTTTTTCCCATTAAGTAAAAATACACCCAAACTGTGAACTTCGTTAAAAGAGGAGTGTGAGAGAATTGGAAATGAGCAGAATTGCTACCTCTATGTCTCAGGAAAGTTTCATGGGACCTCCGAGTAGTGCCCATCGAACAAATCTAATCCATTGTTTCAATGACATTACACATGATGTCTTTTCTGTTTTAGTTTTCTTCCTTTAAAAATTCCTGGGAAATACCAGAACCTTTCCAAGTTAACTAAATAAACTAATACAAGTTTGAAATGTTTCAAAGTAACCTTGAGCCAGTGTTTGCCATTTGGGGGACTTTCTGCTGAAGGACATCTCACGAAGATCCTTTTTTTTTTTTTTTTTGGAAATTGCACGAAGATGCTTTTTTGTTCCCCATTATCAGAAACTAAAGCAGAACTAAGCTGAATAAATTGTCTAATTTACGCGAGTAGCTTCTAAATTGTCTCTTTATATACATTACTTACATACGCTTGCAACCGAGTATCACCTAGAGCTACAGTTTGTCAGGGTTTAGCTCTTAATTAGCTTATGAGATTACATCCTTTTGAAGCTGTATACCACAGGTGTTGGCTAGTTTTCCAAAAGCAATTAAAATGCCCACTGTTATAATTAAGCTTGTTACTTGTTGTATGTTCTCATTATAAAATGTATTGGCAATTAAGGAAATAGAGACTGAGGCATTTGACTTGGCTCTTAGAAATGCATTAGACTGACTTCTACCTTGGTCCCTTAGGAGAAGGTATGGGTCCCTGGGTCAGTTGGAGTACCTCGAATATTTATTGTTATACCTTGAAAAGCAATAGCTGTAGATTACTGTGGAGTTTATGATGGTGTTCCAACAGATAAATGATAATCAAAACTGTTATCTTTTAGATGGTAGTCTCGTAACCAAGAAGCCTTCGTAAGAAACATTGCCTTACCTTTAAGAAGATGGCTTGACCCTGATAGAAAAATTAAGTCTGTTAAACTTTGACTCCCCATTTTTCTTGTTCATTTTCACTTTGGTTACCGAAAAGGAGGTTATGGGAGAGTTGTCACAGGTTTAATGTGCCCATGTCTGATGACTGTACAGCAGCATAAGCCGTTACAGCACAGTGAGATTTGGCCTATGGGAGAAACTTTGATGATAGCAGCCTCCATGGCAGTACAGGCCTTAGTGGCTGGTTTCACATGTTGAATTCTTTCTTTTACCTCACTGACTCATTGCAGCATTTTTTGGGGTATGTGCACCCCACAATAACATGGTATCTCTGTCATGGGGCCCACAGGTCATTTCGTGCTCATGTAGAAATTACCACGTAAAGTCCTATGAAATTTTCGTACTTATTTTGAAATTCCTCCAACATTTCTGGAAGAAGATGGAGCACTTATTTTATGTGGTTCCATCCCATTGCTTTGGCCTGTTTGTGCCCTTAGGCAATTAACATGAAAATGAAGGCTTAGAAATGAATTTAACATTTAGAGCAGGGCCTTACTAGGCTTCACAGGACATTAAAATCAGGGAAGAGAAAAGGGCAGGTGTTCTGTAATTACTATTTGGTTTTGAGGACTGTTGGAAAGATTGGGTCTTATTTTAGATTTACTTCTATCCAGAGTTCCTCTAAGGTTATGATTAATATTATAAATTATTTTCTTTATTGGTCTTAGAGATTAGAATTATCAGAGGAACATTTTCTTGGGAAAACTACTGTTCATTTGTGGTTCTCTGGATATTCCGAGTTGAGTCTACAATGTATTACTGTAGAATCAATTTAAAGGCTTGTGGGTTAAGGACATTTGCTCATTGGTTTTTTTTAAGTCTATTTATACAAGCCTTTTCTGGTGCTTCCTTTGTAGCATATTTTCCACAATTTATTTCTAGCCTTGTAAGAATGGAGGGGAAATTACCAAATTATTAGGTTGGTTCCTTATTTGAGTTCTGCCATTTTCCCTCTGTACAGAATGAAATAAAATCAGTCTTTGCTGCAATCCTGTGAGAAAAGATGACAGGTTCTGAGGAAACGACTGTTTTCAAAGGGTGTATTTGCATTTAGTATGAAGTATGTAGCTAGTGTAGTATTTTCTGTTAAAACTACACGTCATTATCATAAAGTCATACACCCAAAAGGAGATGTGACAGGGTGGTGTGATTCACTTTTCAGTACTAAAAGAAACAGAGAAACCGAGCAGAATTTCTAATACACCGATTAATGTTGCTTGCAGGCCTGATGTCAGCTGTGATGGCCTTTCCTTGGGAAGCTGTTTTTACTTTTTTAGTGGAGAATTTTGCCTCTTCCTCATGCTCCACAGTACTCCACACAGCACTTCTGCTGTTGTTTGATTCCTCTGTTTGACTCTAAAGTACAATAACATAGCACAGAGGCCGTGAAATGGTTTTAATTAATTAATTTAATGGTTTAATTTTTCCCCTCCCTAGATAGGGCCTTGCTGTGTAACCCGGGCTGTCCTGAAGCTCTGTAGACTAAACTGGCTGCGAAACCACAGAGATCTGCCTGCCTCTATCTCCTGAGTGCTGCGACTAGAGGTGTTCTATTAACACAGATTGTGGTGGTTTGAATGGAAGTGGTCCTCATAGGCTCACTTGGAGTGGAATTATTGGAGGTGTGGCCTTCGTGGAGTTAAGTGTGGCCTTGCTGGAGGTAGTGTGTCACATGGGGGGGTGGGATTTGAGGTTTCAGATGCTCAAGGCAGGCTCAGTGTCAGGCTCTCTTCCAGCTGCCCACTGATCAAGATGTGGAGCTATCAGCTACTTCTCTAGCAGGGTGTCTGCCTGCATACCACCAAGCTTCCTGGCATGACAATAATGGACTAAACCTCTGAAGCCAGCCCCAATTCATCTTTTCTTTGATGAGAGTTGATATGGTTATGACCTCTATAAACCCCAACTTAGACACATATATATGCGTGTCTGTATGCCCCATAGGCCTGGGTATCTTCAAAGGCCAGAAGAGGAAATTGGATTCTCTGGAGCTGTAGTTACACAGGCAGTTGTGAGCTGTCCAGCATGGGTGCTGGTAACTGAACTTAGGCCCTATTAAAGAATAGCAAGTGCTTTTAACCACTGAGCCATTTCCTCAGTCCAAAGGCTTTGCTTTTGAGAGTTTCTTTTCCTTCTTTTCAGTAAAAATTAAAGTGCATTTGACATGCACAGCCTGGGATTATATAGTGTGCACATGAATAATATAGATTAAATTTTGGCATAGTGTTTACTTATAGAACCACCCTACAGCAAGAGTAATGAGGATATCTGATACACTTTAAAGTTTCCTCTATGTAATAGGTTTTTAGTATGTCTGTTTTCTATTCTTAACAACTAATCTATTTTCTCTCATTGTAGATATAAAGTAGGTACATTGGATACACTTCTATTTTGTTAGTAGAAATGAAACCACACAGTATGTAATATTTTATTAAACACAATTATTTGATAGCCATCCATGGAGAAGTATGTTTGTGAGTATGAATGTGCATGTGTGTTTATATATGCATGCATATGAGCATGCACATGTATATATCCATCCATCATCCATCCGTCCACCCACCCACCCATCCATCCATCCATCCATCCATGATTAATGTTATAAATAAAGCTGCTATAAATATCCGTATATCTGTCTTTGTAATGGACACGTGCTTTTGTTTCTCTTGGGTGAAAAATCAGGGTGGAACGGCTTGTTCGTGTATAATAGCATAAAATTGATGAGTTTCTGGAGTGTCTTTTTCTTTGCATTTCGCTTTTCTAGTGTGTAATAGTTTCATTGCCTTCACACTATTGCCAGCCCACATAATAAGGTCAATCACTTAAAAAAGTTTTAGCCATTTTAATAGCTATTTGGTGCCAGGCAGTGGTGACACAGAGGCAGGTGGATATCTCGGTCCCAGAACAGCCTGATCAAACAGGGACAGCCAGAGAAATTCTGTCTCCAAAAAAAACCCACCTTCAACAACAAAAATCTATGTGGTGAGCTCTCACTGTTGTTAGCCTTTCGGGAATGACTCAGGGTGTTGAGCATCTTTTCATGCGCTGTTATCCGTGCCTCTTCTCTGACAAAGCATCTCTTAAAACATTTTTGCTGGTTCATTCATGAGGCTTTATTTTAAAGATTTATTTTCAAATTTTTTTAATTGATGCGCATGTCTTCGTGAGTGTATGCCACGTGTACATGAGTACCTGCAAAGGCCAAAGGGAGTGTTGCATTCACGGGAGCTGGGGTCACCGACGTCTGTGAGCCGTGGAGTGTAGGTGCTAGCAGCTGCTCTTGGGTCCTCTGAAAGAGCAGGATGTGTTCTTAACAACAGAATCATCTTTTCAGCCCTAGTTCAAATGTTTTAGCAAATATAAGATTTGTACTTATATCTTCTTGGCCTTTTGCTTGTATTTCCATGTTTAACAGTGTTCTTTGAAGAGCAGGAATTTAAGAAAAAAATTAGAATTAAAAATCTAATTCATAGCTGGGCATGGTGATGAACACCTTTAATCCCAGCACTCAGGAGGCAGAGGCAGGCGGATTTCTGAGTTCCAGGCCAGCCTGGTCTACAAAGTGAGTTCCAGGACAGCCAGGGCTACACAGAGAAACCCTATCTCGAAAAACAAAAACAAAAACAAAAAAAATCTAATTCATTCAGTTAAGCATTTTATTCAGGCAGAATGCTAGAAATATTCATTGGCAATGAAGAAACAGATCAGAAATCTTATATTTTGATGAAGTCCTCGTATCAGTTTGTTCTTTTATGAATCATGCTTTTGGTATCAGAGCTAAGAAATCTGCCTAAGAGTCACAAAGTTGTTTTTAAATAGAATGTTTAGATGGTTAGCTTTTACATTTAGGTCTGTGATTCATTCAAAAGTTTTTCCTACACGGGGAACTATGGCTTGAAAATACTTTCCCCCCCATATGGATAGCCAGTTGTTTGAACATAATTGGTTGAAGAGACCATCTCTTCCCATGAAACTGCCTTTGCGCTTTTGTCAGACATGAGCTGTCCAGATATGCCTCTGATCTTTTGGAAGGTTCTCTGTGACATTCAGTGTCCATCCATTCTTAAGTGAAAAGTCAACAGGTATACCAGGAGGATAGTGAAGAGAGGTTAAGGAGAGCTGGGGCGGTGGGAATCGTTTCCAAGTCAGTGTCTCTTCAAAGAGGCTTTCATTAGGGAAGGTCACAGGTGTAGGATATAGGACAGTTCCACCATCAGATGTAGATGTGGATACGTCCGAGAGCATGATCACTATAATACCATGTTTCTTCATGTTCATTAAATGGTGGACACAGGGCTGGAGAGATGGCCCTGTGGTTAAAAGGGCTTGATGCTCCTGCAGAGAACTCAGGGTCAGTTCTTAGCACTTACATCAGGCAGCTTACAAACCACCTGTACTTCCAGATCCAGAAAATCCAGAGCCCTCTTCTGGACAGTTTGGGCACTGTACTTGTGCAGCACCCCACCCGCACCTAAAATAATTAAGATAGTAAAAATAAATCCTTTTAAGAGTAGTTGACCAGAATGCCTCCCTCAGCCCATCTCATCCAGGCACCAGGCACCGTTCTTCCATAATGTCCTCCCACCTGGAATCCTTTGTGCAATGGATTGTTTACTATGACCATGTTCTCTGTTTGCCTGTGTGTGTGTGTGTGTGTGTGTGTGTGTGTGTGTGTGTGTGTTCAGATGCTGCTGCTGTTTCAAAGCATAACACCTGCATTGTATCAAATGCGTATCAGTTAGTTTTGTAGAATTTTAGTGTTTGAAGAAATCTGGACTATTCTTGGCCACTCCTGTTTTTCCCCCATGGGCTTTCAGACTTACCATCTCCTCCTCAGTGTTGATGTGGAATGGACTGCCTTGGCAAGGAAAACTGAGTTTGTATTCATTAGTTCCTGCTTCGTAAAGAGGGAAGTCTCTTTGGGTATCTTGAACCTTTTGGTTCTTGTCTACTCTCCATAGTCATCCTTTTCCACACTTAAAGCTCCTGAGTTTTAAAAGGCCACTATCATGAATCTTCAACTGAGTCTGGTACGAAACTCTTCTGAATATTGGTTGCCTCCTGGTTGTTATCCTGAGTGTAAGAGAACATGAAGACTAGACTAATGCCGTGGGGTTCTTAATCTTCCTAATGGTGCAGCCTGTTTAGTTCCCCATGTGGTGACTTACACCCATAAGATATTTTTTGTTGCTACTTCCTAACTGTAATTTTGCTACTGTTAGGAATCATAATCTAAATAGTTTTTGGAGATAGAGCTTTGCCCAAGGGGTAGTGACCCACAGGTTTAGAATTGCTGAAGTAATGGAAGTTAATTGGAACTTTAATGGCTGGAGGAATTGTCCAACAGAGGACGCTATAAAAACTTCACCATGCCTGTAGAAGAAGAAATTTCAGGCTGAAGAGATTGAAGGTATCTGTCTTAACCTCATGGCTTAACATCAGGAAACCTGTCAGGACCTCTGAGGTGGTGTAGTGGACTGTAACAGAAAGATGAGGGGATGTTTCCCCTGAGATGCATAAGATGAGCCCTCAAGCTGAGAATCCGTCTGTTTTGCTTAAGGAACTCCTCTGAGTTACATATTGTGCTTCAAGCATTCCTGTCATTGCTTGTCATATGCCTGCTTCCCAGATCTCCCCATTGTGTTGGTTCATTGGAGAAAAGGCATCATCATGACTGCTGTTAATCACAGGGGAAGGAGTATGGCTCAGGGCTTTATGACAGGAGGGAAACAGTGGTGTAGCACGAGATAATTAATGGCAAATGGAGTGACAGTTTGATTCCCTGCTAGGGACCCTAGCATTGTTGAAAAGGGAAAAAAATTCCCTTTATTCTTTCATAGACAGAACAGCTGTAATTTTGGTTGGATGGAATCCAATTAAAAGGAAATGACATGTAAATTGATGATCAGACAGTATGAGCATCATAGTCCAAGACTTCTTAAAGAAATGGCAGAGTTTAGTGTAATTGGGCATGGTAACATTTGTAAGAAAAATGGAAGTGAATAAGTTGGCTATATGAATATTGGTGGTCTTGTATTTCTACCAGGAGAGAGAGAATAGACTTGCTTTTGAGGACTTTTAGTAAGTTTTTCCCTCTTCAATTTTAGAGACAGGGTTTTATAGCTCAGGCTGTCCTCAAATTTGAGGTCCTCCTGTCTCAGCTTCCTACATAGCAATGCCAGGCTGCTAAACATACAGATATATTTGAGCTGTACTTTACTATACTTTAAGAACTACAGTTGTAAAGGAACCTCCTGGGCTGTATGTTTTCAAGCTGGTGATGATTGAACATAAAATTCTCAAGACTGTATAAGACAGGAATCAAAGGCTGGCTCTTGGAAAAATCTCTCTGTACAGGCATGCTTCACTTGGTCTAATGATATGTTCTCAAAGATCTGTGTGAGAATTGACTTCCAAATTTAGTATAAAATAGAGATTTGGCCATTTGTAATGCTATTATGAATCATTTGTTAAAGTGAAAAATCCTTTCTTAACCAAAGTCATGCCCAATTTATCTTTTGAGTAAATTCATAACTCCATGTATTAGATATGCTTAAAGGTGTCTTTCTTTGAAATGAAATAATTGTAGGGACACACAGCATTTAAGCTTTAGAATGAGAGGAAAAACTGAGTGGAGTTTTTAAGAGGTCCGTATATTGCTTTTAAGGGAGAAATATTCTGGTTTAGAAATCATAGAGCTTCTGCTGTTACGATGAGAGGAGAAGCAAGTGGCCTAGTGTGCCTGGAGGGGAGATTTATTAGCAGTGCCGATGAACTACAGGCAAAGCAAGCATGAAGTGTTTTGAGGAAGGAACAAACAGGACTGCAGCATTTACTGGCAAGGCCTCATTCTGAAGAAAGTCCAAGAAGATGAAATGGAGTTAACCCTGAGAAAATCATAGCAGTTTGAGAAGAAAAAAATGTTCGTAGACTTCAGTAATCAGAAAAGGAGCCTAGAGTCAATGAGATCAGTTTCCAGGTAGCCAGCGATATCACTGCCCTTGTCAACCTAACAAAGGGGACTGATAAACATTGGCGTCAACTTTGATTGAACCAGGCTAGAGGAGTGTCTTCATTCTACATAAAGTGTGTGATTTCCATCTTTTCTAGTCTCTTACACTTTCCTGTTTGGCTCAGTTCATGGCTTATCCCTTCATTTAATTCAGATTCGTGCTATAAGCCTCCACAGGAGAGATACCTTTAGTGACTGTTCTATTTAAGGATACTTTCCTGTGTAACACTGAATTCTACCTCATGCATAGCTTGATAAATACTTCACTCTTGCTCACCATCAGGAGTAAATTCCATAAGAGGTAGACTCAATTATTTAATTTAATAATATTTTGAATTTGTGTGTATGTATGTGTGTCCTGAGGGTTTAGTACTTAGTGCTGGTCTTATGTACATGTGTTTAGTCTAACCTCTTAGAGTTGGATAACCTACTGTCAAGATCATCTCTGGATAAAACTAATTCTTCCGTTTTCAGTCGTCATTGATTGACTGTAGTCTTTAAGGGGTGGGACCTTGAGAAATTTCCATCATTTACATTGGCCTGTTGAAACCGTTTTGACCAGTTGTAGATGTCCAGTGCTTCTGTGTTCCTTTTCAAGGATGGACTTTCTTGAGGTTGGAGAATAGAGCTCAGTTGGTAGAATACTTGACTGCAATGTATGAGCCCTTGGGATCAGTCCCTAGCACCACAAACAAAACAAGAAAAGGAACTTGGTTGATGAACATGCATCGTTGATATTCAGAACAACCCAATGATGTTTGGGAAACTTTCTAATATTTTCATTTGAGTTATTGGGTGATAATAACTCAAATTCCTTGCTTTCCCAGAAGTCTCAGAGCTGCCTTTCTACCCTGGAATATGTCAGTATCAAAAGGCACCATTGGCATTTACATCTACTTACAGGTCTGAAAAACTTGACCATTTCCAGGAGGTAGCCTGCAGTTTTCTGCAAAGACATTATAAGAGTGGCTGCTATCCTCTTGTTACCTACCCATCAGAAGACATTTAAGTTCAGCAACTGATGAAGGCCCTAGCAGAACCATGCAGAAGCAAAGCATTAGGAGATAATAGTCCCTGCTCCCGAGGGATGCTTACATTGCATTACCACCAGCACTGTCTTCTTTACTCACAAAGCTAGTAAGGACACTACCCCTTTGCTTAGTCATTGGAAGTGTTCTTGTGTGAATATGCAGTGTTACATGGTATTTTTCTTTGAAACATTTTCAGAAATTATAGGAAAACCTTTTATGTTTGAATTCTTTCTTTGGGAAAGGAGAACGTTAGTTATATTTAAAAGATGGGCTTCACTACTAGTGTAGTGACTAATGTTTACTTCTGAAGTCTGACTGCTTACTTCCCAACTTCAGCTTTTCATTATTAAAGTAACATGACCAATTTTCTTCTTTTGTACAGTTGGGATGATAATGTTACCTGCCCATAGGTGTTTGTGAGGATAAAAACAGCAAATATGTGTTAGCAAATATCTTGGGTGTCTCATTGTTGGGATTCATATAACCTTAGGAGAAACCTTGGCGAAAGCCAGGCTTTTCTGTCTGTGCTGTTTAACAGGGACAAGTCAGAAACTGACTTGGTAGCAGGATGCTGCAAATGAGTTACTATGTAAGTAGTGGACTGTTGAACCTCATGCTCCAGTCTACTGGCATCAGAGAAGGGGCAGCTCATTACACTCTAATGGGAGTTCAATGAAACGGATCTGTGATCTTAGTCTTGATTCTTAGGCTGTGACAGAAAACAAGCCAAGTAGCCTGGGAGATCTGGGAGTCACCTGCCGAGACCAGACACTTGTAACTCTGTGCTCCGAGGTGGTAAGGGGGACACAGCTGGAATCAATCTCTGGAGGTACTATGCATAAACAAGAGTGTGCCAAGTACATTGCTTAGTATAAGCAAAGGGTTGTGTTATGTGGAAGCAACAGGATACACTTTGGATATGACTTACCAGCTGGTGGTGATCTTAGCCTTGTCGGTGGGCCATGTTTCCTTTCTGAGAATGATTAAATGATTTCTTGGTATATGTATCTGGAAGCTGGCTAAGCACATTTTCATCAACATATAGGAAACAGTAAAAGGGAACAGAAAGAAGGGTGAGTCTATAAACCCTCAAAACCAGGTCATAGTGATTGATGTAATTCCTCCAGTAAAACTGTACTTCCTAAAGGCTCCATAGCCTTCCAAGTGTTCAAATTGAGCCTATAGGGGGAATTATTCAAACTAGCACATAGAGCTGTGCATCTGTGCATGGAGATTTTGTTGTTACTTCAAAGAAGTTCTTGTTCAAAAGTCCACGAAACACTTTTATCACTGGGCTGGTGAAAGAATTGTCTCTTCAGTCTCTCAGTTTCCTCGCTTCGATGTAAAATCTAGTCTGCAGGACTGCTGTTGTCTCATGATTTTTGGAATCAGCACTTCTGCTGAGAAATGAAAACATTGCACTTTTAAAGGCACAGAAAGCAAAATTACTGTGGCATCAGGATTCAAGGTTACAGAATTGGTTGGCTTCCTGGTTTGTTTTGCTGAGCTGAATGAAAAAGATTTGATTGAATGTTACTGCTTAGAGATAAATATTAATAGGCTCAGAATCCCTCAGTGGTCATTTCCCTCCCCAGATTCACTAAGAATTTCAAATTATGGTCTCAGACTCAGATGGTAAGTGTCTAGTGCTCATGCACATGAACAGTGGGTAACCAGATAAAGGACTTTTCAGTATCAGTCGGGGAACAAGTGGGCTGGGGAATGCTTGTCCCTAGGGTAGGCTCACTCTTGATTTTAGTCTCATTTTAATAATTTGTTACAATTTAGATAAATATTCAGCAGCTGCTCAAATCTTTTAACACAGTTTGTTGTAGAAATAATGTCAGAAAAAGCCATCAAAAAATTGAAACGTAAAAAGGTTTTTAAGATTGAAACTGTAGCTCACTTAGCAGAGTGCTTGCCTAGTATTTGTGATATTCTGTAACCCTGCACTTGGGAGGTAGAAGCAGGAAGACTTGAAGTTCAGAATTATTTTTGGCTACCTTGTAGGGCTAAGCCTAGCTGAGGCTTTGAAAGATCTCATCTTAAAATACCAAAACACAGAAAAAGTAATAGATTTAAGTATTTTAAAATGTTTAATACTCTACAGAGACAAATTTTGGTTTGAGGGTTGAGAGTTCCCAGTACCAAACACACCTTGACAACATTTAAAATATACTTATGTACTCTCTCTTGGGAGGCAAGTGTACAGGGAGAACTGTACTGTTTCCAACCCAGTTGATTATGCTTTGGAAACAGGACAGTAACGTAGCACTGTTAGTTTATTTCAGATCAGACATAATAAATATTTAATTGTATGCCTGGATATATCAAGATGAGTGAGTAGTGTTTCCCATCCCTCATAAAGCCCCCTAGAGGTAGTTAGGTAGGAAATTTTAAAAGGCACAAAGATGATCATGTCCATTGATGAAGTGTGTTGTGGACAGTCTAGAGTTTCCAGTGGAATGACTACCATGTGGTGTGTGGAGGGTCAGAGATATGCATTACATGCTTTGGGAGCATGCAAGAGAGGAGGATGCATTTGAGGGAGATCAAAGAAGCTATGCTGAAGGAAGGAGAATGATAATGTTTGGTATCTCAAGATGGAATACTCATTGTAGACAGGTGAGGTTGACCTTGGCATGGACTAAGTCATGAGGATGTCAAAACATGTGATTGCCTCTGAGGTCTTATAAGTATTAAAGTATTGCTGGAAAGCTGGGCTTATCGAAAAGAGTGCAGGCTTTTAGAGGACTGTCTGCAGGTCAGACACAGGGGATTGTGTGCTTTTGAGCTGTGTCCAGAATTGCTAGATTTCAGTGACTGTGAAAATAGATTGTACACCATGACGGGGAAATACCAAATAGAATTAGTTCACTGTTATGCATCTGACGTGCATGTAGGATTTGAGCAGCATGGTACAGCGATAGGGAAATGTGTTGTGAGTCAATATTAGATGTACACAATGTCAGGCTTAGTTTGTGGCAGAAACTGTTCTGGTTAGTGACTGAAGGAGCGTTCAAATGAAGAGGATGTGG
Source organism: Mus pahari (assembly GCF_900095145.1). Classification (NCBI taxonomy): domain Eukaryota; kingdom Metazoa; phylum Chordata; class Mammalia; order Rodentia; family Muridae; genus Mus; species Mus pahari. The sequence continues at coordinate 22,321,702 of NC_034612.1, forward strand.
AAAGGGATGTTAGAGGGAATGTGTGTGTGTGTGTGTGTGTGTGTGTGTGTGTGTGTATCGCCCCTAGCAATGACTCTTAACTTTACTACACATTAGAATTACCAGAGGACCTTAAGGGTTATATGTCCATTTATATAAAGCAAAACCACACAGATCTCAGTCAAACAAATATATCTACATACTTGCCACCTATTGCTTTAGTTAGTTCCAGCTATCAATTTAACACAGACTAGAGTCACCCAAAGAAGAAAACCGAATTTGAGGAATTGCCTAGATCGGATTGGGCTGTGTGGGTCCCATTATTCTGTAGGCAGGTAGTTGTTGGTTGTATAAGGAAGGTAGCTGAGCATGAGCCTATGAGCCATCAGGCAGTGTCCTCTGGACCCTGCTGGACTTCCTTGGTTGTGAGCTGAGTTTCTTAGTCCAAAGTGATGGTGCACAGAATGAGAAGCGGTTCTGTGTTCAGATTCCTGCTTCAGTTCCTGTGCTGACATCCCTCAGTGATAGACTATGACATGGAAGTACATGGTAGGCATGCCCTTTCCTCGTCTGATAGTCAGAATGTTTCATCACAGCAACAGGATGAAAGTAACACACACATGAACGTGCGAGCACACGCGCGCGCGCACACACACACACACATGCACAAACAAGTACACACATGCACAAACACACATGCACATGTGTGCACACACACGTGCGTACACACTTGTACGCACACACACAACACAGGCACGCACACACACACAAACACACACAGAAAGGTGCACACATGCACATACATACACAAACAGACAGGTGCACACACACAATCACACACACATAATCACAAACACACACACATAGGTGCACACCCACACACACACACACACACAATTTTTCTTTCAGTTGATGTTGAACATGCGCCGTTTGTTTATTGTTGAGTAGTATACCATCTCATATAGAGATATCAGAATTCATTTTAGTTATTCTCTTGATAGACACTTGGATTGTTTCAGATGTTTACCTACTAATTCTAAAACTGTAATGACCGGTCATGTCCAAGTTTGAGAATTTTCTTTTATGGGCACATGTCTTCATTTACTTATTGTACATGCTCAGGAATAGAAGTGTAGCATAGTATATGTAAGTACATGCTCCACTCTATAGGAAATTGTCAATATGGGATTCTAAAGTATCTTTAGTGTTTAAACTGTCATTCATTGTATTAACATTATTTTATATTCTCAAATATACTGGGGACATGCTCACTTATTTTTTAATGTAACAAGGATATAAAATGTGGGTTCTCACTGTGATACTAATTTCTGCTATCCTGATGATTCATGATGGTGAATATTGTCTTCCTTTTTGAAGTGGTTTGGTGAGGTCTTGTGGTGACTTTAGTTGTCATGTTTTAAGACAGGATCTTACTAAGTAGCTCAGGTTGACCTCTAACTCAGGGATCCCCCTGCCTCTGTTCTCCTGGGTCCTGGGATTTCAGGTATATACCACTGTGCTTAGCTATGAGAATTCGTGAATGATTTTTCCTTACCTCTTCCTTGCCTTTTCAAATTCCTGTTGGTGTTTTGGGAGAGTAGAAGTTTTACAAATTTTGATGAGCAGAGTTCATCTTATTTTCTCCTACATATTTCTTTTATGTCCTCTCTTGAGAAATCTTTATTTTCCCTAGGTTAACAGAAATGTTCTGGGTTTTTTTTTTTCTGCAAGCTTAATTGATTCCTTGCTGTGTGATCCATCTAAGGTTTTTAATGTGTGATGTAAGAGTGAAGGTTTGTCTCTCCCTGTGCTTTCCCCAGTTTCCCTGGAACTGCATTTTACCACCCTCCCATTGATTATTCTTGGCGCCTTGGTAGAAAATCAATTATCCATTTATTTCTGTTTAGTTCTATTTCAGTATACTCCAGTTTGCTCTGTTGATTGATTTGCCTATTTTTGCTTCAATATCATGCAGTCACACATCTTTGATTATCTAGAGTTATACTGAGTTCTAAAGTACATTACTGTATATATTCCTATTTCTTTTCCAAGATTTTTGTTTCCTATTTCTAGGTCTCCTCTCCCCCTCCCCCTCCTTCTTTTCCTCACTCTCATGTGTGTGTGTGTGTGTGTGTGTGTGTGTGTGTATGAACCCATTTTACCATTTCTCAAAAACATTTTGGCTAATTTATGACATTCCATAATGCTGAGAACACACTTTGTTCAAACTGAATCGGAATTGTTTAGAGGCTGATTGAAGTTTAGGAGGACCTCCTTAACACAACCCTCCTGTTAAAACTCCATATACTGATGCTTGTGGTGGCGCAGACTGCAATCCTCGCTACTTTGGAAGTGAGGTGGAAGGCTGCAAATTTAAGGGCAGCCTGGGCAATTTAGCAAAATCTATCTCAAAATAAGAAGTCAAAAGAGGATTGGGCTGTACCTTGGCGATGGAGCCTAGCCGTCTCTAGTCAAGGGATTTTGGAGTGGAAGCTGTCCCTATGAAATGCGTGTGTTGAAGTGGGTCCCTAAGTGGAGGAGTTTGTTGATGCTTGTGACAGAAGCTTTGTGTGAGGAGGAAGGAAATTTGTGAGGTTCAGAGGGGGGATGCCCTCTTGGGGAACATGGGATTCCATTTCCTTATGAGCTGGCTTTGCATGGCTGCCAGCCTGATTGCTTAGTTTATTCTCCCCTTAAAACCTTCCACAAGGCTGCCGCAAACCAGTCACTGTGAAAAATGAAGGATATTCTCAGAAAAGCTCAAATAAAAAATGTACTTTAGAGTCAGGGTTTTCCTTGAATTTAGGGATGTGTTTGTGGCATCTACAGATGAAGTTAGTAAGCATGCTTCAGGACGATTGTGTAGACACCTTGCCTTTTTGAGGCAGGCAGGTATGTTTTCTTTTATTTTTTTTTTTTTTGGGAGGGGTAGTGACAGGGTCTTTCTTTGTAGCTCAGCCTGGCCTGGAACTCCCTATGTAGACCAGGCTGCCCTAAACTCACAGATAGTCCCTGCCTCTGTTTTCCAAGCGCTGGGCTTAAAGGCATGTGCCACCACACCTGGCAAGGCGTTCTTTTTTATTTCATACTTATGTTGATTAATTTTTTTTTTTAACCATAGGAAAGTAGTTCAGTCAGAAGTGTCACTTTTAAAAAACAAAATTAAAAAACGGGGCAGACAGTTGCTTTTATATATAAGACATTCCTTGAGAACACACAAACTGTATGCAGAATGGTAGGTGCTTGTTGTGGCTTTAATTTTTTCTTTTTTTAAATTACATTTTCCTTTTTGAAGAGACAGGTTGGAACTAGTGAGCTGAACCCATCTCTGAGATATAAGTTCCCTAAACAGCTGTAGAGAATTAATTTCAGAGCTAGCTGAGATTTAATCTACACTTTCTGCTCAGTGTCATGGAAAATGGCCAATGTCTACCAGCTATGGAATGTTAGAAAAATTAGATGAACATTGGGTTTTTTGAGTGTTTTCCTAGTAGAAAAAGCATGAAAAATCCTTTAGTGAACTAGATTTTCCAGTGTACCTACATAGAGAGTATCTGTGATGTATTTGTGGGTTCCTTTTTATGTGTGTTGTGTAGGTTATGTTAGGTTCTTGTTTCTGATAGAACCGAAGCACACGATATTCAACATCAAGCTTCATTTTCTCTGTGAGGGGTGAAATATTTCTAGCAGTCTGTGACATCTGTCTGTCTCTCCTCTCTCTGCCTTCCATTCTATCACTTCCTTTCCCTTCCTTCATCATCCCTTCAACACTCTGTCCAGAGGAAGCCTGTTGGTAGAGCATGCCAGAATTGTTCTCTCTCTATTTGAGATCCTGTTTAATAATATAAATACATATGTATGTGCATAGACATATTTCTTTTTTTTAATTATTAGATATTTTCTTCATTTACATTTCAAATGCTCTTCATTTACATTTCAAATGCTGTCCCAAAAGTCCCCTATACCCTCCCCTTGCCCTGCTCCCCTACCCATTCACTCCCACTTCTTGGCCCTGGTGTTCCCCTGTACTGGGGCATATAGAGTTTGCTAGACCAAGGGGCCTCTCTTCCCAATGATGGTGGACTAGGCCATCTTCTGCTACGTATGCAGCTAGAGACACGAGCTCTTATTAGTTCATATTGTTGTTCCACCTATAGGGTTGCAGACCCTTCAGCTCCTTGGGTAATCTCTCTAGCACCTCCTTTGGGGACCCAGTGTTCCATCCTATAGATGACTGAGAGCATCCACTTCTGTATTTGCCAGGCATTGGCAAAGCCTCATACGAGACAGCTGTATCAGGGTCCTTTCAGCAAAATCTTGCTGGCATATACAATAGTGTCTGTATTTGGTGGCTGATTATGGGATGGACCCCCGGTGGGACAGTCTCTCGGTAGTCCATCCTTTTGGCATAGACATATTTCTATCAATAACATTTTAAAAAAGAAAAACTTTGAGGGTTTTTTTTTTATTTTTTTGGAGAAAATATATTTTTCGTTTTCAGGCTTTTAGTTTTAGAATTTACGTGCAATGTGACCATTTCTCTTAGGGTGGTATAGTCGAAACATCCAAACAAGTTAGTTTAGTGTCTTGTTTAAGTCATGCCTCTAATCCCAGTACTTAGAAGGCTGAGACAGGAGGATCACAATCTTGGGTTATGGAGTGAGTTCCAAATCTGCCTCAGCTGGCTTCATAGCAAGACTTCAGAAACAAAAATAACATCCCTCCCAAGTAAAGCAGAAGCTAAATTCCCCCTAAGTTATCTTCTATATTGTTAAATTATTCCATAATTGGTAACTTAATGGCAAGAGGTTAGTACAGTACATTATGCCATGCTTTGTCTAATAGACATTTTCAGTTGTGTGTTCTTATTTCCCCAAAAGTTACTTGCACATAGAGTCCTCATTTCCCTTAACTCTGGAAGTGCACCCTCAGTTGTGGGATAACAACAGGGTATTTGTTAACTTGTGCTGAAGTTTTATTAGTATATTCATATAGTATGGGCATATTATCAAGTGGCCTTGAGGAATGATCATTATATTTGGTATTTTTAAAAGATTAAAAATTTTCCATATTTTTAAAATTTTTTAAAAATACAATGATCATTACTCAAGGTCACTTGATAATATGCCCATACTATATAAAAATATTATCTTTAATTCTGTGTGTATCCATGTGTGTATGTGTAGGTATGTACAAGTGAGTGCAGTGGTTGCAGATGCCAGATGAGTGTGTCTGATCCCCCCAGAGCTGCTAAGAACTAAACTTGGGTCCCCCACAAGAGCTGTAAAACTTCCTTTAACTGTTGATCCATCAGTTCTTAGGTATTTCTCTCATAGCCATATCATGTAACATTTTAATTTTCTACTTATGTTTGTGGGTCAATTTGAGCCCCAGTTATATTTGTTTTCTGGTGGTTCGGTGTCTAGGAATTCTCCCCCTCCCCTGGTTTAACAGTTTTTGTTATATTTTAATTACTTCTGTAACAGTTGTTACTAATAATTTTCCAAACTATATTTTTTTAAGTGTTAGTTTTGTTGTTGTTGTTGTTATGACAGAGTTTATCGGTCTGAGATTTATATTAATGCTTTCTTTGGTTGAGCTAAGATGTACAGGTTTTTGTCATTTCCTAAGTGTCCCAGTGTCCTTCTGCTTTCCTCTCTGATGTTTTCTATGATTAAGTGACATTACCTGAAATTATGAGTTCCTTCTGAATATCTGATAATTTATATGCCCACTTTATTACCTTGTGTGTGTAGAAAGTGTTGTGTGGCCTGTGTTCTGAGCAGAGCAGCCATCACCTGCATTGTGACTGCTATGGGTGCTTGTCAGTGACCCTCAAGATTAGGTCCATTGACTTGTGGAATTTTCTCATAGGAGGAAAGACTAGGGGATCGTTACCCGATTGTCTCAAGCAGATTCTGTGGTCCATTTGGCTCTTTGGATGGGCTTCTGCTTTAGTTGCATGCGGCACACGTAGCGTTGAGAGACGCTTGAGTAGATGCTCTCTGGAAGATGAACTGAATGGTGAGCTGTATCTGTGCTGTCGTGAGGAAGTAGCCATCCATGGCGGGGTCAGACTGGTAATGAGGCTGATTTGGGGGTTAGGGTTAGGGTCAGTAATCCTCACCTATGCTCTGTAAATACGCCCAACACATTGCTTTTATAAATCAAACTTGGGTGGAAGCATACTTTGCTGTTGATACCCTGTAAACAATCAGTGAGTAATGTTTAAGTATTCCCCAGGGAACTCAAGTTCCTACAAAAGAAACCTGGTTTAAGTCATGAACCCATATTGTTTGTAAGTCTTGGGAAAGTCAGGGGGACAGCAAGAATTCTTATCTCAGCTTCCGGTCTTGTCTACATGTCTGAGTTGACACATTTATAAAGCTGAAATGAGAATAACAAATGTACAGAGGATTTTTAGTGTATTTAAGCCTTGCCCTAAGTATCATTTAAGAACCTCAGCCAGAAGGTTCTTAACATAACAAATAACTGTAAGCTTTGATTGTTATTGTGTGTACACAATATTGGGGAGGGGGTTGTTATCTGTAGCTAACAGACTACATGAGATTCTTGGGGTTTTCTGCAACTAACCATGACACCATAGTCTTTGGACATTAGAGACCTGTGCTTGGAAAAAAATGCCTTAAGTTGCAGATACCCATCAGATACAGTGTCAAAGCCAGGTCTGAGTCCTCAGGAAAGCCCGTGGGGTGCATGCAGCGACATGCATACTGGTGACAACAAACACTGGCCTTGTCCAGAGTGGCTCAACATTCCACAGAAGGGCTTGATTAAAGCAGCGCTGTCACTTGGGTGACCTTGGTAGAGTAATTTACCCCCCCCCCTTGAGCTTCATTTCCTTAGTTATAAATGGGGGTGACATTGCTGAGCAGCTCAGTTCAATAAGGAGATGTATTTGACACGATCAACACGCCACCTGACCCATGGCAAATGCTAGGCAAGCAGTAGATGTTATTTTTTATTAACAGCTAACATTTGTGTAGCGTTCATGCTCTGCAGAGCCTTTTCATTCACTATTTCTCATTTGTGAATCCGAGTGCGTTATACAGATGAAGGTTTAAATGTTTCGTGGGTTTTATGTTCATTGCCTTGAGATTGTAGAGCGCTTGTCACACACCTTCATGCCACTGTCTTCTTATTTAAACAGAATTCTAAATCCATCCCTAAATCTGAATGAGTGGTCTCCCAAGCCCTTTGGTTTTGGTTTTGGTTTTTTTGTTTTTGTTTTTGTTTTTTCCTACTTTGATTTCATACGTGGTAATGGTCAAGAAGACCATTTCTCTTTTGGAATAAAAAATGATATTTTTGGGAATAAAATAAAAAATATTCAATAAAAGCAACTTTGTTCATTTTGGTGCCTTTTAACCCCCCCCCCCCAAAGGCAGTGGTATACTGACATTATCTTTGAATAGTTGAAAAGTGTGATGTGTCGGTTTTAATTTCTATAAAGTTTGTGCCTTAGGGAAAGGACATTGTTTCTCAGAGGGCCAGGTGCCCATGCACAGAGAATGGCATGTACCAGTTATTCCAGTACGACTTCCCAAGGTCTGTTGAGAGCAGAGCCCAGGATATTTGTCAGCTTGATTTCTGTAGTTGTGGCTTATGTGATGTGTTTTCTTTTTACCACCTTTCCATGTGTTATCCGTTTGTGCCTTTAGGCCTTAGGGAAGTGGTGGTGGTCTGGGAGGAGCATGGAGAACATGCTACCCTGGCCAGATAGGACAGACATCTTTTCAGTGATTGTTGTTGACAGCTAGTCCTTGGCATTTCAGTGGACAGCAAATTCAATGAGACATCAGAGAGGAGACTTCTTTTCCGCTGTAATATAGTCAGCTTGTGACCAGTTCCCTGGTGCTCTTTTAAGTACGGAAGAAATCTATATGAGGCCCTTTGATTTTCGGAAGCCTGGTAAAGTGGTGAGACGTTGTCAGAGGATTTCGGTGGTAACTGGTGAGCGTCCTCAGCCACCTGGCTGAGGAGTTTGAAGGTGTTGACGAGTCCCTTGGAAAAGGAGCAGTCAAGGTCTCAGCTTTTCCATCGTAACTTGGGTTAGGTGTGGTAGCTCTGCAGACTTCTGATTCTAGCATTCAGGAGGTTGAGGCAGGAGAACGGGAGGTTGGATTAGGAGGACCAGGAATTGAAGGGCATGCTGTTCCCCCAGCGTCTCTCCTAAAAACAGAAAAGCAAAACCAGAACATTAAATGATAAATGTACTTGGGTAGCAGAAGAGGGTAGTCAAAATTTTTGATAACTCTTTGAAGTGTGTGTGTGTGTGTGTTGTTTACAGTATTGGTGGCTTTGTTGTAGTGTGTAAGCAGTGCATGGCGTTGAAGATGTGTCTCAGAGGTGAGCCACTGCTAGCACAGAGTGAGACAATGTGGGTGTACTGTCCCTTACCTGCCCAAATCGACAAAGATGTCCTGGGCTTTGGCACAGGGAGCCTTTCAACCTTCAAAATTGTTAAAGCCCTTCCTAGGGTTTGTTTATCTTCTTTAGGGATCCTTAATAACAAATCTCAAAAGGCCCACCTTTCCCCAGTACTATTAATGTTCTAAGAGGGGCTATACATTATGTTAAAGTTAGTGTAGTTCTCCATGGGAAGGCTGGTTTTTAAATGAGACTTACTCAACCTCTTCTTAGCTGGTGTTTCATTACCACTGAGGATTTATAATGCTGTAGCTCTGAGGAGCAGCTGGTAAGAATGCCAGCTTCGCTAATATTTAGAGTCATAAAACTCTGGGTATTGGACAAGCTCTTAATTACTCTGAATCTGTCTTTGTCTTAATAAAAGTTGGATTGTACCCACTGAAATAAGATGGCTGTGTTTGCATTAATCTCCAAATGTAGGTTAATACCTTTTTAAAGGCTGTCTCTTAGACAAGAGACTTGAAAATTAATTTCCCATTTTAGCTTCAAGTGAAGAGCTCTTCCGCTCATGGAGTTTGAAGGACTGCCATTTTTCTGATGCTGTACATTCAAGTGCCAAGAAAACTTTGTTCCTCTCTCTTTATTTTTCCTTTAAGTAAAGAAAATACTTTCTTTCGAGTACTTAGTAGTGTACTTTGTTTTTTAAAATTGATGCTTAAGATAAATAGAGGAGTTTTGTTTCCCAGTGAATTTCGGTTCACTGGGGTAAAGGGCAGGATGAAGGTCTAAGTAGTGGGGATTGAGCACTGTATAGTTCTACCACACAGAGACCTTTTAAAATCCATCTATCCTATTCACCCTTCCATCTGTCCACTTGTCCATATGTCTCTCCATCCCCCACTTACCTACCTACTCTGTATATATCTATACCCTACTTTCTGTTACCATTTCCAATCTAACCATCTATCCTTTCTGCCTGCCTGCCTACCTACTATCTGTCCAATTTTAACCTGAAATATCTGACCGCTTGCTTACTGGGACTTTCCCCTAAGTGATAGCTTACCTTCCTCAAGTGCAAGCCAGCAACTTTTTTTTTTCTTCTTTTTCTTGTCTCCAGGGTATACTTCTTGGTGAGCACTTTGTCTATTTATTTCCAGAATTCATTTCTGTAGCACAGTTAGTCAGCTTAATTTTAAGGGCATTAAAACCAAATCAACCAACCAACCAAACAAAAAACCCAAAAACCCCAAATGTCCACATCAACTAAGATCTTCTGCGTTGAGTCTCTGTCTGACATAGTAATGTCCTATAGTTCTAGTGTAGGAGTATCCAATATCTTGTATTAGTCTTTACTAGTATTGCTTACAGTGACTTAGGGAGAGGTTTAAAGAAGTAAAAACTAGCAGTCAAGTGAAAGTATAATTAACACATAGCTTCCTCCAAAGTTCCAGTTTGTTTTCCTATATTTAGGTTTATTGACTTTATAGACGTTTCTATGAGCAAATATTTATGTCCCCAATTAAGACATATCAGAGGCATGTGTCAACAAAATAGATATTCTGCCGTTTTCCCTCGGGGATTCTTTATTCAGTGAATGTGGACTAGGTCACAGGACTCTGGTTCTTAGGGTCAAGCACACTTGATATTTCACCCACTCTTCTGCACCTTCTCAACATTGCAGGCTTGGGTAGTTGATTTGTAGGGCAGAAGTTTCCTTTTGTGTGTGACATCTCTGGTCCAGAATTATTGTGTAAGGGGTTGTCTTTTCATGCACACCATCATGGAGGGCAGCACAAGTCCTCAGATAAGCTTCATGGCATATATTTTGGGTCAGTAACAGAAGAATGAAGACTCCTGAATTGCCGGTTGTCTAAAATCTGTCTCGGCGCATGACGGAGCTGGATGCCAGAGGTTGTCAGAGCCGGTCTTGCGGATGGATCAGGACTCTGAATGGATGCCGTGGGGTCTGAACATGAGTAGATCTAACAGGGGAGTGGTGAAGCAGACATTGTGAGATCTCGGCTCTTCACTTAGGGTCTGGAGAGTTATCAGTTTATATCAGAGGTGTAATGATAGTTGGGTGGAAGTAGTTTGAAGAACACGAGCAGGTGAAGCTCTTCTCTTCCCAAAGCTTGTGGACTCTTCTGTTCTCCAAAGGCACAGGGCTCCCCAAAAGTGTCTGCAGACACTACCAAGTGTGGTTCTTCAGGGGACGACTCTGGGGGTGGTGTTTGTCAGCGTGGCAGCCAGTGTGACTGGCACAGAGTGGTGACATGTTTGTTCAGTGAAGACAGTGGAGAAAATAGCCCATTCAGTACTTAGTGAAACTTGTGAGCTCCTCCTAACCTCGAAGCTGTCTGACATTTTATCAGTTCTCAGGCTCCAGTGTGGAAAGCAAGAGTACGGGGACTTCGTTTTCTTTCGTCCTGTTCTTCTAGTACTTAGGACACCTGATAGTAGTATTAAATTTCTAGTGCTTAAGCAGGTTCTGACTTTAATGCTGCCTTTCCAGTACGTAGAGCAGCACCATGAGTTTGTGCTGTACTTACATTCTTGAGAATTATTGGTTTCTTCGTATTTTGCTGGATGGACATGTTAATTGTTGAAGAAGGTGTGTTTAGGGTGGTACTTTGTAACCTTTGTTACCGCCCATTTTGGGGAAGAAATCTTTTATCTAGTCATTTATCCAATTATCTGTTTTGACCTTCCCTCTTCTGAGCCACTCATTTGTGCTCCATGATTAGCCTCTCCTTGGGGAAGGAGACTGAATAGATGGCAGTAAAGCCAGGCCAGCTCAGAAACGCAGCCCAGTTCTGGAGCACACAGGCAAACCTGCTGGCTGATTTGTTTTGACTTGGGCACTTCCCCGGATATTTTCAGTGTTATGGTATTTTCCTGTTCTCAGAGAGAAGTGAGAATTTGCTGTAGGTTTATGGCCTAGATTAATGGGGTATTTTGTGAAGGCTCTGAAGTGTTATCGCTTCATCTTTATCCCTGCCTGCTATTCTGCATGAGAAGTGTTTGGATTACTGGAGAGGAACTATCAATTTACCTGTGTTACCCAGTGTCAGTTTAAAGCTGATTAGCATTTTGCATCACCTTTGCGGCTCATCAATCATGTGCCTCACTTCTCAGTGCGCAGGCTGTAAGTCAGCAAGGAGATGCATGCTGCAGCATCTTGTCCTGTGATTTTGAGAATATTCTGACTCTTAGCCCTTCAGTGCTTTGAGTCCATGAGAAGTGTCTCTTTTCTGGGAAATGGGTGAGAACTCCTGATGGATTTCCTCTAGGAGATCCTGTTAGTTGCTTTGGGCAGAAGTCTCATACTTATGTCACCAGGGGCACAGTCAGCCACAAGTATGGCTTGTTTGATGCCGTTCAGTGTTTTTAAAATTCAAAGGTGCGTAGCAATATTGAAAAGCCAGGAATTTGATACAAAAACCCAGATTGGCAGGACAGTAGAGTCCAGTTGGTGCCTAACATGCACACAGCCTGGGGATTCTCACCTAGTATTCCGGAGCTGGAAGATCAGAAGATCTGACAGCATTAGGCGTGCTATATACCTGAATCCAATTGCTTCTCAGAGAAACACATTTTTGTTGTTGTTATTGAAAATGTTGAAGTATTGCTTCAGATTCGTTTTCTCCTCAGCTTTTCCATGGAGTAAGTCAACATTCATGAAAGGTAATACGTGAATTGTTGACTTTGCACAATTGTGTGAACAGGTGAGGGTTTTTTTGGGGGGGGGCTATTTTTGTTTTATGTTTATGATTTTGCCAGGGACCATTTATTGAGTGTTTACTAAGGTTCTAGGATTGTATCAAGTGTTTTCTTGTTAATGGAGTTCTGCTTGTTATGGAATTCTTACAGTTACCCTATTAGTAGGGTAGGAGAGAAGGCTCAGAGGTTAAAGCATGTGGTGCTCTTGCAGGGGACCAGCACCCACCTAGGGCAGCTCACAATCACCTGTATCTCCAGTTCCCGGGAGATCAAGTGCCTTCTTCTGACCCATACAGGCAACGGAACTTTACTCACATACACACGCATGCATCCATGTGTGTGTGCACGTGGACATATACACAATCTGATAAAAACCTTAAAAAACAAACCCAATTACTCTAATAGTATAGATGAATAAATTGCGGCAAAGAGATGTGAAATATATTGCTGAAGGCCGAAGGCTAGCTGACTAGTAGAAGCCAGACAGAGTCACCATGCATACTATGAAGGAGTCTCCTGCTTAGATCAGCTTCCTTGACAACGTTTGATGGTCTCTGAACTCTGACCTCCTCTTCAACCCATGGCCCACTAGGAACAGTGGCCTTTACTTGGGAAGGTGGTCGATGGCTCTTGGATCCTTACCCTGTTTCTGGGAGATGAGGACTGCTGTGCTTATAACCACCCCTGCCCCCATGGGACATTTGAAAGAGAGTCCCTCAGGCAGGACCCGAAAATCTTTCTCACCCTCATGGCTTGGTCTTACTGTCTTTGCATGCCTGCTTGTTGTGAATTAAAAAAAGCCTTGTTACAGTAAACCAAAAGCAGTTGTTGATACTTAAAATTAATTCGCAACAGGTATTGTCAATAGCTACCCTGCTCATTGACCACACATTACTAACTATATACAGAGACAATTCTAATGAGATATATTTCATTCTGCCAAACCAAAATTGGAGCACTGGCTTTCTCCAAGAAATTTCCTTTTGACTGGGGGAAAGTTGCGGGGGGCGGGGGGGGACTCACAGATCCTTTACTAAGTCTAAAAGAAACAGGGTTTAGAGAACTCCTCAATTATGTCTTCTGTTGAGGGTTCAAGAGAGGAGGGAAAGTTGTGCTTGTGAAAGGAACAGACCATGAATTGATGGTGTGGTAAGTTCCTTATGGAGAGATAGGGGTGTGTGTGTGTGTGTGCATGTGCGTGTGCATGTGTATAAGGTGCACTTGGTATGTGTGGAAGTGAGGTTGTTGTTGAATAGCTACCTTTTTTACTCTCCACTTTCTTTTGAGACAGGATTACTCACTGAACCTAGGGTTTGTCATTTCAACTAGACTGGCTGGCCATTGCATGAGCCCACGAGTCTCTCTCTAGGGTTATAGATGTATACCGCCGTGCACAGATCTTTAGATGGTACTGTGAAATTCAAGTCTTCATGCTGGAGCAGCAAACACTTTACCCACTGAGCCATTTCCCCTGCCCCAGATTTTTTTCTTCTCTCTCTTTTTTTTTTTAAATTAATTAACTGACGAGTTTATTTATTTTGTTTGTGTGTCTCAGCCACATGCACAAATCCTATTTTTGTCTTTCCATTTCCTTTCCTCCTCTTCATTTTTAGTTTGCTTTTTGTATGTACTTGTGGCAGTGTGTGTCTCTGTGCATCTGTATACCAGGGCATACTTTGCCTGTATTTGGTGCAGATCTTAGTGTTTTATGTAAATTTGTTGGCTTATAACCTCAGGGGACAGGAATTCTTGATAGGTAGGCTCTGTGTGTGTGTGTGTGTGTGTGTGTGTGTGTGTGTGTGTGTGTGAGAGAGAGAGAGAGAGAGAGAGAGAGAGAG
>NC_034612.1:22335640-22351945 GCF_900095145.1 Mus pahari
GAGAGAGAGAGAGAGAGAGAGAGAGAGAGAGAGAGAGAGAGAGAGAGAGAAGAGCCCAGGGTGCTCAGCAACTTGTCTCCAGGCTGATGTTGCTTGTGCTCACAGAGTAAACACTGAAGCTGGTGATGTGTGTATTTGGACAGAGCTGGGTTTCTCTAGAGGCCATCCAAGTGGCAGTTTAGTAGGCAGGGCAATTAAGTGGTAGGAGGGAAGAAAGGAAAGGAATCCTTGCTTGTGTTTGTACCTGCTTACTGGTTTGTGGCAGGCATGATTGACGCCTGAATCAAAATGACTTAAAGCAGCTTCTCCCCCCCCCCCCCCCCCAGCACCATTGTAGTGGTTTTTCCTCTTTGTTGCCCGGGATCCCTTGTGAATTGGACTTAGCTGTGATTCAGCTGCTGCTGTGCTTTTGGTAATCAGTGTTGAGAGGAGGGAGAGGAGGGCTGCTATTAATGGCTTCCTAGTCTGCATTCTCCTAATCAGATATCCCACAGTTATTAATGTGCTTGCAAGATGTTCTCTGGTGTTCCTGGGTAGTTTTCTTAGGTGTCCTGGACTCTTCACTTTCTAAGGTGAAATGATTTATTAGGTTCTAGCCTAGGTGGGATGAATGAAGGCTGTTAAAAAGCTCTAAGTGAAAGGAATAGTATATGAAACCAGTCTTGAGTGTGTGGGAGTAGCAACCCATCATCTTTACCTCCAACCCTCCTGCCCTGAAAAATTGTATCTAGTTAATATTTTTCAGATACTAAAAGTGAAATGGCAGAGCTATTTACTAGGCAGCTAAATGCAAATTCTCTCTCCCATTAGCTTTAATTAGGATGAAATCATACATTTAAATAACCACTTCTGTTACTAATAACTGAACTTCTGATTCACTCTGAACCCCGGTAAATGCCTCTTATGATGTGAGTGGCCCACCTCTGAGTCATTTGCACCTGTGTGTTGATACATTCAGGTTCCTCATGTGGTGACACACATCTGGGATTGAAGGGAAGGCCTGGCATGGTGAATTTTGGGTGTGGAACTTTCTGTACTCCCTGTGGGGGCAGATGGAATAGTCCATCTATGTACCAGGGAGTTTTGCAAGTTATGAGAAAACAACTGAACCAAATTCTACTCTTAATAGAAGCTCACTGCTTAAACATTGACTTTTTGTATTATTATTATTATTATTATTATTATTATATCTTTATTCATTTCTTCTGTGTAAACAAGCATTGTTAACATTCACTACTGTCTAACAGATGAGAATAAGCTTTTGGGGTGAACTAATTGAGATGAAATTTGTATGCTTTATATTTCTTTGACACACATGGTTTGCTTTCAGGGTTGTAGATGCTGTCTAGGTGGTGTGCAGAAAAGTAGTTTGTGAATGCACAGGCCTGTGTGTGCTGTGCAGGGAAGGGTTGAGCCTGCTTGCTGGAGGATCAGAAACAAATAAGCAGCTTGGCTTTACTCCCTGGTGGCATAGCCAGCTAATGAAAGAGAGGACTGCTAAACTCCCAGTTGTCACCCTGCCTAAGAAGACTTAATAGAAAGCCCACGACTTTAGTGGGTCTGTGAGGTGGGGGCAGAGTGGGCAAAAGACACAGAGCTCATAGCAGCATGAAACATACTGGGAATGTAACTTGCTGCCTGTCTCTTTGATCCAGGCAAGGTACAGCTGACCCTGCTTACCTCCTCTAGAAATGGGAATTGTGCCAGATATTAGCTCTAGGAGACCAGCTGCTGCTTCTGCGTTCTGTAGCTTTTGATCAGGACATTGTTCCTAATGAAGTCTGACCAGCATCATTTAGACAGGAGTGAATGACAACTGGTATGCAAGAATTCCTCTTGATAGACAGCATTTGGGACTAGTAACCAGCAGAGGCTGGGAGTGGGACTGGGGCAGGGAGATGCCAGCTCTGATGGACAAGAGCTTATCTTCATTTAATTTTCTGAGGCACCATGGTTGGTGTCAGGGGGTTGAAAGAAGAGACACGATTGTAAAACATAATTAAAAATTCTTGACAAAAACACACCGAAGTCAAAAGCATCTTTCAATAAGATCGCAATGTACAGAGTTGAGGCGTGGCTGTGCAGAAAAGGTTTTCACTCGGAATTAAAAGGATCCTAAGTGGGGGTAGGTCTTGTTTTAAAAGTAATGCTTGCTGTCTGGACGACTGTCTGCCTCCTTGGAAAGGTTTCCTTTGTAGAGGCCAAGAAGGAGAACAGTGGATGGAGGTGGCAGTTGCTTATTACACTGATTGCTGGAGCATTTCAGTCTTACTTAATTTAAGTGTATGTGTTTTGAAGGCTTGTTGCCTAAGGGTGTATATGCAATACCGCGATAGGACACATGTCTAGTGTGTCATGGTGCTTTGTGAATAGGCTTGGTGGAAACTGGTTTGGGACCCCAGGACAAGGGTGGGTCTGAGGTGCATATTTTACATATCAAAGCAGAAGTGACTTCCAGGTTCTCCCATCATCCCTCATTTCCTACCTGGCCTCCAACTCTGAACTTTCCAGCTTGGGCTGGTCTGCTCCCTATATAATCCAGACATTCTGTGTGTTTCTCTTTCTCCCTCTTTCCCTCTTCTCTTTCTCCCTCTCTTTCTCTCTCACCCCATGACAACTTTCCTAGTTTCCTACCTTGGGGACAGTGAACTCGCCCACCAGAGAGAGAGCAGCTTCCCAACAACCCTGCCTTTAATATAATCTGTTTCGAATTGACTCATTTCAGCAGCAGCAGAGAAATAACCTAGCAGAATCTTAGCACCACCTCTTTCTATCCAGTTAGTACTTATTACAGCTTCCCGTTGGCCATTTTGATGTAATTTTAAAGATGTATACCATTTTCTTTAACTAGTTACTCTTGAAACCTTCCTAAAAACCACAGTTGAACAATACAAATGACCACCCTACCATGGTCACACTCTCATCCCTACCCCTAACCTAAACCCAACCCAATATTTATTTTTCCTTTTATTTTTGAGATTATGATATAATCATATCATTCTCTTCTTCCCTTCCCCCCTATAAACCCTCCCATTTGTCTGTCCTTATTCTCTTTCAGATTCATGACTTCTTTTTCATTAATTGCTGTTACATGCATATGTGTATGTGTATGTACATATATAATTGCAAATAAAACCTGTTTGGCCTGTATATGTTTTCATGGAGAAGATATTTTCCATGTTCTTAGCATTTCTTGGTTGCCTGTAGTTCTTTGTGTAGTGTTGAAATCTCATGGTCTTTCCCCATTCACTTTGGCATGGCTATTGTTGCTGTCCTTGTTCAGATAGTGTTTAGGGAGCCATATTGGTGAGATTTAATGGGTGTAGATTATGACATTACTAGGGGACATAGTCTCACAGCAAACCCCTGATCTTCTTGCTCTTATTCTTTCTGCCTTCTCTTCTGCAGTGTTCCCTGGTCATGAGGTGTAGGAGTCATTTTTTAGCTGTAGCTAAACTGGGATAGGCTCCACAACTTTGTGTTTTGACAGGCTGTGGTTTTCTGTATTGGTCTCCTTCTGTTGCAAAGAGAAGATTCCTTGGTGAGGGGTGAGGACTACGCCACCTGTGGGTTTAAGGACTAATATTCAGAATGTAGTTGGGGATTATGCTGTTTTATGAAGTTGCTGGTTGTGGGTTCCTCTTCAAGAGCCCTGGGTAATTTGGTAATGGTAATAGACATGTTACTCATTTTTTAAACATTATTTATATGTTCTTTAGTCAATCTTGATGTTTGAATTTCAAAGCTTCCTCCAAGTTTAATGTTTACCATAGATTATAGTCTTTAAAATATCTTTTAGTGAGTAACTGTTAGCAGTAATGTTCTTCGTTGTTGTTTGTTTGTTTAGAATATTTCTCTTTGGAGTGTCATCTATATTGATAATTTAGCTAGGATACAATTCTAGGCAGAGGACTTTCTTTCGGTACTTTTGTGTAGTTTACCTGAATTCATATCTGAAGTCCTACGTATCTCATTGGCATGCTAATTCATTAGATAAGAGTGGCTGCTACATTCTCATGGTGGAAAGATAGGAGAGAGCTCCTGTCTTCGTTGGGGAGCCTATACTCTCATTGAATTTATCTGCTATTCTTGGAACTGATTTCACTGAGATTCGTTTTGATGATAGACAAAATACTGAGTCAAATGTGAAATCTCTTGCTTCTTAGTTAATATATGTGTTTGGAAAGCTATCTTACCTAAGACCCAGTTTCTTCACTATGAGAAGATTAATCGCATTTATTGTTACAGGGAGTGCCTGTGAGATTGTGTAAGAAACATTTCACAAAGCCTCCTGTAGCAGGTGGTTAAATGTAATTATTCATAATCCATAAACCATGTCTTTTATGATGTCATATAGACATAAATGTTACCCATTTTTCTTCAGTTGTTTGAGATACTTGCATTTTTAAAGAGGTTTTATTTTAAGTGTGTGTGTGTGTGTGTGTGTGTGTGTGTGTGTGTGTGGGCACGCACATACATGCATGCAAATGACTGTGGAAGGCAGAGGAGGGCATTAGATTTCCCTGGAAATGGAGTTACAGGTAGTTTTGAGCTGCCTGGTTTAGATACTTAGCTTAGGTATTACCTAAGAGCAGTAAGTACTCTTAACTATTGAGCCATCTCTCCAGCCCCATATATGTATTCTCCCCCTCCCACCTTCCAAGATAGGGTCTTAACTGTATAGACATTGTTGGCCTGGAACTTGCTGTGTAGACCAGGCTGGTCTCAAACATTTATATAACACCAGGATTCTGTTTTTTGAGCCTTAGATTTATTTTATTTTTTGAAAGAGTCTGCCTGTTTATCTATATGTGGGTTTTTGCAGATGTTGGAAGATGCTAGAAGATGGTGTTGGATTTCATGGAGCTGGAGTTACAGGTTGTTGTGAGCTATGTGAAGTGGATGTTGAAAACTGAATCTGAGCCCTCTGCAAGATCAGTACATGCTATTATCCAGTGAGCCATCTCTCCTACCTTGTGTTTTGTTTTTGAGAGAAGGTCTCACCAGGTATTTCTGGTTCTCCTAGTAATTGCCATGTAGCCCAGGCTGGCCACAGGCTCATGATAATCATTCCTGAATGCAGCTGATATAAGTCTAAGGTACCCTAGTTGGCTAGTTGGCTCTAGAATACTTTTTGAAATAATTTATTGCTTAGAATTTTTACAAACAAGTAATAAACAATATATATATAGGCTCTCAGAACATTAATTAGTTAATGTTTGGCTGTTGTCATACAACCCCCCCCCACACACACACATCTACACATCCACATACCCACATACCCACACCTCATTGGTTTTTCAGACAGGGTTTCTCTGTGTAACAGAGCCCTGGCTGTCCTGGACTCAGTTTGCAGACCAGGCTGGCCTCTAACTCACAGAGATATGCCTGCTGGGATTAAAGGTGTATGTCCCCATGCCTGGTGTTGTACTACATTTTTTAAACAGTACCTTTTGCAAAGTTCTGAACTCGCTCGACTGCTTCTTGAGGGCAAAGTCCTGGCTCTCTGAGGTCCAGTCTTTATATATCTTGTCATAGTTCCTGTTGCTTTAGAACATGTAGTTTAACATTCTCCTCATCAAGCTGGTTGAGAGAGCGGGTAACTCTGTCCACACATACCGTGCACAGGCTGGACTGTAAAGCTGATGATTACCATCCCAGATGGTATAAGCCACTGCTTAGAAAGTATCTCTTAAATTCAAAAGACTGCTCTGGGTGTTTAGGGTCTGCCTTTAAACTCTAGTACCATTCGCCCTGCCTCACTGTCATATTTAAAGGTGGATTAGGTCCAGGATGTCCCATTGCCCTGCTTCGGAGCAGTGACTCTCATGTTATCAGAACTTAGTCTATGAAATTTGAAGTGCCCTTTGCCACTCTGCACTGTTAGGACTGCACCCGAGCATTTTAATCAACTTGCTTTCACTGGAGTGTACAATTTTTCTTCTCATTACATCCGCAAGCTCTCAAGTTTACAGACACGATCTCCCTGGCTAGACTAATATTACATGACCATTCTTGCATGCAAATTCAAAATTTAATATCTTGCTGCAGGTCTGTTGAGTTTTATGCAAATCCAAATATAGATTATATTTTGGAGCTGTAAATTAGAAATTACATTCCAGGGAAGAAGTAATATTTGTGTGGGTTTAGAAAAGTAATCTTGCAGTTTGCATGGCGTGTGCCATTTTTCCAGAATAAATGGAATTTTGAGTATTCTGTATGGGTTTAGAAGAGGTCTTGCCAGCATTGCTACTGGTAATAAAAGGATAAAAGTAATGACCAGTCTATACATGAACTTAAAAATAATAATTGTTTTTAGTTATTGTACAGAATCATGAGTTTTAATATAACATTTTAACTTCACGCCCGTTTTAAATGACATGTACTATCTTATCTAGGTTATTCAGGAGTAACAAGTTCTCCCAGTGACTCATTCATTGAATTCTGTGTAACAGAAAGGTGTTAGGTTCATGGCCCAGCTCTTGGCTTTGATAATGTACTGATGAACTAGTCTCTGTCTTTCTGAAGTTTCCCTTTGCTTGCATGGATATTTGATGCCTCTGAATGAGGCAGGAGGATTATCATATGTTCACAGCTAGCTGAGGTTTCACAGTACTTCCAGGCCCAGCCTGGACTTCATAGGGAGAAACTTTCCCCAAAATAAATACATAAATGAACAAATGTCAATGAATATGCATTTCAGTATATATATATATATATATATATATATATATATACACACACACATATATACATATATATGTATGTATATATGTATACATTTCAATATGTGTGTATATATATATATATATATATATATATATATATATATGTATAGTATAACATATTCAGTATACCAATCAGTATACAGTTCTATTTAGAGAGCATATTTCTGTGACTTTTCCTCTCATCTTTAAAACCTTTAAAATTTTAACTTCATGAATTGAATTCACCCACATAAAGTATATAGGTCTGTGACTGTTAGTGTTATTGACAGAGTAGGTCCCATGCCACCATGGTCAATTTTAGGATGTTTTCATCACCTTCAAAAGAAAAATGTCCCATTACTTATTATATGCATATTCCCATCTCACATCTTGTAGGCCTTGCCTTTCACCCTTTCCTGTCTTGCTTTGACTGCTGCTGGACCGTGTGGTTGCATTTCAACTGTTCCTGTAAATAGCCGTTTGAGCTGTCCCTGCTCCACCACATTTGTTTCTTTGGGTGCTAAAGCAGCTGCTGAAGACAACGCAGGAGCTTACCAGTTTGGCCTTTCATATGGCAGCTTTATTCAAAACCGCTCCTGTACTGCTTAAGTTATTTGTTTTATACAAAAAAAAAAAAAAAAAAAAAAAAAAGAATATATAAAAAAAAAAAAAAAAAAAAAAAAAAAAAAAAAAAACAGTTCTCTCTGGCTTGCAGCATCTCTGCTGCCATGTTGACAAATGTTGCTTCTAGTGAAATACACAAAAATAAATAACAGCAAGGGAGAGGGTAGCGCAGAGCTAAGTGAATTCATTTTGCCTCTTGAGTGCCATTCTCATTTGTTTTAAAAACCAGCCTGGCTTTGCAGGCAGGAAAGGAGGAGGCAGGGGAGCTGCAGGAGGAAAAGGGGCTACATTTGACTCTGTGAATTGGGCTGCAGGGGCTGGTGGAACAGACAGCCTGAGAAATATCTAGAATGTAGATCCCAGGGATAGAGGAGTTCACAAGGAATCCTGACAATACCTCATACTATTTCGTTAGATTGGAACAATCTTTGAGCACTCCTCCAAGTTTCTCTGTTACATTTAACCCTACCCCCATCCCCGATTTTGATGTTGGTAAGACTCAAATTTAAGCCTTGGTGATATAGTTGGAGTTGGAACTCATTCTTGTGGAGAATGTTAGCTTGAGGAGGGACAAAGCAGTGACCCAAGTGAGAAGGCCAATAGGACACTAACGAGCCATCCTTCCAGCACAGTGATTTCATTAGATACCACACGAAAAAAGGTGGGTTTTTACCTCAAACTTTACAGACCAGAGACAACAGGGTTTCGAAGAATTCTAGTACTTGTTTACCAGAGGTCACACAGTTCATGGGAGACTAGGGAAGTTGTCATGGAGGGAGAGAGAAAGAGAAAGAGAGGGAGAGAGAGAGGAAGAGAGAGACAGAGACACAGACAAAAAAACAAACAAACAAACAAACAAACAAACAAAAAAAGTCTGGATTATATAGGGAGAAGTTCAACCCCTGAGCTGGAAAGTTCAGGGTTAGAGGCAGAACTGAGGGATGATGGGAGAACCTGGAGGCCACTTCTGCTTTGATATGTAAAATATACACCTCAGACCCACCCTTGTCCTGGGGTCCCAAACCAGTTTCGAAGCCTATTCACGGAGCACCATGACACACTAGACAGTGTGTCCTAGGGGGTATTGCATCTACACGCTTAGGCAGCCAGCCTAATGGAATGGAACCTAGGTCTTCTGCAAGAGCAAGTACTCTTTCCCACTGAACCACTTTTCCAGCCCCTGCACTGTCCTTTAAGAAAATTGCCACACGTGGTGTTTTGTAGGATTATGGAAGGGGAAAAAAGGGAGGGTCCATGGGTGAATGAAGGAAAGATGGACAAAAAGATGAATTTTTAGCCTAGGCTTCAGGCTTTGGTTGTAAGACAGAGCCTGCAGGACTGTTTCTTAGTGTGGACATTTCTTTCGTCTCATAGGAAGAGATGTACAAAAGGTGCTTGTTCAGATAATTGCACATGCAAATGCATTGCCTGAGGAAATCATAGGAAGTTCAGTGTAATATTTAAGATTGTCATAGTCTGAAATCTCATTTTTTTTTTCAGTTCAAATCCTGTCTCTATCTCAAGGAGTGGATCCCTGGAGTTGACTCAGACTTCCTAGGGTCCTTTCAGTTTGTGTCTTGGACATTTGTAAACATAGTGGTTTTTCTCTTCATGGAGCTGGAGGAAATAGATATATTATTCAATTTCCTTAAAGCTCTTCTCATATTCAGGTGTCCCTTGGGCATCAGATTCAGGATCCCATTATCACCCCATGACTACCATATACCAGGGACGTTCAGTTTCTTTGCATAAAGCAACCTAGTGTATGCGTGTAACCTGTACCAAGCTTTTGGAGTGCTTCAAATTACCTTCAGATCACTTACAGTACCCAATAGAATGTAAACGGCAAGTGGACAGCTGTTACAGTCCATTGTTTAGAGAATAATGATAAGAAAATAGTTTGTATAAGTTTAGTGGAGTCACGGGCTGTTATTGTTTGTAGAGTCTTCCAAAATCTTTGTTTGGTTATCTAATATACTGAATAAAGATTTTTCAACCATTATGGTCACCCTAGGTGCTATTTTTCTTATTCTAACCTTACCCTTGCTAGTGATGTGAAATTTCACCCCCTGAGAGCTCAGGCAGTACCCTGTGCTGCTCTGGAGCCCTTCTTTTGAGTTCAGGCGATCCGGTGGTCTTCCCTTGAAGCTGTATTTTCTGTTAAGAGTGGTGATGTGGACTTCTGGGGGAGAGAGCATATTAGGATGGGCTCCTGGTGTCTGTCGGGGTGTGCGCTCTCCCACCGGGAGGAGGTAGCACTTGTCAGAACACAGCGTTGGCTTGCCCAGGTTCCTGTTGTACAGATGGGACGAGTGTCTCTGAGCCCTTTGTCATGGGATACAAGCCAGGGCTGTCACTTACTGAGCCAGGAATAATACCAGTATCAGTCTTTTTCTTCTTTTTCTTTTTATAGTAAGCGCTAATCAATCTGCAGTTAACTCTGTATCTAATTTCTGAATCAGATGCCATGAATTACTGCCCTGGAATGTGTTTGCCAATAAAAGGATAAGTTAAGGCTTTTAATCAATGTTTCTTGCGCTCAGTATTTAAGGTCGGAGTCTGGTGTGAGACTTATTTTGATCTGGATAATTGTTGGGTTAAAAAAATGAATGGTTTTTGAAATCGTGACACTGTGGTTGACTCTTGAGTGAATTAATCTTTGAGAAAATGGAAAACTGTCAATTTCATGAGTTCTCTTGCTCTCCGGTTGTCCTTCAGATCACTTATGGAAAAATATGACTTTTAGGTGGAAGGCATTCTTTCTCATTGAGAAAGGAGGTAAGAGACTGATACACATTTTTGAAGGCCTTGGCACTGGAGGAGCTGAAGGGGAACCAGAGAGGAAGTTGGGATTTCTCAGATTGTCAGTGAGCATTGAGTCTCTGCTCTTTATGTTTGGGTGATAGTATAACCTTGTAATGTTGTGTCTTTGGTATATCTTTCTCCTAGTAAGCTCAGTTTCCTGACCAAGATCCCCATGTTGCTTGGAATAAACAGAGTATAGAAACGTGCGGGGGTTTAGATACAGACTCTACTGAGCGGCCAGGGCCAAGTTACTCTGCTTCTTGGACTCTCCAGGCTTTTATAATTATAAATCGGGGAGGGCAGCAGCTCCCTCACAGTTGGGAAACTTAAGTTGGATGACTTCCAGAGCAGTGGGAAGGGCCTGGCACAGGAGAGGTGCGGAAAGGGGATCTCTTTCCCCTTCCTTTCAGAGTTCACCTGGCTCCCCACGGTGTATGTGCCTGGGTGCAACTGGATATGTGTCACACGGAAATTTTCCCACCGGTGGCAGCAAGTTCAGGATTGCTGTCAGCCAGGCTTCTTGTACTCCGTCGAGGGAAGGAGAAGCCACTGAGCTCTGGCGAGTGGCAGTGACAGTTGCTTTCTTCACTGATTCTTTGGGACTCAGGGGACTCAGAGTCTCAACGGAGAACTTGGTTCTCTTTCAGCTACTAGAATTTTCCCAGTCCTTCCACGGTCTCCTTGTCTATGGAATGGGAATGCTGATAGCTTGGGCTTCTTTGTGTTGTCTTTAATATCACGAGTGATTGTAGTCTGCATCTAGTCAGTTCGGCCGTTTTGCCGGAAGGTACTTAGGAAAATGATCTTTAATTCCAGGAAGGTCTGTCTCCATTCTACAGCTAGAGGAGCTCATACCAAGAAGGTGAGAGGAGCTGGCCCTGGTTTCACTGAACTCAAGCTCTTAGACCTGCAGGCTAGTGAACAGGTGGTGAACACCATGGCATTTTGGGCCTTTTCCCCCTCACAGGTTGATTTTTCTCTGGCAGAGTCACAGTGCCCTGTTTACGTTTGTTCCAGTTGTGACAGTCTTTCTCAGTGACCTTTTGGGAGACAGTTCTGGACCTGCTTGCCTATTGTGCAGCTCTGAGTAGAGTACCTTTTCTCCCCTCCTGCTTGAAGTCACCGGTAATTAAACTGGAGAAGGTGCTGCAGAAGGTCAGGCAGGCCTGTTGTCCTGCCTTTCCCTGTCATGACCTCAGTGCTGTGTAGAGAGCACTTACAGCAAAGGAGTGGAGATGACACACTTCTTGTCTTTGGGCAGCTGGGGAGGGAAGAAGTGAAGTCTGCCAGAGCTTTTGGTTTTAGCTGAGTAGAAGGTAGGGATTAGTGAAGGATGTGAAATAGCAAGAATAGTTCTAGACAAGGCAGAGGCTGGAAGCGGAGCTGGGAGGAGCCTTGAACAGCAATATCAGGAGATTTCGGGTGGGAGGTTGTGTGGGCTTTTCTAGGTCACTGCCATTGAAGGTGTCAGGGAGAAGCTGCAAGAACTTCTGCATGTGTGAAGGGACCTGACAGAGAGTGCCTGCTTTGTGCCAGGGACTTTTAACTTTCCTGCATATATTAGCTCATCCGCCCCTCAGAACTACAGGGAGGGGAAGGCAGCCTGCCTCACCACTTTGTAGATAGAAACAGGTTCAGTGGATAGTATCTTATTGGAGGCCCTTGAACAGGGTCAGTTGTAGGGTCAGTATTCAGATGTGATTATTCAGCCCCGACCTTTTCTCTTCCCGTGAAAACACCCCGTGACCCCCTAGAACACAGCCCTCTGTAGAGATTTTGCATTAACGTTGCAAGGACTGGTCTATTAATAGTGATCTCGTTCATCGTTCCTCCTGAGACAAGGGAAGACAATTAGTTCTTCAGCTCAGGGATTAAAGACCAAGGGAGGTTAAGTGAAGTGGCAAGGTCACACACATCAAGTGGTTTGGGGGACATCAGGCTGAGGTGAGGCTTGTAGCTGATACCTGTGCAGCATAAAAGATTCGCCAGCCTCATTCTACTAAACCACTCTTTCTAGTTGTGAATTCGGAAAACTGTCAAGGAAGTGGGTATTCCTGGACCACTGAGGCCAAGATGGCATGAGGCATGGTAACTGCATCATCTATGCAGGCATATGTGGTGACATCCTCGGGTTACTTACCAGATTTTGTAGCATGGCCTAGTGAAAAGAAGCCACCTTCGACAAAATCTCAGCATTTTCCCTAAGCATGGAGCTCGACTTCTGAAAAAGATCTTACCGAACATATGGTGGCGGAAGGCGGCGGTGGTGGCCTCCTCCTCCTCCTCCTCCTCCTCCTCCTCCTCCTCCTCCTCNGGCAGGTCCAGGTGACGGTGGGCGGTGACAGTGGGCGGTTCAAGGACGCTGTCCAGATCCAGGGTTTCAGGAAGAAACTCCCAACCTGTCTGCAAGAGGCGGAACACAAGGCTTAGAGGGAGGAGCCAACACTCTTCTGCTTCAGTGGCTTTACCATTGCACAGCTCGCCCACAGTACATCCTCCCAGGTGTGAGGCAGTGCATCATTGTGACTGTGATTAGCAGCTCCCCAGTGAGAAGTAATGAACACCTTTCCACACGTGTGTTGCCCATTGGTCTTCCTTGAAGAAAATCTCGTTAATTCATTTGCCTGTGTTTCCAAGTGAACTCTTGTTTGGAGTTATTTTAGTGTTTTGCATTTAAACACTCAACAGATTTATCGTTTGTCAATTCCCTTCTACTACATATCCCCATCCTCCTCTTCCTCCTCATCCTTTTCTTCCCCTTCCTCCTCCTTTTTTTTTTTTTTTTTTTATTGTGAGTTTTATTTTTCTTTTTTTTTTCTTTTTCTATTTTTTTTTTTTTTTTGTCCTGGGATTGTCCTGGGATGACCTGGGGTGTCACCAAGAATAACATACTGGTGAGGACAGCTGTGGGGAAACCCTTGCTAATTACATTGGGCTCCTAGTCCCTGTTTTTCAGATGTTCCTGGTTATTAATAATTATACTTCTGATAAATCAATGGTTCACAATGCGACCCTTTGGGGATTGGACGATCTTTTTCACAGGGGATATAAGATCATTGGAAACCACAGATATTTAGATTACAATTCATACTAGTAGGAAATTTATAGTTACGAAGTATCAGTGAAATTAACTTTATGGTTGGGGGTCCCCACAACAAGGAGTTGTATTAAAGGGTCGCAGTGTTAGGAAGATTAAGAAGCACTGTGTCGAGTGGGTTCTGAGAATGTGGCTAGGACTTTGTTTTTTTGCTGGGATGGGTACTTGAGCTATTTTGCATAAAGAGCAAGATCACTGGGAGCTGGAGAGACAGCTCAGTGGTTAAGAACACTGACTGCTCTTTGAGAGGATTGCAGATTGATTCCTAGCCACCTTTTGGTGGCTAAGAAATGTCTATAATTCTTGGTCTAGGGGATCTGATACACCTTTCAGGCCTTTTCAGGCATGGCACACAAATGATACACAGACATCTATACAGGCAAGTCACTCATTTATGTGAACTACCGTTGGGAGGGATAGTGATGGCCAACATACTGGCAAGGTTCTTCTCTACAAATGTTTATGATGCCATCCGATAGACATGGTGATTCCTAGATGTCATAGTGCTGTCTTGGTGTTTTTCTGTCCCACAAACACACACCGTGGTTTTACCAATCTCCAGCTATCTTGTGCTTTCTCCCCAGTAGTCACAGAGTAGAGATAAGGAGATCTGGCGTTGTGAGTGCATGATGAGTAGGTATGGATGGCTAAGTGGCTGCCCACACAATTGATACCTTGTGTGACAGGCTGGGGTGCCATCCGGCTTCTGTAGTCAGGCTGCCAAGTACCCAGAAGAAAGAAGTGACAGTCATTTACAGTGTCATGTTTAGTCTTTTGCAGATGTGCTTACGGTTCTAACAAAGGCAGAGAAAAAATTATAGGGTGGGAAAGAAATGCCTACAGACAGCCTGTTAAAGTCTCAGAAGGAGGAAACCACTATTTGTGTGTTTTAGGAATGCTAAGCCCTTGCTTATGTAGCAGCAAGCAAAATATTGGCATTCACTTCTGACTTGAGGAAGGCATCTCTGAAGTCAATAGAAGGAAATGCCTAAACCTCTCTCAGAAAGGAGAGCTGTGGAAACACAGAGGATTACCTCATGAAAGCCTTTTGTGTATTTGAAGCCACTAATGAAATCTGCTTCCTCTTTCAGACCGGGAAGCTCCCATGTTTTTACCTTTATCATCTCTTTCAAGTGTTTGCCATCCTTTTTGATTTCTTAGCTTTGAATAATACTAATAAAAATGTAGGTCTTGGCTCAGAATATAGGGTAGTTGGTAGAGTGCTTTCCTGGCATGCAAGCATGAAGTGCTGTGTTCATTCATTAGTATAACATAAACTATGTGTGGGGGATATATACCTGGGATCTGAGGACTTGGAAGGCAGATACAGGAAGGTTAGAAGTTCAAGGCAAGTCTTGAGCCTTCAGATACTTGAGTCTTGATATTTGAGAACTTGTCTCAAAAATGTAATAGCCCAAACCAAACAACAGCAACATGATGTCCTTCTGCCGGGCTTGGGTAGTGACTACTTTGAGTATGAAATAAAGCATATTTCCTATGTTATTCATGGTGAGGTTGGGCTAATAATCACCATGCATTCTATTCTTAACCGGGTCTTCTTTCCTGTGCCTCTAACATTCTGACATGCTAAATACATAAATTAGCCTGTCAAGTGAGTGAACAAACATACTTTTACCCTTTATATCAATTAAATATTTTTATCAGACTTTCCTGTGAATGGGAAAACCCATTATGATGTAGGACTTCCTCACGTCATTCTGTTCACTTTGAATAAACTCTAGGTTACTTACAAGACTATCACTTATAAGCATTGTGCAAATGCTTTTTCTAGCAAGGGGACATTTCATATATTTGGGGGCACCACAACTTTCTATCTCTTTTTGAGATGGTTCTCATGTAGCTTAGGATAGCCTCAAATTCATTCACTCTTTAGCTAAGGTTTGCCTTGAGTTTCAGTTCTCCTGCCTCTAGGTCTAAGAATGTTGGGTTTACAAGCAACCAATGGAGCCCTATCCCTCAACCTTGAGAGACATGTTTTTGTTTGTTTGTTTGTTTGTTTTTGGTTTTGGGTTTTTTGTTTGTTTTTTGGGTTTTTTTATTTGTTTTTTGGTTGGCTATTTGTTATTTGTTTAGGATGCAGAGCTTGTATGTATTGCTGGATGGTTGAATAAGGACTAGCTAGGTTTGCTCTGAGTTTAAAAAATTTGCTGTTTCCATTTTAGGAAAAAGATGTGGCCTGGATTTACCAGTTTGTACAAAGTCACTTTGTAAAGACACTTCATGAATCCCCACTTTCTCCCTTCTTCTACCTTGGTTTCTTTTCTTCTCTGCTCTCTTCTCACTCACTCAGCAGATGCCTTTTCACAGTCTGCCAAGAGTATAGCGCTAGGTTAAGTCCTGGGGCTCTGAGTGTAAACCACACAAAGTTCTCTCACTCTTAGGATGCCAAGGAACACAATCCACAATCCACCGGGAGTGAGGTTTTCTTGTTGCAACAGGTTTGCAGAAAAGTGTGTTTGGTGGACAGCCAGTGATGTTATTGTGAGTGTGCCTTCCTTTGAGTCTCGCTGACTGGTAAGCTATCTATGATTTTACTTCCTTTACTGTTTATCTAGATTGCCAAGTCTCTGTATGGTGTTTTATCTGTTGGTAAGAATCTGGGCAAGGTTTTGTCAATTTTCTGTTATGCTTCCTTTCTTGAAATTAGATGAGATCCTTTGATTTATTTGGAGAAAGGAGTGAGAAATACACATGAGACTTCTACTATTTATCTGTTGTTGCAGTTTTACGGGCTTTATAGTTTCTGCATTGTATTATTTAAAAAATTGCTTTTACATTTTATTAATTATTTCGTGTTGGGGTTGGGTGTATGGTGTCAGAGCAAGAATGTGGATATCAGAGGACAACTAGACCAGCCTTTCCCTTATCAGAGAAAGGCTTCACCCAGACTTTGAGACAGTATTTGAACTGGTTTTAAAAGCTGAGAAATAGCCAGGTACTGAGATGCTGGCATGGTCCAATACTGGACATACAAGAATGGTCTGCTAGCAAATGCAGCCCAACTTTGGAGAAAGATGGATTGATCTGCTGCTCCTGCTGCTGCTGCTGCTG
>NC_034612.1:22352010-22364418 GCF_900095145.1 Mus pahari
TCCTGCTCCTGCTCCTGCTCCTGCTCCTGCTCCTGCTCCTGCTCCTGCTCCTGCTCCTGCTCCTGCTCCTGCTCCTGCTCCTGCTCCTGCTCCTCTTTAGTGGCCAGCTTGGCTGGCCTGTGCTGTTGTTTAACACTTGGGTTGGTCTTTGGATTATATCCTGAACTTCCTGGCTTAGGCTGTGTTTTTAGGAGGGGAATTCATGATAAGCTATAGGTGGTTTCCCTTTCCAAGGAGTCTGAATCACATCTGAATCTGCCAATGGTGGAATGGCCAGCATTCCTTCCAGGGAAACCATGCCAGGAAACTGTGAACAAAGGGCTTCTTAAGACTTTAGTAAAGCTTAAAGATACAGGACAGGACAAAGGACCTATGATTTTGCTGACCTTTCTGTGTCCCTTTAAAAAGTGCCTTTTGCTTGTCTCCATGGAGGAGGTTCTTTTCTTTCTCTTGTTTGCTCTTCTGCCTTGTATAAGGAGGGAGGTCAGACTCTTGGCTCTCCTAGAAAGAGGTCAGAAGAAGTGGCAGTTGCAGCAGTGGTGGCAGCAGCAGTGGCGACAGGGGGGCGTGTCATCCTAATATAGACACAGTGCAACTTAGATGCACATCCTGCTATTGCTATTTCCTGATTTACACCTTAGTGCCGCACTGTTACACCAGTTGTCAACAACAGGAGATATGTGTATACATGAAGCTGACACTCGCTGTGTGGCAAGGACACTTAGAGAGTGTCAGTAAACACCTTGTAAGCAGTTACTTATTGGCTCCACAGGGAAGACATACAAGGGTTGGTTCCTACCTTCTCCATTCAGTACATGGAAAAATTGAATTCCAGAACGAGAGATAATTTCCCCAAGGCCGAATATCCATCTGCCTTTTGAACTCATATATTTACTTGGTACACTATGTCCTTAGGCAATTGAGAAACATGCCTTTAGTAATTTGTGATCAGAGCCTCAAATACTGGTGCCATCCCTGTCCAGGCACATTGTACTATAGGGAGTCAGTGCCTGTGAATAGATGCTCTTCTGAGTGAGACTTTTTTGTTCTGGTAAGCCTGTTTCATCATGGTAGAGCTTTTTTTTTTTTCTTTATTTTTTTTTAAATTTAATTTTATTTGTAATTCATTTTTTACACTCCATATTCCAATCCCTGTCTACCCCATCCACCCTCTGACTGCTCCACATCCCACACCTCCTCCCCACCCCACCCTGTCTCCACGTGGATACCCCCATCCCGGACCCCAACTGACCTCTAAACTCCCTGGGGCCTCCAGCCTCTTGAGGGTTAGGTGTGTCATCTTTGAATGAACACAGACCTGGAAGTCCTCTACTGTATGTGTGTTAGGGGCCTCATATCAACTGGTGTATGCTGTCTGTTTGGTGGTCCAGTGTTTGAAAGATCTTGGAAATCCAGATTAATTAAGACTGCAGGTCCTCCTAGAAGACCTTCTCTTCAGGTTCTTTCAGCCTTCCCTAATTCAACAACAGGGGTCAGCTGCTTCTGTCCATTGGTTGGGTGCAAATATCTGCATCTGACTCTTTCAGCTGCTTGTTGGGTCTTCTGGAGGGAAGTCATGATAGATCCCTTTTTGTGAGCGCTCCATAGCCTCAGTAATAGTGTCAGGCCTTGGGACCATCCTCTTGAGCTGGATCCCACTTTGAGCCTGTCGCTGGACCTTCTTTTCCTCAGGCTCCTCTCCATTTCCATCCCTGTAATTCTTTCAGACAGGAACAATTATGGGTCAAAGGTGATATTGCTGGAGAGGGGCTCTATAAGTTCCCTCTCCCAACTGTCTGGCATTTCATCAAAGGTCCCTCCCTATGAGTCCTGGGAGACTCTCTCCTCTCAGGTCTCTGGTGCATTCTGGGGAGGGGGTTCTCCCAACTTCCTATTTCCTGAGGTTGTCTGTTTCCATTCTTTCTGCTGGCCCTCAGGGCTTCAGTTGTTTTCCCTCACCCAATACCAGATCAGGTTCCACACGCCTCACCCCCCCTACCCTATCCACTTCATGGTAGGGCTTTAAAAAACTGTTTTATTCACCCTTTCTCCATATAAAGATCTCAATTCTAAGTTGAGAAAAGCTTTGAGAAGTCTAATACTTAGACATGACAACTCTGATTTGTGTGATTCTTTTAAAATCACATGCCTGTGAAATGTGTCAGTGTGCAGTTGTCTTTGGAGGCCAGGAGAGGGTGTTGAATCCCCTGGAGCTCAAGTTGCATAGGTTGTGAGCTTCCTGCAAATGAATTTAGGCTGCAACCTCAGCTCAGTCCCTCAGCAAAAACATCACAAGCTATGAATTGCTAAGCCGTCTCTCCAGGCTCTGTGGTTCATTTTGCCTTTCATTATCAAGGTGAGCATAATACAAATAGAAGCCTTTAAAGGTTTTTTTGCATATTTGCAGTTTTGATTTCTTGCCTAGTAAATGAAATAAAAACAAAGTGTTTATTTTATTAGTAAACAAAATCAAAACCACCTTTTCCTTCATGGAGTTGCTAATTATCTTTCATCAGTTAAAACCCTGGCTAAAATACACAAATTATATTCTGCGTGAAATCCACTTACACTGACACAATCTCATTGGGTATTTTTGGAAAAAAAAAAAAACAGCTCTTATTTTATCCCTAGAGTAGGGGGCTTGTAATTGCACACTCTAGAGAGAAGCTCTCCTAGTGCACTCTCATTGTTTCTTTCCAGACCATTGCTTGCTTTCTTGAGGGACTCATAGAGGTCAGAGATCTAACTCCTACATGCAAAGAATTCCTACTAATTCAGAAATCGTGGCAAAGCATCATCTAATTATCTTTTATGGCAGAAAGAAGTGGACGCTGAGATGCAGAAACCTTGATCTGTATACCTGTAGCATTGTTACTAGACTCATAGTGAGCAGTACTTCCTGGGTATACTGGTACATCAACTCCACATAAGATAAATCTTCATGGAGTATGCCGATTCCTCCTTCACAGTTGGCCAACCAACTGAAGGGATGAATGCTGAGTTGCTTTTTTTCTCCTTCTGTGCTGGCTTGGGTCCATTTGACATACTGTAGTTCATGGGTCAAAATAATCTCTAACTTGAAAGGGTAATAAATGCATGCTTCAGCTGCCTGGAAATACCCCCAAACTGTTCTGAAAGAAACTGGGCACCAGTTCTGAGGTTTCGCCTTGATCCTCTCTGGCTGGGAGAATTGTATCAGATCCAGTGTGCCATCATCTGGCAACATACAGCTACTTAAGGGCTGTACCTTCCATTGCACCACTTCCAGTGGCATGTTTGGCTGGCTGCTGTGCCTGTGACTGGAATTGAAACACATTGCTTATTATTAAGGCGGTGACTGGCTGTGGGGGCCACGGATGGCAGTTGTTCTTCATTGTCTATTGATCCAGTCAGTTAGAATGACAGCGTTAAATAGCTCAGTCCTGTCAGGGAGTCTGTGGGATTGTCTTTCCGTGCATTGTATTTTCTTGGTGTCCTGGTACAGAGGCAGGGCTGAGGGGAAGTTTTGATTGTTTATAGGACAGAGAGGAGTTCAGAGAAGTGCTTCCCCGAATACAGAGGGAATTCTTCAAACCCTCCGTGAGCTTTGGAGGTTGCACAGTGCTGATATTAGCTGGGTGAGCTGGAATTAACTAGAATCGGAGGCAGCATTTGAGGGTTGGGGTTTTCCCTGCAAAGACAAGTGTTTCCAGCTTACCTCTGTCTTTATCCCGCTTCCTCCCACTTGGTCTCCATGCACTCGGCAATCCGGACATCTTGATGAACCTGTTGGCTGGAGTTTAGGTCTGTGGATGAATAATGAGGGGACTTGTTTTCACTTATTCAACTTATTTGTTGCATATGTGCTCTTGCCAGAGCGTGTGTGTGTGTTGGTTCTGAGGTTACAGCAGTGTTGTGTGAGCACAGTTCTAAGGTTTGCAAAATGTGCACTCTGGTGTGGTGTTGTAGTGCAGGGACTCATGAGAAGGACTCCAGCTTCCCTGCTGCAATTGAGCCGTGTAGCTGGGCTGAGAGAACACAGAAGGACTCAAGTCTTGTTCAGTGTTGTCATCTACTGCCTTTTTCTGTGCCTCAGTTATTCTATCTGTAGTATTAGGGTAATGCGCCCTATGTAATTACTTACAGTGTCCTTTTGGCTGCTGTCATTTATGGCCTATTTCCAAATATTTTAGCAAAGTTGTCTTTAACAAGTGCTGTGCCCTGAGCCATATTTATATGTTTTCTTAAATTTACATTTAAATTTTTTGATTGACATAGTATTTACATATATTCTCAGGGTATAGGGAAATATTTCAACACATGTGTGTCCTGCAATCATCAAGTCATAATCAAAGCATAACTGTCATCTCCAACATTTGTTTTATGTGCTGGGAACATTCGCAGTCCCCTCTTCAAGCTGCAAATTATTGTTAACTGTAGTGATAACCTACTGGGTTGTTGAGTACTGGGTCTTAATTCTCTTATGTCTTATATTTATACCTAATTCTTTGTCTTCCTCCCATTCTTCTCAGCCTCTGGCAACCACTATTTTATTCTGTATCTTTGTGATACCATCTTGTTAAGTTTATTCATGTGAATGAGAACAAGTAATATTTATCTCTCTCTGTCTCATTTATTTCAGGTCACAGGATAATTTCCAAGTTTAACTATGTTGTTAAAAATGACAAGGATTTATACTGTTTGTTTAGCAATAGAAAAAAAATCTCTCTTGTTGTATGTACATACCAGCCTCTCATCTGTCTATCAGTGGATGTTACATGTACATGCTAACCCCTCATCTGTCTGTCAGTGAATGTTACATGTACATACTAACCCCTCATCTATCAGTGGATGTTGTATGTACATACCATCCTTTTATCTGTCTATCAGTGGATGTTACATGTACATACCAACCCCTCATCTGTCTATCATTAGATGTTGTATGTACATACCAACCCCTCATCTGTCTATCAGTGGATGTTCTATGTACATGCCAACCCCTCATCTTTTGATCAGTGGATGTTACATGTACATACCAGCCCCTTCTCTGTCTTAGATGTTCTATATACATACCAACCCATCATCTGTCTATCAGTGGGTGTTACATAAACATACCAGCCCTTCCTCTGTCTATCAGTGGATGTTACATGTACATACCAGCCTCTCATCTATCTATCAGTGGATGTTGTATGTACATACCAACCCCTCATCTGTATATCAGTGGGTGTTATATGTACATACCAACCCCTCATCCGTCTATCAGTGGATGTTATATGTACATACCAACCCCTCATCTGTCTATCAGTGGATGCTGTATGTACATACCAACCCCTCATCTGTCTATCAGTGGATGTTGTATGTACATGCCAACCCCCCATCTGTCTATCAGTGGACAGTTGATTCCTTGTCTCAGCAATTCTGAATAGTGTTATAATAAATAATGTTTACTTGTTAATTTTTATATCCTAAAGAGGGAGAAAATAGTTGTTATTGGACAATTGCTGATCATATACCGTTAAAACTAGTGAATTTATAAGTCTTACAAGGCATATTTTAAAATATTTTAATTATAAAATTATAGCATTTATTTGGTGAGGCATGATGACACAGAGGCTTTTCTGGCAATAAAGTTACCATGGAAGATGCAGGGATGGAGTCTTGGCTTTGGTAATATTTTTAAGAATGTTATTTAACATATTTTTTTAAAAATTGAACACCCATATTTTAAGGGGGAAAAGCTGGGTATG
Organism: Mus pahari; assembly: GCF_900095145.1. Taxonomy (NCBI): domain Eukaryota; kingdom Metazoa; phylum Chordata; class Mammalia; order Rodentia; family Muridae; genus Mus; species Mus pahari. Next base: position 22,357,737 of record NC_034612.1, read on the forward strand.
GCCGTGTGTAATAAAAGTCCTAGCCAATGGAGAGTCAGAGATCAGTAAGAATCATTCAAGCCTAGGGATTCAAGGACAGTGTAGACAACTGAGCAAGAACTGGTTCCATCCCAGATAGAAGCAACAGTGATGAAATGTTTATTATTGTTTATGCAGATAGATGGACAGGTGGATAGATAGACAGACAGATAGACAGACAGACAGACAGACAGACAGACAGACAGATAGATAGATAGATAGATAGATAGTGTATCTGTATATGTGGGATGTATGAAGGTCAGAGGTTAACAATGAAATGCCCTTATTTTATTTTATTTTATAATTTGTTTATTTTACTTTTTGAGACAAGGTTTCTTATTGTACCTGACTAGTTGCCTGGACTAGTTGGCTAGCAAGCTCTCAGCATTTTTGTACCCCTCCTCCTAACCACTAAGGTCATGGGTACACTGCTGAACCCAGCTTTATGTCAGTTCAGAAGATCCATATTCATGCCCTCAAGCTTGTGTGGCAATTGCTTTATTCAATGAGCCACCTCCCCAGCCTGAAATGTTTGATTTAGAGACATATGTCTACAAAAAGTCTTTGAATTCTTTTGCGTTCTATAAATTGGTTGGTTGCAAGTGAGAGGTCTTGTGTGTTTCTTCGTGTTCTTTTTAGAAACAATGATGATTTTGTAAGAAACATGTGTGAAACCATAATATAAAATCCGTTTTGTTATGTGTCTTCACCATAAAGCTCATGGTTGGTACAGTATTAGATAAAAGTATGGGAAGAAATGATGCTCAAATATTCACACCTCTAAATGAGTGACAACCGAAGATGAACCTAAAAACATCTTACACTTGCCTTACACACACATTTTAAATAAGGATAGTAAAAGTGTTGAGAACAACCCTTCATCATGATGCTGAAGTTGCTTCAGTGCAGTTGAGTGCTACACAGAATGTCATTCGTATCTACTGTGCTGTAAAACAGGGAGAAAATGCCTGGGGACCTGGGAGACAGTGCCACCCAGTGATGCAACCAGGATGCTTGGGCAGAGCCTTTCATAGCTAACCCAGCAGGGTATGGAGGCCAGCGCCAGGATGAAGGTAGTCACATGTCTGTTGATAGCTGAATTTGGATGAACATTTACATAAGACATCTTGGTTCTGATTCCCTTAGTGAGGAAGTCTATCTACCTCCCTACTAGGTCTGTTTTGAAATGCTCTGGCTGTTACGTTTCTCTGGCCAGTCCTAACTGTCCATCATCTCTCTGTATTGGATTTTAGACAAATGAGACCTAGAGTCTGGGGTTTTATCACAACCCACCACTTAGAGGCTTTTGAGCTTCATGGCGTGGCTTCTCTGAATCTTTCCTTTATCATTTATAAAGTGGAGTTCATCAAAAGCACATACCTGATTCTTCTTGGTGATAGGAGGTCATATAAAACAGTGTTTCACATGAATGCCATTGTCATTTTGTGTTTCCCCCACCTCCATGTTTAACTTTGTTCTGCTGGTGTATTTAGCTAACTATCTTTTTTTCCCCCTTTGTTTTTGCATACTATTTTTTTAAGATTATTTTTTCTCTTTAATTATGTGTGTGTCTGTGTGAGTGGAGGCCTCATTTGTTTAGGTGCCTGACGAGGCCAGAAGATGGTGTAGGTGGGGGTGTGCTTAAAGAAGAGCAGACAACTTAGAAGTGACTGTACCAACTCCCAGAAAACTTTACCTGAAGTTTGAACTCCTCCCAACCTTAGGTTGTTCGTGAGCCCAATCCTGTGAAGGTTACCAGTATATAATCACAACTGCTATGAGTTGTGAGGTGAAAGGTCATGTCATGCCAGAAGGACACACACACCTTACAGTTAGAGTAAGAAAAGAAAAACTTTCCTATTAAATTAAAAAAGTAACACACACACACACACACACACACACACACACACACACGAGAATCTTTAGTATCTAAAAGAGTGGTTTGTAAACTACATTCCCATTGGTTTGGTAACCAATCTTCTCAATTCTTCATCCCACAAAATGTAAAACCCTACTTATTAAGGAGCAATTCCCTATTCTCTCGTTACCCCGTCATTGGCAAAGGACCTTTCTTTGTTCCTGTCCCTGAATTGCAGTATTCTGATTAGCTGACATAGGAATCAAACAATATTTGTCTTTTGGGAACTTCACATGTTGTCCTGAAGATCTCCCAGCTCCGGGCCAGTCAGGAATACATAGTGAGACCATGTCTCAAAAGAAAAACAAATGAGCCCTTAACCCGGTTCTTAATTACTTTGCTTAGCTCTTTATTTGGGCTAAATCATCTAGTTTTTTAATAGCCCAGCAGAATAAATTGTAGTTTTATAGTTAATGAAGCAGAGGCTGCTTACTTGAGGTAGAGTAGCCTTTGAAGGTTTATCTTTTTTTTTGCATGAAGTTTGTAAATGGGTCTCAGAGAAGGTGAGTCAAGAAGACAAGTTTCTACAAGAAAGGGCTGGATTTCGAGCAGCTTCGAAGGGCAGGGAAATGCAGACTGCCTGGGTTCCCTAGAGTCGGAGTCTCAGCCGACTGTACTGTCTTCATAGATGGGGCCTTACGTGTCTAAACCATAGAGAGGAGGTAGAGTGGCTTCACAGGCTCAGCGTGCTCTTTTCCCATCCCATGCAGTGAGTAATAACAAGGAGGAAAAATTAACACATACCCCATGACTCTTGACATATAGATCAAAACATATCGATGGTGTCTTGGAACTCTGATAATTTCATTGAACTGTGTGAGGCTTAAAATTGATACATAGGCATACTCCTGATTAACATTAAGTGCTACTGTCAGTATGACATAGCTGGATAAACTAATATTGAATAATCTATTAGATATGTCACACTTGAACAAGAAGTGTAAATCATACTGTATTATTTCAGCTGTAATTAGGTGGGAGATAAAAATCACAAACAGATGGGGTTGGCGGGGATTTTTTTTTTTTTTTTTTTTTAGCGTGCATATAGCATCTCTGGATTGTTTCTTTGTTCCATGCAGAGAGAGAAGTTGACTGCTTTCCAAGTCTTGATGGCTGTGCAGGAAGTGAGAGGCTGGGGGGTGACGGACGTAACGTTCACAGAGTGGGTTTCGTTTATAAATTCCATGAAAGTAGCTGAAATCTTCCTGAAGTTAATAGCAGTGAAGATGTGCCGTTCTGTGTTTAGCTGGATGTAGTCCGTGTTCTTACTTGGAGAGCCGGTGTTCCTCAGCTTATCATGATGCCACATTAGTATTTTTCTCCTCTCCCCTATGAACTGGCTGCTGCCTTTATTATCTTGAGAAGGAGTGACTCAGGCCAGAAATTGCGGGTGCACAGCACCGTGTGTCATGTCGGTCCTTTCGTGTTTGCTGCTGCTGTTCATCCAGATGACTAACCTGGCTACTGAGGATACACTGGTGATAGGAATCAAGGTGAATTGTAATAATAGTAACAGTAAGAATGGCATTGTTTTAGAAGGGGTCAGTTAACCCAGCTGTAGCCAGGGAAAGAATATAATTGTAGGGGAGAGGTTATGAAGAGTAAAATCCTTTAGACCTTCAGAAGGCTGCTCCCGGCATAGCAAGGTTTTTGGTGAATCTCTCTTAGCCTTCTCTGTAGACTGCTGTTTGTGGTGGATGGCCAGGGCTGAAGGAACATGAGATCCAGTAGTCAAACCACATACTCCACTGATGTTGCATCTTCTGCCACGCGACTGGTGTGGTTACAGAGGTGGTTGCATGTGGGGCTAGCACATTAAAGCATGTTATGAGGTGTTTATAGTGTCCATGTTCTATTGCGAGGGTGTGGTTTTGTTTTTCTCCTTACCTTTCTCCATTCCCTTTTTCTTCTTTCTCCACCTCTTTCCTCTCCCCTCCACATTGTCTTACTTGCCCTCCTTCCTTCTGCGCAGAGTTTTACTGTTGGCGTTTAGTAGTTTGTTTGTTTGTTTGTTTGTTTGGTGATGGGATTGAACCTGATACCATGCTCATGTTAAGCACATACTTTGCCACAAAGCTACACTTCTGGTGCTTTTCAATTGATTCTTGGCATATTGGTTCATTGGTTTTAAGTGCTATTCTGGTAATACACAGAAGCATCTTTGTCATAGATGAGGACCTTTGTGTGGTGTCAAAACCATTCAGCAGATGGTGAGCCAAAATCTATATAATACTACCTGGTAGATGTGTCCTTTTGACTGGCAAGGGTATTTTCCCCAAAGCACTTGAAGGGTCAGTGGGAACATTCTTGGCTACCTGAGGCATGTTTTTAGGTGCCAATCTCTTGCCTGCAATCTAGCTGGACTCAGTAGTTTGGGTTCCAGCCAGCACGCTGGACTTTTGGTAAATATTGTGCAGTGTTAAGAGTGAGCCAGTGGAGCTAACGCAGTTGTCCTGTATTTCCCACGTTTCAGCTTCCTCAGCTTTACCTAAGACCTTTCTGAATTTCATAGATAGTAGACTTCATAAAACAGGGGTTTCCAGAGAACAGTGGAAGGTTGTTGACATTTCCCCTTTTAGGTCAGTAGCTTTTTCCTCGTTGCATTGTTTAATCTACCTCTGCCTTCCCTCTCCTTTCCCTCCTCCTTTCCCTCTCCCCTTCCCTCCATCTTGCTCTTTTCAGATATACTTAGAAGGACTTAATAGCACCATTTAAACCTTGAGAGCAAATGTATAACTGATTTGTTCATGAACACAGCCAGTTGTACTTCAGATGACAAATAGTCTCACGCAAGGCAGAACAGGTCGCTGCTTGAAAAGAACTAATGGCCAGCTGGTTTTAAAGTGGATCACAAAAGGAAATGTGACATTTCTTGCTGGCCCCTCAGAATAAGGAACCTTGTGTTCTCAGGTTGGAGCACTGTGGGAGCGCTTAGTGTTTGGACGAAGAAACTCGATGACTGGCCCTGCTGTCACCCTGGCTAATCTTTATTTGTGGTTCCTGTGCCATAATGTGACCCCTTCCCCTACTAAAGCATCCAGAAATCTTTCCACATTTGTCCATAAGCTTTTCTTCCATAATTTGGCATGATGTCTAATGACCTGTTTATCAAGATCAGTTTCTTTTATATTACTGTTAGCAGAAACGTGTAAGAGGGAATAGTCAGAATGGGGATTGGGGGTTCAGAGGGAAATTTACTTGGCTTTGAGATAATAGTGGCGTGTGTGTGTGTGTGTGTGTGTGTGTGTGTGCATGTAGGAATGATATATATTCAATTCCACTAGTCGTATATACGATGCTTTATGCTATAGTACAGAAGACAGTTAACATTGGTTCTTCTCTGGAGGAGTTGATCCATAGTGGGGCATCTGTGCATGAGCAGATGGTTTCAAAATAGTGTGGACAATAGAGGGCACATAGGTGGTAGTAGCACAAAGAAAGCAGCCTCAGTTAAGTACAGTGGTTCTCGACTGTGGGTCATGACCCTTTGGGGGACTGAATCACCCTTTCACAGGGGTCACCCATCAGATACCCTACATATCAGATGTTTATATTACAATTCAAAACAATAGCAAAATTATAGTTATGAAGTGGCAGTGGAAATAATCTTATGGTTGGGGGTCACCATAGCATAAGGAACTGTGTTAAAGGGTTGCAACATTAGGAATGTTGAGAACCACTGCGGTGAGTCATTTTCTTAGTTGATGACTGATTGGGGATGGCCCAACTCATTGTAGGTGGTACCATCCCTGGGTGGTGGTCCTGGGTGCTATAAGAAAGTAGGTTGAGCAAACCACGTGGAACAAGCCAGTAAGCAGCGATCTTCTATGGCCTCTGTATCCGCTCCAGCCTCCAGGTTCCTGCCCTGCTTGAATTCCTGTCCTCACTTCCTTTGTTGGTGATCTGTGATGTAGAAGATAAACATAATAAACGTTTTCCCTCCACATCTTGCCTTAGTTATGGTGTCTCTTTCATCATAGCAATTGTAACCCTAGGACAGAGAGCTAGATTTCCTAAAACTGTGAATCTGCACCTTGGCTAACTGAATCTTGCTGAGCTAGGGGTGTGTATGTATGTAACTAGTTAATGAAAGATTCAAGGTTGACTCTGCCCTGCACCTGAGTTTCTCTGTGACTTTGCTCTTCTGGGATTAATTCCTTCTCTCTTATTCAGTACATGTTCTCTGAGTCAACTTTAAACAACCAAACACTTTGAGAGAGGAATAAGGTGCTTTCTACCAGGAACTTAGTCTTGGAGTAGGAATTAACTTGGAGCCAAAGGCTGGTATCAGATTCAGCCCAAGAAGTTAGAGGGTGCCAAGTGTTTCTGACTTTGTAGTGATCCCTTTTCCATTCCTACATTCCTTCACTTAAGTAGTGGAGGTGTGCTTAAATACAAATTTTAAGTGCCTGAACAAAGGCAGGTTTATAAGCTTTTCAGTACACAAGATGTTAAAGCCTGTGACGTTGTAATCTTAGGGGGCTGTAAGATGGCTCTCAGCACGTAAGAGCACATGCTGGGCTTACAGAGTGTCTTGAGTTTGGTTCCTAGTATTCATGTTGTATGGCTTACTTGGGCTCCAGTGGATTCAAGGCCTCTTCTGGCCTCCCTAAGCACTGTACTCATGTGTTCATAACCCCTGTAAAAATAAGTCTGTAAAGTTGTAGGCTTAGGGAGACAAAGCGGTTCTCTCTTTCTCTCTCTCTCTCTCTCTCTCTCTCTCTCTCTCTCTCTCTCTCTCTCTCT
>NC_034612.1:22364658-22438162 GCF_900095145.1 Mus pahari
TTTTTTTTTTTTTTTTTTTTTTAAATTGTAGTATGGTGTAAACTGTCTTTGGAGAATTGGTTCATTGAGGGCTCTTAGTTGGTATGACTTTTCTCTAGAACAATGTTTTATGTCCTCATAAATATCAGGGTTGTTAAGAGGATTATTGGTTGATTTACTTACCTTTGGCTGTGTTGGGGCACATAGTGGAGGTCAGAAAACAGTGTGTGGGCGTTGTTTTCTCCCTGTACTATGTGGGGCCTGGGTTTCTTCTCAAATTATCAGGCTTAGCAGCAGACCTTTTCATCTACTCAGGCATTTTGTCAAACCCTGGCCCCTGGAGACAGAATCTAGCTATATACCCAGGTAGGCCTAAAATTCTCCATCCTCCTGTCTCAATCTCCTGGATCAAGTGGGGTTATAGGCATGACCCACCAGGCCTGGTGAGACGACATCTTCAAACTACACCACAGAGGCTTCGAGTTAGGCCAGGATTGAGTCAACTCCATTGTTAAATAATTCCTCCTAAATTAAAATTCATGGATGTCACACAAACACACAAAGCCACTGAAAGGCACAGCAGAACACACACACACCCGAGTGACGTGCTGTCCGGTGCTCTGGGTTTCTTAGAGACACATGTACAGTTTGTACTGGATGTGGTAGCAAACTCCAAGCCAATGATTGCCACAGATCCCCCCCCGCCCCCCATTCTCTCTCAAGAAGGACAGGAAAATCTAATTTCTTTGGATGAAGTCTGGGGAAAGGATGGACTAACAACAGAAAACTTTTTATTTAGGTCATGTTTTTCCCATTGCAGCCAAATACCGAGGGGAGGAAAAAAAAATCCTTATGATCATCTCCTAAGACTCAGCTAAATGAAGCAAAAATTTGGTCTTCCATTCTGCTTCTCGGAGACAGGCAGCAACACTTTAAGTTTCCCTGTTGGGGGGGTGTTAAATGAACTGAGCTAGGCAGGGGTCTGATCTTCATTCCACACTTGGCAGAGAGAGGTGCTACTGTGAGCACTGCCAGGGCGAACCAGGGTTCCAACAAAGCAGCCCTTTTCTCCCCTTCTTCCTGGTGGTAGTGTACTTAAGGAGAACGGGATCCTCTGCCCTCAGATGGAAGGGAGGCAGCAGTGCAGATGGTTGCCCAGTTTCCAGTGAGCAGACAGATCTCGGCAGGGTCCAGGTGGGGAGCTGAGCTTCTCTTCAGCATCCGAGGCAGGCATGGGGGCTCTGTGTCCTCTCTCCCGCTGTTGTGCTCATAGCACCTAGAGGGAAGCAGAGTCCTCAGGCTTGTGTCTTCGTGCCCGAAAAATTGTAAAACAGAGCAAGCAATCCCCGGGATCCGGGAAAAGTCACATCACGTACGAGAGCAGCCAGCGACAGACAGCAGAACTGAGATGAATCACAGGCTAGAATTCCGACAAGAATTTTAAACTATCACAAGAGTACTTTGGGAAGCTATTCGTTTATTCAAAAGCAACTAAAATAGAAGACATCACTGCAAAAAGTTTGTGGGCCCCATAGGTGGGAGTTTTGGGGTGTGATGGAAATACTGAAGAATTTGTACACACCTGCATTTGTTATATACACTAAATTAGTACTTAAGATGGGTACTTCTACATGATCACACCTCAGCAAAGTTGATGTGCAGAACTGAATGGGAACAGTCCTGAATAGAACCCAAGATCCTCTATGTCTCTTGCCTTCCCCTTACTTTATCCACCCTTTTCTCTCACCCCAATTTCTCTCCTTTCCCTTTATCTCCTCCTTCTCTCCTCCCTCCCTCCCTCCCTCCCTCCCTCCTTCCCTTCTTCCTCCTCCATCCCCCTCCTCCCACATGATTCTGGCGTGGCTGGTAGCTCCTGAGAACTCATGATCCCCACAGAGGAACATAGGCTAGTTGTGCGTTCTTCAGACTATGAATCCGTTAGCAGCCTGTGCAAATAGAAACTTGTTCTGGTAAATTATGAATTACCAGATAAGTACTTGCAGAATAAACAGAATACATAATTAGAATCCATTAAGTGTGCTATCTCTACTTGGAAATGAATTTTGTGAGTTATTCCTAGGGTGGGTCGGGTTATGAGGGTTTTAGTGTTCCACCTCGGGACACTGCCATCTGCATGGCTGATGAAGCTCTACACTGACAGATGTGAGCTGCACTGTCTTGGTGTTTTGATTTTCCTCATCCTATTTGGGTTTGTGCTTCATGCTGGCATTCTGCTTTCCACAGACACCTCAACCATAGGCTTCTGCCACTGTCCTCATCTCTCCTCAGTGGCAGCAATGCAACCTGGTAGACTGCATTTTCCAGCATCACTAAGAGAACTCATGCACTAACTCAGTGGTTTGGGGCATCAGTGTGAATCACTCAGTATGGAGTAGAGTGCTGTTTTAGAGTGGGAATGCTGTCTTTGTGGTAGCGACATCATTTTTAGCACAAGGACACCTGAGATGTCTTTGTGGTGAAGGCTCTGTCTTTGAGGTTGCTTTTTACATAGCTCATCCCTGAAGGTATCTCGATAATTTTCTGGAGGTAGAACTTTCAGAAGTAGATTGGGGATCAAGAAAAATACATGGCCATTTATGTCTCTCACCTGAACTAGGTCAGCTGCCAACATTCCTGCTGGTTCTCAAAGGAAAGTCATGCTTTAGATCTGGTACCAGATTGCAAACTAGTCCTGGCTAACAGTGGGGGTGACTGGGCATGGGATTAGCTAAGTGTGGATGTGACATTCCTGGAAGTGCCTGTTTTGACATTGTACCTTTGCAGGTATCCTGGCTGGTTTCTCTTCTGTTAAGGTTTGGTTGTATGAGAGTGGCCCTGGGCAGTAGAACTTCTGAGTTCAGTAAGGAATTCTATTGGCTTAGCCAAAGCAAATTTTTATTCTTCGGTCACTGTGGAAGTTTTTGATACTCAGTGCTTACTTGGCTGGTGTGTGTGTGTGTGTGTGTGTGTGTGTGTGTGTGTGTGTTTTCCAGTGAACCATCATCAAATGACTCACATGTGAGGAGGTCACACAGTTATAGCTTCTAATCCTGTTGATCTTTTGGTGAAGTAGCTATTTGTGGGGGAAAAATAAACATTAGGAATCTTCCGTCTGTACTGTGGCACTTGAAACATTTGCACAAGTCTGTCTCCAAGTCCTGTGTGGATTGTGGTTTCTAAGAGGGATTAGCTTTTGTTTCCTAGTGTAGAGCCAGGACTAGTAAGAGTAAGGCAGGGAGACAGTGCTGTGGTTGGGTTGGTTTGTTTGTTTTTGCCGGGGATTGTTGAGGGGAGGCTACATTTTTTTTCCCAGGACTTTTTAACAGTGTGTGTAAATCTAATGAGACTAAAGTTATTACAGGAGTCTCTGAATGTGGCATCCTAGGCAGGACATTGAGGAATCCCTAGGGATGTTACTGTGTTTTATCTTTAGTTCTGTTAGTAAAAGCCACAAGTGAACCCGTAACACCGCATAGATACAAATAGAACCTTCTTGCGCCTTATCCAGTTTTCTTGCTGGCTCAGCAAACCTGAAATTTAGTAACTGGGAGTCCTGAGAAGTCAAGGTTAGCAAGGAGTACCAAGGTGTACGGCTGCGGCTGCGTTGTCATCTATTCCTGCCCCCTCTTTTGAGATGTCTATGTCTGCAGGACCCTATCCTCCTCTGAGACTCCTGAAGCATGGGTCCTCTCATGTGCACTATTCAGAGGCACTTTCAGCAACTTGATGGGGGGAAGCAAGTAGCCGATCCAGTGATCATAAATCCCTTGCGAGTCTGACAAGGCAGCTCTCCCAAGGGGAGGGCCAACATTCCTACTTATGATGAAGCATCTTTTATTAAAGCCAAAAATGAACTCAGAAAGTGGCTGTTTGAGTAGCAGTCGTAATTCTTTTCCCCACTTGTTCTTCTGCAGCTCAAACAACTTGGCGTGTTGGGAGACGTGATGAATGGTACTTGTAAAATACATTTCTTATCTACGCTTTTGGGTACGTCCAGGTGATCTCATTAGTATGGCCACAAACTAATCGGGAATGTCTGCTAGCCTTCGACATTCTAATGGACAGAGCCCTCTCACCATTGAGCCAGGCCATCTTCTGGTTGGCCACTTAGCTATATCTCTAGTCCACTGCAGTTTCTTGTGTATATTAATGGAATAGCTGTTTTTATTTCATCTTGTCTTCAGTGTCCTTTGAAATTTCCATTGTACATTTAAAATGCTGAGAAAATACTTTGTTTTGGTGGAAGGTTTTGTTCCCAGGTCCTCAGAGAAGCAGCAGCTATGACTGCTCCTCTGCTTTGCACACCATCCCTTGAAACACTGGGCTATGGAGCAACATCTATTTGACACCATGATTTTTTTGATCGTTGGTTTTGCAAATTAATTCAATGTGTTGGGCGTGTATTGTCTACATTTGTGTCTGTGTGTCACATAAGGCAGATGGAAGAGGGCATCCTTTTCTCTTGGACTGAAGCTACAGTTATGAGCCACCTGTGGGTGCTGGCGAACCCAGGTTCTATGCAGGGGCTTACTTGTCAGTGCTCTTGACCATCCTGAGCTAACTCTTCAGGACCCTATTTTTATTATAATATTTTTTAGAAATATCTTTGACCTCACACATGCATACAGTATATTTTGTCCATATTTACCCAGTAGTTCCCCCCAGATCCACTCCTTTTCCCCACCCCCTTTCTAGCTTCTTCCTTTTTTCCCCCTTTTCTTTTCTTTTTCTTTTCTTTTCTTTTTCTTTTCTTTTTCTTTTTTTTTTTTTAATAATCCATGGAGTTCAACTCTTGTCTCTGGCCCGATACCCCGAAGCCCGGCTGACTTACCAGGGGTCACACCCTTAAAGCAAATCAAAGTTCCTCAGCTGTGAGTGAAGGCTCTTGGGCTCCTCCTCTTTCCAGGCTGGAATGTTGAATGACTTGATCCTGCGCAGGCTGCTGCAGCTGCTGTGAGGTCAATGAGTACAACATTGTTCCTGTCCTGCATAAAAGACCCAGCTTCATTTTGGTCCTCCTTGGCCTCTCTGGCTCTTACAGTCTATGTACTTTCCCATCAGGGATGCTTTCTGCGGAAGCGGTATGATTGATGTCCCATTTATGGCTGAGCATACCATATTTTTAATTTCTGTATTAACTACCGTTTTACTCTATGCCTTTTGAGCTTTCAAAAGGTTTAAGCAATATTTGAATATTTAATGATGCCCAGTGAAATGTATTGCATTCAACAAGCAATCAATCAGTATAGAGTTTTCAGATGTTTGAAGAAAACTTTGTGCTTTGTGGTAATTTTTGTGATTGCTTTGGGGATTGCCGATCTATATGCATTCTGGAAGAATTGGCATTTAAGCATGTTTTGAGGGTACAGACTGTCCATGTAGGTTCCTGTTGACCCAATAGCTACCCTTTTGCCATATGAAGTATGGGTTATGTTCCCATATGGAGGTTGGCTGATTAACGAGCCCATAAATATTTTTGTTTTTTTGTTTTTGTTTTTTTGAGACAGGGTTTCTCTGTATAGCTCTGGCTGTCCTGGAACTCACTTTGTAGACCAGGCTGGCCTTGAACTCAGAAATCTGCCTGCCTCTGCCCCCCGAGTGCTGGGATTAAAGGCGTGCGCCACCACGGCCGACTGAGCCCGTAAATATTAAGTACCTACTGGCAGGAGAGATAGAGTATAAATTAACAAGAAACACAAATCTTGTCTATGTAGACTTTATTGTCTAACTTAAAAGTTACCTTAATAATGAATCCACGATACAATAATTCTTAAAGATCATTGGGTATCTCACATGGTTCTCCTGTGTGACAATCCCTTAGAGAACCTGTTAAAATACAGATAGTAGGGGGTGGGTCTGGAGAGACGACTCAGAGGTTAAGAAAACAGGTTGATCTTTTTAGAATACTCAGGCTGGATTCCTAGCACCCACATGGTGGCTTATGGCCTTATATAATTCCAGTTCTGTGGAAACAAGTGCCCTCTTCTGCTCTCCAAAGATATTGCTTGCATGTGATGCAGAAACATACCTGTTGGCAAAACAAACACCCATGCAAATGAAATAGAAACAAAGGTGTAAAAAACCTAAAAGTAAAAAGTATAGCTAGTGGAGGGAGGGGGTCTCTTCTTCTTCTTCTTCTTCTTCTTCTTCTTCTTCTTCTTCTTCTTCTTCTTCTTCTTCTTCTTCTTCTTCTTCTTCTTCTTCTTCTAGAATTTTCTCCCTCTGTTTTGTGTTACTGGAGACACAACCTAAGGTCTTTTACATGTGAACTTTATGCTAGGCCTACCATCCCTGCCCCAAGCCCCACCTTTCTAGAAAGTTCCAGAGGCCATATTTGAAGACGTCTAGTGAGTAGTTCTCAACACTGACTGTGGATTAGAATGACCAGTGCCACTATTCACCCCAGACAGGTCAGGAAGTTGGCATTGCTGCTGGTGCTCTGTAGGACCTAGTGTTAAAAGGTCTAGTCAAGCGACTGACTGGTCTAATGAGGGCCATGGACGGAGGACTTTAGATTCAGAGGTTCATGATGCACTGATGGTGTGGAGGTGGAGAGTATAGGGAATTTCAGGAGTGCTTGGTATCCTGTGAAGGTGATGCTGGGGACAAGTAGGCTGCTTTTCTTGTTGCTTCATGGGACAGGATGGTGAGCTTGTTAGTCCTTAGCAGTAGATGTGTGGTGGGGCATGGAATATAGATTGGTGAGAGACGGAACTTTCAGAATCCTCTTTTAGAGAAACCCAGACTCAATTTCCAGCCCCCACATGGCTGCTCGCAACTGTCTACGACGCCAGTTCCAGGCGATCTGGTACTTTTACACAGACGGACAAAACACTGATGCACATTAAATAAAATAAACAAGTACATCTTAAACGTGGCCGTTTTTATACTTGATTTCTGTAAATGGATCTTTTTCTTCTTACAAAATGAAGTAGTATATGTTGTTGCCATTGCTCGACAAGTACAAGTGCAGTCATGTGAACAGTGTGGTCTGTGCAGACTCTAACAGCGGGCCTAACACAGTGTTTCCTCAATCAGTCTGTGTTTGTTTGGCGGAAAGGTCATTATTCCACAGTAAGTTTGTATGTTCCTGCTCCCTCTCCAAGCTTTCCTAAAAACGCTGCTGTCTTTGTTATCCAAACTAGGCAAGAATCTGGCATTAAACTAAGGGCGTATTAAAAAAGAAAAATCATAAAATGTGGAGGGTGGCAGCTGGAAAGATGGCTCAGTGGTTAAGAGCACTCGTTGCAGCTGTGTGATGGTGGCCCACCCCAGCACTTGGGAGACAGAGGTAGGCAGTTCTCTGTGACTTCAAGGCCAGCCTGGTCTACAGAGTACGTTCTAGGACAGCTAGGGCTACACAGAGAAACCCTGACTTGGGGGGAAAATACCACAAACAAATTTTAAAAAAGCTTTTGTTGCTTTGGCAAAGAAACAATTGGTTTGGTTCCCAGCACGCGTTTTGGGTGGCTCATACTGGCCTGTAACTCCAGCTCCAAGGGAGTCCTTCTGGCTTTTACAGGCACCTGCATTAACATGCATATACCCTCACATAGACACATTCAAACGCCTACAATTAAGTTTTCTTAAATTGTAAAAATAAAAACAAAACAATAAATTTAACAAGTACTTGATATAAATTCAACATAGGTATTTGTTATCCACAAAAAAAAAAAAATCATCTTTCCTTACTCAATTCCAAGTGATGGTGAGTCACATCAAATTTTAGGCCTTGTTGTTAAATTTTATTTTTAATTTTATTAAGTTAAATTGATCATAAAATAACTTTGACTGTGAGAATGAGCCAATGTTTAATTTCTTGGAACTGCTACAGCCTTGGATACAATAAATCTCATAGGGCTCAGAAGTTATAAACTCATGAAGATTTGGTACTTGCTAAAATTTTTACTTTCCCCATGAATGCCCCTGGAGGGAAATGGCTGTCATGGAGTTTGAGAGCTCTGCCTTCTGCCACAGGTCCTCAGAAGTGAAATGCAGTTTGTGTAACAGTATTCTCTGGATCTTTGGCCCAGGGCAAAGAGAAGGACCAGGAAAGAAGCCCCAGATCAGACAATTTGATGCTTATTTCACAGGTGGCTGGGCACCGGCTGCCTGGCTGTTGTTATTTCTGGATGAACCAAATGAAGTGTAGTGGTAAAAGCAGGAAAGTAGGATTTAGGGACAGCTGGTCATTGGTGAGTGTCATTGGTAGAATTAAATGAGACCCTTGGTGGGTGTGATGATTTCCATTCCTTTCCTTATACCCCTTGAGTTCTTTTGGAATCAAACAATAAAACAGGTGGAGACAACCACTGATCTCTCCCACTTTTTAGAAACTGTGAGTTGATTAGGATTTTCATCAGTTTGGTTTAGATACTGGCTTCGGGCACAATTTAAAGAGCTATCCATGGAGTTGTAAATGAATTAGAATTAGATTTGTGAGGGACTTGATCACCTTCACCTCTTCCTTCTCTGATTCACTATCTCACCAGTGGGGAGAGTACAACCTAGCAGGGTCACATAGCCATCAACCACCTCAGTTTCCTAGTGGGTACGAAAGGCAGGGATTTTGAATCTATCATTTCTACTGTAGATGTATTAGATGTATATGATTTTTATCTGTTTATTTTGGAGACAGGATCATTGTATGTAGCCTAGTCTGGCCTCTTAACTGCCCCCACTTCTACCTTAGCCTTCCAGATGCTGACAGCCTGTAAGACCATCTTTTGTTATGAGACTTTGCTCTGAAATGCTTTGTTGAAAAATGACCCTCCTTTTTTTATTTCCTTAAAAGAAGAAATAGTCTTCAATTCTTTTTATTGTTAGTATACCTGCCTCCTACTAACAGTTTTAGGAATAATGATCTTGGAGTAGAGACTGGGGTTTGCCTAGGATATGCAGCCAAAGAGAAGCACAAAGCGGCAGTTAGCTGCTGAGTGTAGGTGGGAGGTGCCTACAGATAACATCTGCAAGTATTGCCTACTCTGCGTCATGATTTGGCCCTGAGAAGAGCTCTCCTAAGTTTCAAGTTTTACTATCTAATTATCTTTCACAGGGAAGCGTGTTTCTTAGGACATCCCCAGTACACTTTAGCTTTTTACTGGTGTGTATGCGTGGGGCAGTGCTGAGGACTGAACCCAGGGACTCCTGTAGGCTAGGGAGTGTTCCTCACTGCCTTACACCCTCCCATTCCCCAGGCTTCCCAATACAGACTCTATTAAGATTCTTTATCCTATTATATATACTCTGTCTACAAGGCTAGTGTTCATGTGTTTGCCTTCCTCTCATTTCCCTTTCACTGTTTCCTACCTCAGGCTCCAGAGTTTGCTCAGGCTAGCCCCATGTGGCTGCTGTACCAAGTGCCTTAGGTCATCCATAAGAAAGCTCTGTCAGAGGCCTTGATAATTCCCCATCTATAATTGGAACAAACCTGGGGGAACTGCTTGAAAACACTGGTTCCTTGGCATCACTTCTCTTCAGTGTTTGTAGATCTAGGATTGCAGCCGGGGTTTCGAGCCCTCATTGTAATGAGTATTCAGTCTCTTTCAATGCCATGGATGGAGGTTTGCATGGTTCCCTTCCTAGTACAAAGTTGATGTCAGGCTACAGGAAATTTATTGGTATCAAAGCCATCAAATCTCACTTATTCCCCTTAAATGTTTTACTCTCAGATACTTTTTCCCTGGAGGGTCCCCAGGTTATAATCTTAGCCTTCCATTGATATGCACTGAGGAACTGAAGGATAATTTCCTTTTTGATTATATAGAAAAAGCTCATTAACATATTAACATAGGAAATCTGTGATTAAAGTAAATTGTACTTCCATGTTATAAGCAAGCATAACTTAGAAAGTGCTCCCTATTAGAAAGGAGCTTATGACATATGGTCTTGTATTTGCATACTGATAATATCTGTGTGTGTGTGTGTGTGTGTGTGTGTGTGTGTGTGTGTCCCAAGATCAGTTCTCTGGACTGGAAAGGCTTTGTTTATTGCGTAGCAATTATGCAAAAAAGATTCTTGTTGAACTCAGCAAGAAGATCCTAGGTGGCTGGGTTATCCATGTTTCAGCATTGACTTTCAACTTTTCTCCCCTACTGTATCCCTTCCAGTAACTTTTAGACTAGGATAGGGGATTACTATGTAGCATTTGTGGTTTCTGAATTCCTAGTGTCCCTTCCTGGTTTAGCCTCCAATTGTCTGGATGACAGGTATTTACTATCATATTCATGCCTTATTTGAATTCATGTTCATGATGATCTACAGGTCGTGGGACTCCCTTGGCATGCCCAGCTCTGTTGTGTGTGTGTAAAGTAATCCCTTGACCACCCGAGAGAGAAGCACCCACACACACACACAAACACTCACACACACACACACACACACACACACACACACACACACACACACACTCTCTTCTATTTTTACTCATCCTCCGTGGAGTCACCAAACCTGCAGTAGCTTGAAGCACTACTGCTGCGGTGGTGTCCTTTATCTCACTGGCTGTGCTGGAGATACAAGTTGTCTTTTGGAGATTAGAACACTGAATCTAGAGAGGGGAAATTTTCACAGTGGTTACTGTTAGACAGCAGTCTAGGGAATACAGGCTCATGATGGTTTCCAAAGTGGTTCTTCTCTCATCTTCCTAAGCACAGGGTTTTTGCCAAGTTGGATGCTGGCCATTTAAGAAGATGCATATCCCTTGGTCAGGCAGTGGCTCCCCATTGGCAGATTCCCCACTGGGATTCAGTTTCCTTGGCTGATGCTGTTTGTTGTGCTTATACCATTTTTTTTTCCAGCCTCTTGGGCCTTTTCCAAAGCAGGAGAGGTGGCAAAAGGCTCTGTCCTATAATTCTCCTCTTTTGGATATGCTGTTAATGTTAGGGAAGGACCTGTAAAATGAAATCGTGGAGCAAGGAAGTAGCATGCCTGTGGCATAAAAATGCTGTTAGCGAGCTTGAGGCATATCAGAGAGATTGATCCTGAGAGCAGCATTTACTGCCTTTCTGCTTTTGAACATCCCTGCCCCCTCCTTCTTTTGCCCATTTTTGAGATCTGGGAACTTATCCTGAGTTTAAGAATGGCCTGAACATTTGAATAGGTAGTAGCATTCAGCAGGGAATACATATGCAGACTGAGATGTCTCTTAAAGCCAATTTGTACAATCCATTTGAAGTGATTTCTTGAGATGGTAATGTATTTCTGCTTTGGATTCTCTGCCCGAATCAGTATGTTCAAGTCCTGTTTTACCTCATGATTTGCTTTTATCCTGCTGATGGGAAAGCCCACCCTTCCCTTGCCTTTTAACTGCTACCCCTAGATGTTTAGTCATGCTTTCCAGGGTGAGTAACTGCTAACTACCTCTAAAAGACAGCTGCATACCAGTCATTGAGATTTGGAAACAAGGAGAACCTTGGATTCCACTATTAATTCCACAGCCTTGTTTGGTTGAGGTACTGCAGAAAGGATCAAGTGGCATTGATTTAGAGAGACCCCTTCGGATGAGTGAGTGAAGTCCCAATGGGAAGGGAGTTTCCAACTGTCAATCATAAAAAAGCCACTCGGTGCAGGAGAGTGGAAGTGGGTACTCCTAGCCAAGAAGCTATTTGTAATTGATAGCTGCTGGGAGGGGGAAAAATCAGTCCCAGCTCTCACCCAGTGGATCCACACTGGGTGGACCAACCATACTCCAGGACAGGCACTGTGCTTATGTGGCGTTGGCCAAAACAATTTGGATCGTGATTATTCTTTTGTTAAGAGAAAGAAAGAACATGAAGTTGGGTGGGTAATAAGGTGAAGGTGGAGTTGGGGGAAGGGTAAGAAAATGATTAAAACTTATTGTATGAAATTCTCAAATAATAAATAACATTTAAATAGAAAGAAAAAATCTTAACATCTGGGTGTGGTTTTCTTCCCACCGTGCATAGTGCACAGCTAGGGAAAAGAGTCTCTTCATGGAAGCAAGAAAAGCGGGTAGATGAAGCTGCTTTCCATCATGCTGGATAGTTACGTTGGAAGATATCACATCAGAGGCGTCTGTTTTCCTCCCTCCTGCCTTCTGCCTCTTTGGGCTTTGCAACTGTTTTTCCTTTGTGACCTAAGGGACTTCTGAACGTGGATGATTAAGGCATCCAACTTCAGATGGGCTCTGAAGGAGTGGCATCTGGAGTGCTATTTTGATGTCAGATATCCATTGTTTCTTTACCAGGAATCAAGCAGCTGGGAGATGCACAACGCTACAGAGGGGAGCTGGGGATTTGTTGCTTGTAAATGCAGAGAAAGGAAGCAACAGATCCTGGTAGACAGTTGAGATGTTTAGCTCACACCTTCAGAGAATAGGGACTTGTCTCTCTGTGATTCTCATCATCATCTGGGAAGAGGAGGGAGGAGGTGTGCTGGCTGGGTTTGAACTGAAGTGTACAAGTCTACATTTTACGCAGTTCACTAATTGATTAATTAGCATCACAGATCTTTCTTGTTCCCAGTGTTCCAGGTGCTGGGATATAGTGGTGACAACCCCCAACCCTACCTCAAATCCGTGCACTGAAGATACTGTGGTGTTAGATAAGGGGTGATGGTGAAGACAAATTCATAATCATTATGGTGGTGGATGTACGGAAGGCATTAGCAAAAGAAATGACAAAGGAATGGATGGGATTGGGAAAATAATTAAATTTGAGTATGGTCATGGAATGTGTCCTTAAAAATGACCATAAACCAAGTAACTATCATGGAAGAAAAGGCAGCTTTTTCATGGTGTACAATATTTAAAACATTTCAGTTATTGGAATATAAGCATGCATAGAAATCTATCTATCTATCTATCTATCTATCTATCTATCTATCTATCTATCTATCTATCTAGAGTATGGAAGGGCATCCACTGTCATTGCTCTCCTGCTTGTCTGTGGGTTTTTCAGCATTAGCTAGGTCAGAGTTCATCAGTATAGCTGATTGCAAAGTGTTCAGTGTTCAGGTATTCTTAGTTTTAAGGGCTGCTGTTTATAAAGTTGCTATAAAACCATTCTGTGCAACCGCAAAGCTAGCGGCCTTCAAATAGACGTGCAGTGTTGGTTTTTTTGTTTTGTTTTTTGTTTTTTTTTTCCCCTTAGACTTTTGGAAATTAAAGTCCTCCTCCCAAGATGTACTACTGTACAGAGTCCTTTCTGCAGAGTGGAGTGCTAGTGGCCATTGACTTGGCTCTAGATGTTTTGATTGCATAATTTGGTTTGTGGACTCTCACTGTTAGAAGGATTGGGTGGTTCAGTGTAAATCTGGATTATCCTGGTGAACAGGATTTAAAGCTTCTTTCTCTTTCTATTAAAAAGCATATAATATAAAACGACAATGAGCTTCATTTGTCACGTATGGCATGGGCAGTGGGCTTTTCTTTTTAAACCATTGTTCTACATGCTAATTACATTGAGAGCACAAAGTACTCTTGATTTTATCTTTTAAAAGAAGGCCTTCCAGCTGTGATCTTCAAGCTCTCTTGAGTAATTCAGTTGTAGCTGTGATCTGGTTTGGATCTCTAGAACTCATGTTAAGGTAGTACACTGAATGCTTGCTGGCCAGCTAATCTTTTCTACTAAAAGAAAAGCTGCTGAGGAATGACAGTGATCCACACGTGTACCTGTGATGTGCACACTTGCATCCACACATGCACTCACAGGAAATCACCAACACACGTGCACACACACACACACACACACGCACACACACACATACACACACACAGAGGAATCAAAGAATCTCTTTTTATCTCACTTGAAACAGTACTATTTCAAATTGTGTGTATTTTAAGAGTGTATATTTGGGTCACACACGTCTTATGTAGGCATAGCACCTGCGTTCTACAATAACATTTTTCGTATGTTTCTTGTTCTCAGAAGTTTGCAGAACCAGTACATCAGATGATGGCCGGCATCATTTTAAACATGACAATATCTCCAACCTGACCTCCAACCTGTGATTAGACTCTTTCCCTTCTGCTTTGCCGCCATGCTTCAGTTTATAGGCCTTTGCTTTCTTGTGGCCTTGCTTTGCTGTTCCAGGGGCTCCCTGTTCACAATAACTTGCTTCAAAATATTGTCCTATACCCAGAGGCAGGAACGCACTTCCAGATTATCAGGGTCAGTTTAGACCAGCTTCTCAAAAAATATCTCTACATGATCTATTTAAGAAAAGGAAAAGAAATAAAACAATAAAGATGAGTTTAGACACCTGTCTCTAACTGCCGAACAATAGAATCTAGACTTTTTTTCTCAGTGGAGAAAGCAAGTTTAGTTGTGTAAGCTCACTGGAAGCAGCATTGGGATCGCTCTTTAAAACACTCAGGGCAATCTAGAACCATCTAGGAAGTGAGTCTCAGGCTGCATTATTCCCTTGGCAGGAGGTCTTAAGTTGTGTAAGAATGAAGGAATTTAGCCAGCAAACAAGTGAGCTTGAATATACATCTTTGCTTCCAGATGTGGTATGACCAGCTATTTGAAGTTCTTTCCTTGACTTTTCTTCAATGGTGGACTGTAATCCACGTTTTTGTTTGTTCGTATGTTTGTTTGTTTAATTCACAGCGGTAGAAATGTATCCGTCACTTTGGAGGTAGTATATGGAGACAATTCATACAGGAAAAGAGCTAGGCCACCCTGCGTACAGCGTTTGGGTTTTGCTGGCCCTGTGTATTTAGATTCTGGCTTCCGGATCATTTTCTTTAGTTAAGATGGTGTTCATATTTGTCACCTGTCTTCCTAGCTTCTGGAGCTTTCTGGTGTAAGAATATAATGTTGGAATCCAACCGTTCCTCCAGCCACAGTAGCAGAAACAGTCCGTCCCCTTTCAAAGAGAGTTACAGGCACCCTACCAACAACTTGGTGTGAATCCCTTAACTTAGAGACTTCCAGGGTCAGGGTTTCTCACCTGAGGAAGGGAGTTTCCATCAAAGGAGTTATTGATGGCCACGCATCCTGCTTTCTACCCTCTTCCCCGACTCTTGCCAGGAAATCAGAGAGGTTAATGAAAGGCCTGTGCCCTGAAGCTACCCCACATCATCAGAGAGTTATTAGAAAAGCCTTGGACTTCTTTCTGCCTTGTGGGCCCTGATTTCCTCTCTTCAGAGCCTTTACCACACTGTTGTCTGTCTGTCTGTCTGTCTGTCTGTCTGTGTGTCTGTGGCACAGATAAGTAATAAATTCCCTACTCCAGCAGTCTGTCTCGTTGTTCATTTTGAAACCACATCGGAGACATTCACCTTTTTCACCTGGGCATAGGGTGGGAGTCTATTGTTTCATGTAGCTGTTTTGGTCTAAAAAGACAGACTTTTCAGAGAGGCCCTTCCCTGACCTTCTTTCTCCCTTGCCCTGGAATCACCCTGATGATCACTTCATCTGTTCATCTAGACTTTTTTTTTTTAAACAGAAGAAATTATCCTTGCTGAAGGTGCCAGGAAAACTCAATGCAAACCTGCTCCCTTAGCTTCCTCTCTGTATGACTTTTTACCTCTTCCCATTCGAACCCCCCAATAAGTAGTGACCTTTTGGCTAGGGGCCCTGTCTTAGAGCATTGTGTGCCTGAGCTGGTTCTGGCTGACTCCCAGGACTGCTAATGACTTCCTTCACTGTCCCTGAATAATTGCTAGAGAAGACAGCTGTGGAGAGACATTTCTGCCAGCTTGCCAGTTCATTAATTCCAGCTTCAGTGAACAGGGTGCAAAGGAAGAAGTTGGAACTCACTCTGAGGCGGGTAGGAGGGTTTGGGTGGGGGATAAAAATATATGTTGTAGGAGCAGGGCAGCTGCCCCACGTCAGAGCTTAAACTCAGAGTCTGTGAACTTTGGACACGCTTCAGTTTAAAGAGACTCCATGCAGAAAAGCCCAGCTCTGGGATCACAGGTTAAGAAACGATTATGGACTTTTCCTGGAGTCCCTGCAGCAGGTCCCTCTACTACTGTTTGATCATGATTTAACCTGTCGGACAACAGGTTTCCGTATAACCCTTCTGTGAGTAGGAAATCCCCTGGAAGCGAGAGGAAAGAGTCCAGAAACATCAACCTTTATTTATTATATGGCCTGTCTCAATAAATCCAATAATGGTCTCAAAACAAGTTTTCTAGCAAAGTTATTTTTATCACATGCATCAAATAATGAATCAAATAATTTCAAAACTTTGATAAACCATGGAAATCACATACACGTATGTAGGGACCAAAGTTTAGGCTAGCTGCATAGCTCAACCGCAGTGTTTGAGCACTTGTGATGAGTGAGACAGGATAGGGCATTTGACTTTGATTTACTGAGTATGGGAAACATCAGGTTTTTGAAGATGTACTCATTCCTAAAAATGAATTATAAAGGGACTTTATATAAGTCTCAGGCAAGGATGTTGAACAAATCAATGTTTAATGCTGCCTGTGGAGATTTTCAAGTGGACTCAGAGCTCTTTGTGAAGGTTTCTTTGGTGTTTATGCCACAGATGTCTTGGCTGCAGCATTAAGGCCACCCTCTAAGCATTTGGGGTTCTGATGATGCTTCTGAATATCTAGAAAATAAAAAAGAATAGGTAATTTCCTTTAAATCAGGGCTTCTTAAAATTATATGTACAGGGGAATTTCTTGGGAGGCATTTTTTTTTTTTTTAACCCAGGCTGCATTCCAGACTAATTAGATAAAAATATCTGATGGTGTGCCCAGGCCTCAGTAAGTGTTGTGTAAAACGGATTCCAAAGGTCAACTGAGTTTGAGATATCACTTTCACTTGCTTATTTGTTTCTTTTTGAGACAACCTTGTAAGTCTGTAACTCCAACACACAGAAATCTTCCATCCCCCTGCCTCTGTGTATTCCTTTACCTGTAGAAGATCTTTAATGTGTGTGTTGTATTTGTGTGGATAGAAATACAGATACAGAATTTATTGTATTCCAACCTGACCTTGAGTTCTCTGTGTCACTGAAGTTAGCCTTGAGCTCTTGATCCTTCAAGTCTCCATCCTTCAAGTGCCAGGATTGTACTACAGCTTGTGCCAAACTAATGTTATCAATCTTAATTGGACTTCCCAAAGCACTATTTAAGTCCTGGAATGCTGAAATATTTCACGTCTTTGATTTAAGGAAGCCCCTGAAGTTTCCATTAACATTTCCCTAGGAACACTGAGACGTGAGTTTTTTTCTGGGGCCCGGGCCCTTATACCTAGACCTAAATTAGCCACTGGCAAGTGGCTTAGGATTGGCCATGTAGACCTCACAGTGGTTGTTGGAAAGCTCCAAGACATTCGGAGGTGGAATTTCTAAAGTTCTAGTTGACATATTTTAAGAGACTGTTAACTGAACTCTCAGAATTCTTTCTGGTCCTGGAAAGGCTTTAAAGCCTTGGGAGAAGGCCAGCTCTCTTTCCAGCACATTGGATTCCTTGTTCCTTTCTAGAAGTTGAAGGTACCTGCCATTGTTAGATGTTGAACTGTGAACTCAATGACTCTTACAGAGTTGTTTTAATATGCAGGGATAAATGGCTCTATTTATCAACTTGAAAAAGTAAAATATATCACAAGGCATTGAAACATCAGGAAATCATTACTTTTATGCAGTCTCTATTTTATCATGGTCTAAGTTATACTTCTGTCAATAAGTGTGTCACAATTAGTATATTAATTACGTTTATGTTTCTCTGATAGAGCTGTGAAGGCTTACAATTCCAGAGGGTTAGAGTCCATAATGTCATGATGAGGGTCACAGGTAGGCATGGGTGCTGGAGCAGGATGCTGAGAGCTGGATGCAGAGAGACCAAACCAGAGCAGTGAGATGTTTTTACACTCAAAGCTTGCCCCCAGTAACATTCATCCTTTAGCCAGCCTGTATCTCCCAAACCTCCCAACAGTGTATCTGCATAGTGTAGTATCTGCATAGCCTAGATCTGTTTACCCCAGGATAGGAGTTGGTCTGACAGTGGGTCTGCATCTAGCAGTGTCTGCATAGCCTAGATCAGTGCCACCAACTGGAAACCAAGTTTTCTGGTGCACGAGCCTATGAGGCACAATAATCAATTTCTCAAATGATCAGTGTTAGATTTTGCCAGCTTGATGTAAACTTAGACATGTCTGGGATCTGAGTTGAAGAAATGCCTCCTTTATGTTGGCCTATTGGGCACACCATTGGGCATTTTCTTGATTGCTTATTGATGTGGAAGGGCCTAAATCACTGTGGGCAGTGCCATGCCTGGGCAAACAGTCCTGTGCTTTGTGAGAAATGCAGTTGAGCAAGCCAGAGGACACAAGCCAGTAAACAAGTGTTTCTCCACGGTTTCTGCTTCAAGTTCTATCCAGCCTTGAGGTCCTGCTTTGGCTTCCCTCTGTAAGTTGCTTTTGATCGTGTTGCTTGTCACAGCAATAGAGAAGCAAACTAGAACCCAACCTATTATGTAGGACACTGAGAGGGTTGATAGAGAAAGGTGGAGGGAAAGGGGAACAAAAGTAGAGAAGGGAGGGGGAAGAGAGAGATGAAATGGTAGAGAAAGAATATGAATAAAGACTATCGGAGTCATTGTGAAATCACATGCTTCTTTAAACATCCAGCAATGGAGTTCTCATTAGGAAACGTTTTCTGGCCTTGTGACCTTAGCCCAGATATTATCCAAGATCTTCCATTTTTCTCGAGTGAAATGTCACACTAAAATCTGTCTCTCAGGGACTGTTTGGATAATTATCTAAGGTTGTCTCTACAGCAGACAGCAAGTGTTAGTAAAGTGTTTATTAGAGAACAGTATCAACTTGACTCACTAAAAATAGCCTCCAAGTGTAAGGTCCAGATGACACTTTATTCAGTAACATGGAGTTGACAGATGCTCAGAATGCCTTTTCTTGTTTGTTTATCCAAAAGTTCTTCATGCTGTCGCTGAGATGGGCTGGCTTGTTCCTTGAGGTCTTTCTGGGTTCCATCATACCTGGAAACCAAATTATCACCATTTTACTCTTCTTTGAAACCACTGTTACACTAATCTGAATCCAGTGTGATTTTACATGGTGCTGAACAGAGGTAGCACGGGACTGATGACAATGGGAAAATAACCTCAAGAGTTTCTGGTGCCATCTTCAAATTTTTAAAGGTTGGTCCTGTGCATGCTTCGTGAACAGTGGCCGTAAACTGATGACTTCTTGTCATCTTCATGTGCTCTCTCAACTGACTGGGTTTCAAGGAGCAGGGTCGGTCCCTTTGTGTAGGCTGCATTTAGAAGGTTTGGCAAATGACCTCCAGTAGAGCTGTGTTCTCCCTAACAGCGTGGGTAATGATTACAGCAACAATGCTGCTATTGTGTCCAGAGGTTTGAAGCTGTAATTTCATAATGAAATTGAAAAACATGAGATTAAAAACCTGACTGTAGCACAGTAATTATATTTAAGTATCACAAATCATCCCCCTGTATTTAGTCGGGTATTTGAGATCTGGCCTCTCTTTGTGGAGTGTGATTATATCATTTCATAGTTTTGTGAAACGCAAGGCTCCTAATTGATGGCGAAAATGTGAGAATTGCTTTCTTTTAATGGGAAGGCGACAAGAATGGTATTGAAATATCGAAGGATCCAGTTTGCTTCATTGACTAGAGTCAGGAAAGGAGTTTGTAGAACAACTTCCCAGATAAAGAATTGCTTAGATCTTTTCATGGTTTCATTCCCGGTTCCAAGTGTACACTTGCTCACTTGGGAAATTAAACAGGCTCGGCTTGTCTGGGACATTCTCCAGGCCTTCAGTGAACAGCTGTGTGAATCTTTACCCCACTACTGCAGTATTTCTGGTACAGGTGAATGACTGATGGCGTTCTGGGCTGGCCCATATCCCTTCATTGCTTGGGAATTTATTGACTCTTTAGTAGTGGGAGCCTGGGAGGTGGGAAAGGTGTTAGTGCCTGGCAGGCATTCCATTGATGTGGAGTGTGAGGTTTTAGGAAGCTAGAGTGGAACGTGGGCTCTTGTGGGGCAGTGGGTGTGGGGCAATAAAGGGAGGGAGGAAGAATCCTCCAATGTCCTAGTGCTCTGGGTGGGTGGAAGCAGAAGGACTGCCGCATGCTTTCCACACGGCCCGGGTGGGTGGGTGTCTGGCTGTGTGAAGCCACAGACCCCAGCTGGGCGGGTGGTGGACGAGGGGCAGTTCTAGGTATCAGGTTCTCAGCCTTGGGCATCTCATGCTGGATGCTGCAGAAGAGCTGAGAACAGAATGGGGGCCCTGGGGGCGGCTCATTCAGCCCCAGGGCCAAAGGGAGAAGAGGGCAGGGGGCTAGGGGGGTGGGGCTGGATGGTTCTCACTTGGGTGAGAGTCCTTGGTCCTGTGGCTGGAGCACAGGAAGGCCTTCTGTTGGGAGGTTAGACAAGGCTCGTTAGGAGAAAGCCTATCTCATCTTTCAAGCATGGTGGGCCTTGATTAGCAGAGATAGTCTGTGGTTTCAGAGATTGATTGTAGAAAGGCAGGGAGAAAGAGAGAAGGTAGAAAGAGGGAGAGAGGTCAGCCATGGCCACATGGAGAAAGGGTGTAAGGGAGAGAGGGAAGGAGGGCTAGAGATGAGAGTAAGAAAGGAGAGAGCTTAAAGAGAGTGAGGAGGGGCCAAGCAGCTCCTTTTAGAGTGGGCTGGGCTATCAGGTAACTGTGGGGAGGAGCACACCTGGCTATAGTCAGGTAACTGTGGGGGTGGAGTCTAGCCAGAATGCCAGAAGCTTGGGACATTGTCTGTGTGACTTATAGTCACAGAATCATGGAGTTGGGGGCTCTGTGGTTTCAGGCACCTGTCTCTGGGAACATGGTTCTCTTTTCTGTCCCTTGTAGAGTTTTCTACTGGCTCAACGGAGCAAGCCTCATTCAACCAAATTATAAACTGCCTATCACAGTCCCACACCCTCTGTTTTTGTTTTGTTTCTGCTGCAGTGAGCAGGGAGGGAACAGGAGGAGAGAAGGGTTTATTTGGTTTACATGGTCCGTGTTAACAGTCCATACTGGGGGAAGTGATGGCAGGATTTAAAACATCACATCTTCACAGTGAAACTTTCTCCTCCTTTACAGTGTCCAGGGAGGGCTTCCTGCCTAAGAAATGGTGCTGCCCACAGTGGGCTGTATCTTCACGCAGTTAATAATCAAGATGGTTCTTTATGGACATGACCGGAGGTCGACCTGATCTGCTCATTCCTCATTGAGACTGTCTTCCCAAGTGATTCTAGGTTGTGCCAAGTTTACTACTAAAAACATAACTAGTACAGGGTACTGTTTCCTCTGCCTTTTGTTCCTGGGACCCACCAGGTATAGAGTGGCCATAGCAGGGAGTTGGTAGATAATTTTGATCTATTTCCAAATTATTAGGCATTAGCCTTTGGTTTGGGTTCTTATCTTTATACTCCACAGCGAACACTGATACAGAGGGCTGGTGTTTCTAGGTATTTGTATCCAACAAACAATTTCTCTAGATGCAGGGACAACATAATAGAAACCCCTTCTTCCCCAAAGCCTTCTGTGCAGATTCTCTGAATTTGCCAAATTGAGTGTCTGAATTGCTTTGTGCCACGGAGCTCCACCGGCCATCTCTTGAAATCACCCAGGAAATCCACTGTGTCTCCAGATTTTAGCATTTTTCCTTACCCAGACACACAGGCTCTCATACATAGATGTATTCTAAGAAGAACCCACACTTAAGTTTTTATTGTTTTGTCTTTGTATGTATATTGTGTATATGATTGTATATGTGTGTGTGTGTGTGTCCAGGCGTGCATGTTCAAATAGAAGGCAGAGGATAATATTGGGTGTCTTCCTGTACTGTTCTCCACCTTACTTACTTGAAACAATTTATCTCTGAACCTGAAGCTTCATGTTTCCTCTAGGCCAGTTATCTCTCAGGATCCACCTGTCTCTCCTCCCCCGCCCCTACCCTAACATGGCTTATAGGCAAATATGGTCGGTCATGCTTGGCTTTCCTCCGAAAGCTAGGGATTTAGTCAGGTCTTCATGCTTGTACAGCAAGAACTCTTACCTGCTGAACTAGTTCCAGCACCGCACATCTGCATTTCTTGAGTGTCTACGGTATCCTGAAAACCTTAGTACCATCTCTCTGGGAATGGGGCATGCCACTGAGTATATTATCTTGAAATCTGAGGAATGTGAACCTTTTTTTCAGTCTTTAGTCTAAGCCACTTGGCATGAGTATATTATATGACAGAGCCTGCTTCTGTTTGTTGTACTTCTTTTAATTACAAAGGAAGCTGGCCTTTAGCCTGGTATACAGTATGGATAATGGGCAGAGAGGAAAGAAAAATTCTATACCCAACATTTCACTTGGTTTTACTTGGACAGAGGCAGTCTTTTTCCAGCTATAAGTTTTAAACTGTCAAGTACTTAATTTTTGACTGGAAACTTATTCAAAATTCCACCACAACCCATGGTTTTGGCCTTTTAGAGCAGAGTGTATGAAACAGTCATTTAATTAAATTCTTCAAACATTTATCGAGTGGTGACTGAGGCTACAGTACTGATATGTCAAAGTAATCAGGACAGATGGGTTAAAGCAGGGTTTCCTCCCTTCCCCTGAGAGGTTGTGTTAACAAAAGACAGGCAAGGCAGCTGTCACCGGCCATCAGATGGCATCTCTCAAACAATGACATCCAAGTGTGGTAACTAAGGAATGTCAGGGTAGGCATAGTTAATTCAGATTAAGCCCGGCCTTTTTAGGAGAGGTGGCTTTAGACTGAGTTAGATGCAGTGGCACTCAGATGTGAATGTTCTGTAGAGTCAGATTTTCTGGAGTTACAGATGGTTGTGAGCCACCCCATGCGGGTGCAGGGAACCAGACTCCTGTTGTCTGGAAGAGGGAAGAGTGATTTTAACTGCTGAGCTGTCTCTCCAGCCTGGCATTAGTCTTTCTTCTAAGGTCTGCACAGGATTCTAGTGTGCAGCCAGAATTGCAGCCCTCTGGTACAGATGGACAAATAGGCTGTCACAGAGATGACAGATAGATAGAAAGCAAAAGGCATTCCATGGCACAGATAACACCAGAAGCAAAGTACCAGAGGCACTCCGAGGAAAGCTATCACTGGAGACAGCCACTCCAAGGACTGTGTCTGGGGCCCGGAGCCACCAGAAGTAAGTGTCAGAAGGACATAGTGCTGATTGGATGGACTAGATTAAAATACGACACCAAAGAACTGAGAAACATTCATGTCTTTACAGCATCTTAAGACTCCTCTCTACCTGGTACTTTCTGGGGAATGAAGCCCCTAGAGCTCCTTGCTTGTCTGTACTATGAGTTTGCCAGGTCAGATTAGGGGAAGGGTGTCCAGTTCCCTTTGCAAGAACCTTTGCCGTAGGCCCGCCACTTCACATTGTTTTACGTTTACTAGTTCATCTTGGCATTGGTTCTTTGACCCTTTGCTTTTGCTAAAGCAGAGTAAGCATAATTTAGGGGCAGGGGAGCAGATGTTAACAATGTTAGACAGGAGTCTGGAATGATTTCTCCATTTAAGCCTGGCACGGGAGAAGTGCTGGTCATACTGAGGGCAGATGTCAGCAAGCAAAAGTGGGTAGGTCTATTTCCTTACAGCTGCGTTCATTGTGCCAGATTCCACTAAGGACTGCTTCTTTATCTGCTTATTGCTATTTCTAGGAAGTTAATTTTCAGGTGCTATAAATATGCATGCTTCATATACTTCATTTATTCTATCTCCCTTGAAGCTTCTCCTTTTTAATACACACTTTGGTTTGTCTGTTTGGCGCTCATGTCCTTTTATGTCACATTTTGTCCGTTGTGGATGTAGAGGTGAAGTTAAAGCTACTCAATTATGCAAGCCTCTTTCTGCTTTGGGCATGTGCCAACCTTGCAGACCAGGGGCAGGCCAATGTATCAAGATTATTGTCTCAATATACTCTTAAAGGATGTAGAACCAATAAAGAGGGAAAGGGAGAGCAAGAGGGAGAGGGAGAGGAGTTATTTTCCTTCATCACTCTACATCAGTACTTCATAAAATCTATCAATCTAGCTGCCCATCTGTGCATTCCCCTACCCATCCCTTTACCTCTTCCTAGAAATTACAACTATGTAGTAGTTAAGAGTTAAGTATATTAAAAATGATGAATTCATGAAATTCTTAGGCAAATGGATAGAACTAGAAAATATCATCCTGAGTGAGGTAACCCAGTTACAAAAGAACATACATGGTGTGCACTCACTGATACGTGGATATTAGGCCAAAAGCTCCAGATAACCAGGATACAATTCACAGACCACATGAAGCTCAAGAAGAAGGAAGACCAAAGTGTGAGTGCTTCGGTCCTTCTTAGAAGGAGAATAAAATATTCACAGGAACAAATACAGAGATAAAGTGTGGAGCAGAGACGGAAGGAAAAGCCATCCAGAAACTGTCCTGGGTATTCATCCCATATACAATTACCAAACCCAGACACTATTGTGGATGCCAAGAAGTGCATGCTGAAAGGAGCCTGGTACGGCTGTCTCCTGTGAGGCCCTGCCAGAGCCTTACAAATATAGAGGCAGATGTACACAGCCAACCATTGGACTGAGCATGGGTTCCCCAATAGAGGCGTTAAGGAAAGGACTGAAGGAGTTGAAGGGGTTTGCTACCTCATAGGAAGAACAACAATATCAAACAACCAGAGCCCCCAGAACTCCGAGGGACTATGCCATCAACCAAGGAGTACACATGGCTTCAGCTGCATATGTAGCAGAAGATAGCCTTGTCATGCATCAATGGGAGGAGAGGTCCTTGGTCCTATCAAGGCTGGATAGATGCCCCAGTATAGGGAAATCAAGGGCAGGAAGGTGGGAGTGGGTGGGTGGTGGAGGAGCAACCTCATAGAAGTAGGGGGAGGGATAGAAACCAGGAAAGGGGATAACATTTGAAATGTAAATAAAGAAAATATCCAATAAAAAAATTAAATTGAAAAAAGAGTCCAGCATATAGGTTCTTCGCTGGTGAAATGCCTCACTTGGTATAGTGCTTGTCACAGAGTATGAGGATTTCATTTGATGCGGAGAATGCACATTAACAAAAGCCTGGTGTGATAGTGCACTCTTTGGATCCCAGTGCCGGGGATATGGGGGCAGGCAGATCCCTTGCTAGACAGCCAGGGTATCCAAATCAATAAGCTTCAAGTTCAGTGAACAGATCCTGTCTCCAAAACCAAAAAAAAAAAAAGACTTCTGAGAAAGGACACCTGAAGTTGACCCCAGGAGTTTACCCTCGCTTGCATAATGTAAACACATACCCCATCGACCCACAGAAGTAACTGACTCTAGAACCAATGTGCTTGGGCCTGGTCTCCATGGTAACTCACATAATGCACACAAACACACAAGGAGAGGGACCGGAGGATGTGAATGAGTGTCAGCTCTAGAGCCGACCTGCTTGAATCCAGGTGGTGGTTCTTCTGCTTTTAAGAGCAAATTTAAACTTAAAAAAGTTTTTTTTGGAGATTTTATTGTATGTATTTTGCTATATTTCTGTACGTCAAATGCATAGAATGCCAATGACTCATTGACTTGACCTCTAGGAGATCAGAGAGGGTGTCACATCCCTTAAGACTAGAATTACATCTGATTGTTAGTGGCCATGTGGGTATTGGGAATTGAACCCAGGTCTTCTGGCTGCTCAGTTAGTGCTCTTAATTGTTGAGACATCTTTCCAGCCCCTGATTTCAACTTTAAGATCCTATTAACAGCACTCTTGAGATTTTATGTTGATAAAAGCTCTAATGCGCATGAAATGCTGAGAAAGTGTTTGCAGAAGGAAGCTTTCAGCCCACCGTTGCCTTTGTCAGAGTTGTTAGCCTTAATTATTACAAGGGAAATGTTTTGACAGGTGAATCTAGTCCGTTGGTGTCTAGTGTGTGACCTTACAATTTATAGGGAGAGAAAGATTCGAAAGGGGGTTTCAAGCTGGATGATAGAGGGTGTTGAGCCCAGGCTTTGGAATTCTAAAGAGAATGAGACATCTTTCAGGCTTAGGTCTGTGTGGGGGCAAGCAGTTCCTTTTGCAACCTTGTGTACAAGAGACCATTAACAGAATTAGAGCAGTTAAAGGCAAGCTTTAAACGGTGTGATTTGGTGCTTCCTTACACTTTGACAAGAGAGCTTGTTCTTCCTATCATCAGGGATGGTAATGGGAGACACAGGAGCTGTACCACAGCAAGGAGTTTGGAGTTGTTTTCTTTTCTGCTTTTCATAGGTCATGAGAAACAGGACCCAGTTAGCTCTTAAAGAGTGTTATGTCTCTTCTCTGTCCTCTGTCTCCCTAATTACTCAGTGACTTGGACTCACATGCGGAGCTGCCTTCACTATAAAAAAAAATAAGTTTATAGGGCTGTCAGCATCAGGATGTGACTGAGAGGCTCCGTCAAGCTTCTGTGGGGGCTGAGGGCTATCTTCCACGGGCGCTTCCCTGATCCAGAGGGCACTGTAAGTTTTTACTTCCTGTTTGTGTGTGGTCATCTTCATCAGCCAGTAGATTGGGTGGTGGAAAGCCTCATTGAAATGGACAGAGTGGAGCACAGGCTGAAAATAGGGAAGAGAATGCACGCAAAAGTGTGTGTTTATTTATTTACTTTTTTTTTTTTTTTTTTTTTTTTCTTTTTTTTTTTTTTTTTTTTTTTTTTTTTTTTTTTTTTTTTGCGTGGTGTGGTCTGGAGGGGGAAAAGTATGCGTGACTAAACCTCACTAAATTGAAGAATTGTGAGATGGCACAGACAGATTTTCAGGGTAAATGAAAAGACTTGGTGGTTCTGTTATTCTCAGAGTGGTACTCTAAGCAAGGGAAACGAGGCGTGAGAGGATTGCCCTTAGTCCATAAGTAGCAGTCATTATATCAAGTACCGATCATTACTTTATTTAACTTTTAAAATCACTTTGAAAGGATAGGGTCCCAAAAGTCTTTGTATTGGTATGATTATTTCCTAATATATGCTTTCAATTGGTCTTGTTTCTGAGACAAAACTTGCTTCATCAACCTACTTTGGGTCCTATTTGCCCTTAGTTTTGGGTTTACGATGGTCCCTGAATGCAGTGAAATTTCCTGTGGAGACGACTGTGGCTAGGTACTTGTTTTAGTTC
Source organism: Mus pahari (assembly GCF_900095145.1). Taxonomy (NCBI): domain Eukaryota; kingdom Metazoa; phylum Chordata; class Mammalia; order Rodentia; family Muridae; genus Mus; species Mus pahari. Next base: position 22,391,708 of record NC_034612.1, read on the forward strand.
TTCTCCTCATGTTGGATGAGCAAGTGACTAATCCTCCTGTGTTGGGATCCTGGGATCCCACTGCAAAATGCAATTTCTTAGCATGTTCTGGATCCCTGGGACACAGTTCTGACTGAGAGTCTAGGTGGCCCCCTACCTCACAGTACCAGATGCCAATATTACCTAATGAGTTGTCACATTGTCAGGTCCCCAAGAGATAGAATCAGGGTCTAGATTATGAGGAGTAGGTTTCTGATTGAGAACAGAGGCAAATCTTGATGGTTTCTGAATTGCTGTTCTTCTCCATTGCTCTCAAAGGAAGGGGTTCCCCAGTACAGATGTCAGTCAAGTGCATGCTTTCATTTTTGCCCTTTTAAGCTTACACTTGAGCCATGGGGGTTTGGCTCAATTGGCAGAATACTGTTCTAACAATCACCTTACTTGGACTTGATCCCAAGCAACACACAAACTTAGGACAGTGGTGTACAGCAGTGTCCAGGTAATTCCAGGAGAAAGGAGTTTTAAGCCATCCTTGGCTATATACTGAGTTCTAGGTCAGCCTGAGCTACACTAGACCAAGTCTCAAAAACAAAGTTCATACAAAGTTGTGTGTTAGATGGAGTAAAGTGGATGTCACAGAGACAGAGCACTTCCTTGTTCATTGTGGCCACTGGGGATTTGTGATGTTGCAGGAGACCTGCTGGTAAATAGGTTCTTGGCAGTCTCTGGGGTGGCTGTACTTTGATGCATCACTTGTCTTCCTTATTTAAAGTGATTCTCAACCCCCACCCCTCCCCTTATTAAATCATCATAAGCCTTCTTCCTTCCTTATCAGTTCCTCAAATTTAAAAAAAAAAAAAAACACACAGGGAGGTGAAACAAATCCCTGAGCACACCTTCCCCCCTCTAAAGGTCGCAAACATAAATCATATTAACAACAGTGAAACGATCTCATCTTTAATCCTCAGAAAGCTTAACCTCCAGTGCATCCGAATGTCTCTTTATTTACAAAAGAAGAAGGATGCTTAGAAGAGACTTGCTCTGGGGATCAGAAATGTGCCCATGGTTCTGCTCAGAGATTTTTCTCTCTGTCTAGAAAATGTGGGGCCCCGCAACTGTTAATGGTCTCCACATCTAGAGCTGCCCCTGTGTCTGCACCGTTGGTCTTTGCTGAGTGAGCCAGCCTGTGTCAGCGTCACATTGCTTACCCTCTCTGCCTCATTCAGCACCTCTGTATCAGTACCAGTGCTTGTGTGGGAGGAACTGAGGAGAACAGGTGGTTCATCCCTTCATATCTTCTACAGACAGCATGATGATACTAAGGCGACTTCCTCTAAAGGTGGGCATCCTTAGAACGTACACATCTCCTTTAGATTTGCTTTCCCATCACTTATTTGAAGCATTGGATTATCTCCCTACCATAATAACTGTCTTTTTATTATTCCATGTTCCTGGAACATTTAGGTCAATTTCTGGGTAAAAGTACTTCTTATTGTAGTCTCTACAGATCTTTAACTGATACACACGAGGCCCTGAATTCAGTTCCTAGCACTGCCTCAAGTTGTGTGGTAACTGTCTTGTGAAACTACGTCCTGGCAGGTGAAGACAATATGATCAAGAGTTCAAGGGCATCCTTGGCTACTCAGTGAACCAGAGGCCAGCCTGGGCTACATGAGACCCTTTCTCAAGGAAACAAACACAAATAAATATACATTCCACTTCTAGTGATATATTGCCAGTATGTATGAGTTACAGACATAAAGAAAATTTACATGTGTAGGTGAAATGCAAATTGATCTAGCCTTGAGGAAAAATAATATGGAACTTTTTCCTATAGTTAAAAGTAGAATTCACATATGATCCAGCCACCTACGTATGTATAAAAGTTAATTCAGCATCTTACAGATCTCTAGACTACTGTGCTATTGAAGACTTATTTATAACAGCAGAGACACAGATACCTGTTGGGAGATGGATGAAGACATTGTAGTGTGTACACAAACATGCACACACTGTACTTACTTACAAACACACAGAGCAGAATGTCACTCATAGTTTTCCTCTCAAGATAAAGGAAATTTTGCACCTTGCAGTGCCAATGAATCTTGAGGGTATTGTGTGAAGTGGAAGGAGACAGTGCCCAGAAGACAACATTTAACTTTATTTATCTACAAAACGTCCTGTGAGAAGAATAGAATGGAAATTTCTGGGGAATAAGGACAATAAATGATTGTAGGCATTTGCTTCTCAGATATTTAATTTCTGTAGCTCTAATGCACACAGAGTAGTGATGGTTGTGTACACTGTATTGTGTGAGCTTGGTATAGAGTAGCTTTGGTGTTCTGACATACAGGTCTATACATTCCAAGTGCTGATTATCTTGATTCTGATAGTCCAATGGAATGTGTGAGTGTTTGTTAACTTATTAGAAACCCGTAAGACCAGAAACGTCTCTCATCGTAGACTTTAGTGAGAGGGGTCTGTAGAATATCAGCAGATGCACACTGAGATATCTTGGGAGATGGTGCCAGAGATTAATATGAAATTCATGTATGCCTGTCTCCTATGTACTTTATATACACAGCCTAACGACATTATTGTTGTTGTTGTTGAGACAGGGTCAATATAGGTTTCACTGTGTAGCACTGGCTGTTCTGGAACTCACTTTGTAGACCAGGCTGGCCTTGAACTCATAGATCCAACTGCCTCTGCCTCCTGAGTATTGGAATTGAAGGCATGCACTACCACCACCAGCCATTATTTTTAATTTGTGTGTCAGTCAGAGGGCTTTTGTGTGTGCGAGTTTTTAATATGAGATTTTTCTGCTTGTGATTTCATATTGGGAGTGAAAATATCTACAATTTAAGTCATTTAAGTTTATATTCTTTTTTTGCAGTAATATGCTAAATCTGTAGTTTGTGTTTGTGTGTGTGTGCGCGTGCGCATGCATAATCTCCTATTTCTGCACCTTAACCATGACCCATCTTCTTTTTATTTATTTATTTTTGGTGCTGAGAATCCAACCAGTGACCTCACACATATTAAGCCACTCTACTACTGAGCTGTATCCCAGCCTCAAATATATAATTTTGTTGATTATACCTCTGTGATGCTAGAGGAAAAAAGAAATTACAGAAAGATGAGTAGGAACTATAAGTAGAAGGTCTCTTTTCCTTCTTCTGTAACAGTGAAGCAGGTGTAACTTTGGCTCAGGACTACAGGTCTGACCATGATGGGAGAGTGTTTGTAAGGCCAGCTTTTGTGTTTAACATGGCTGCCGTCCTTTCAAAGGGTTTTGTTTGTGTTTGTGTTTTTTGTTTTTTGTCTTTTCTAGGATTTGAAAGAAGGTTGAATTGGTTAAGTGCTTGCTGGGCAAATCATGAAGACCTAAGTTTGATCCTTAGAACCCACATAAAAGTAGTCTAGCAGGATATAACTTACTTTGTAATTTTAGGGCCAAGGAGATATCCACTCCGTACTTACGGGCTTGCCAGCCTAGCATAATCTAAGAACTCCAGCCCAGAAAAATCCTGTCTAAAACAAGGTGTATGGTATCGAAGGAATGACACCTAAGGTGGACCTCTGAGGACATGGGGACACCTACACTGCCACCCTCACACATGTTAACACCCACATGCGCACACACATGCAGAGGTATACACACTCAGAGATAGGAATGGAGATGGAGAAGCAAAGAGTGAACTGTTTCTAGAGCTTCAACCTAGACCTGCTGAGTGATTGTATCTTCTGGCAGAGACTGGGTTCTGGCCATTTCAAACAGCATGACAGGCACTTCAGGCATTGCCAGTTTTTAAAAGAGTAAGCGACTTAAGTTGGGCCTATTATTTAATGAATAGTGCCCTATTTTAGCACTTGGAAATTCAGAGGAACAATTAACACTTGAGTTATAGATATAGGACTATAAATTGGGATGCTTCAACCTCCTTGGGAAATCTTTGTGGGTTTTTATTCACACCTCCAAGTATTTGGCGTTAAACTTTCTAATAAATCAACCTAAAGTTCCATCTACTTTGATTTGTGGGATGGAGTCTTTCACTGGCTTGGAGGTTAGGGAGTAAGTTTGGTTACTGGCTGTATAGCTCCATGGATTTCCCTGTTCCTGCTAACTAACATTAGGATTATAAGCACACAGCACTATGTCTACCTTTTATTCCTGGAACTTGAGTTCTTGTGTTTACAAGAAAGTTCTCTCTCTAGGCCCCACCTTATCCATTGAATCCATATGAACGATAGTTGTTTTTTTTTTCCCCTAAAATCTGGGGATAATCAAAACTTAGTTGACAGCATTTCTCAAAATGGGGCTTATGATTTATTGACTATGGACCAGTAACCCCATGTATGCAATGATTTATCACAATCCTGTTTTTTTTTTCCTTTGCATTCCCACAAACATTGATATAAAGCACTGTAGGCCAGATAACATGTAACAGGAAATTTGTCTCATAACTATTTATTCCAGGTACCTTTGTTCCTTTTGTGGGTGCCAGGGTTATCTCTTCTTGAATCAACTTGATGAATGCCCCTACTCAAATCTCCTTGTATCAGGCATTGAGGCCATTTGTGAAATACAATAATTCATATAGAATGAAGAGTCCAGGCTGAATGCATGGAAGTCAGACTGCAGGGGAAGCCAGAGATGGTTGAATGGTTGGGATGGGAGAACCACCAGTAGTACCTCTGATATCCAGATACATCCCTAAATTGGAAGTCTAAAGCATAGCCCCTTCTTTTTAGTGTCTACTGCTGTTACATGTCATTAGGTCTCTTTGATATCATGAACTTTGCAGGACATCTATACAATGTCACCTTCCACATCCTTAGTCTGATCTGAAATTTTTAAGAATACTCACTTGCTGTCAGCCTTAGTTTATTATCTTTCAGCTTCTCTGGCAGTGAGTATACTGGAGGTCAGGAGTTCTGGCAGGCCTGATTAATCTCTGCTCCCTTGGTAGCAGTGAGTGCCGGCCTTAGGGGCATAGACTCTCTCCATACTAAATGATTCAGAAGATATGACTCAGAGAAGTCATGTGACCACAGCCCTACCCACTTCTGGAGCTACTAACATAGCTTAATATTGATTTAAAAATTACATGTATTAGTCTTTACCTCTGTGTGTGTATGTATGTATGTATGTATGTATGCATATTTGTGTTTATATTGTACATGTGCCTGCTTCCTCTATGGTGACCATGTATGATATGTATGTACCACATGTATGCCTGGTGCCCACAGTAGCCAGAAGAGGGTGTCAAATGTCCTGGAACTTGCAAGGCAGATGGTAACTGAGCCATCTCTCTAACCCATTTTTCAAAAAGATAAAATTTATCTATATTACATGTATACTAATATATACTGTGGGTCTTCCCCTGCACCTATGTGCCTGATGTTTTGTTTCTGAGGTTTCTGTGGGTTTGTGTGTGTGCGTGTGTGTTTATTGTTTTTTTTTTTCTTTACTTTTCTTCTGTCATAGGTCCAGCCTACCTGTTACCTAAATAATCCTGTACATCTTTTTGATAAATCTGTCTAAATGACACAAGTCCTACTGCATGCCTCTCTTGTCCCCTTACTTGCCCAGAACAACCCATAAAGTTTTTGGCTCATACTTAAATTATTTCCTCTGGACTGTTGGTCTTCTAGGCAGATTGGTGACCCTTTACCTTCTCACTGCTAGGCCAAAACTGTGGAGACTTAGGAAGTTAAAATGTGTACTTTTTTTTAGTAGGAAGAGTGCCTAGCATAACCCTAATAATTACTTTTATCCCCAACACTGCATAAACTGGGTGTGGTCGTTGCTGCCTGTAATCATAACCCTTGGGAGCTGGAGGTGGGAGTATTAGCAGTTCTGTCGCTTTCGGCTACACAGTCAACCTGGGATGTATGAGATATGGTAGCAAAACAAAACAAGGAAACAAAACTGGATGGAACTGACATAAAACATTCTTTTCTTAAACTTTGAGTGTTGTCATATACATTCCAAGATGCCTGAGTGGAATGCTGCATATAACTGTGGGACTCAGTTCTTTCTCATGAACTGAAATGAACCTAGGTCTCCAGGCTTATCTAATAAGCATCTCCCTGCACCCCCAAAACATTTGTGAGTGGCTAAAACAATGTACCAGTTAGTGGGGTGATCAAGAGGTAGGCTGGACCAATGCCAGGAACAAGGAACAGAAAAACCACAGACCCCACTCAGCAACAAAACCTCAGACCTCAAGCACAAAGGGGCAGGGGAGGAACCACAATATATATATATATTAGTATACGTGTCATATATGTGTGCTAATTTCAGTGTTGGTGACCAATAGAGCAAGATTTAACTGCAAGATTCCAAGAAAGAATGATGATAAAAGGGAGCTAGAATTTGGTAAAATCAAAAGATCTTATGTACCTTTTGATGACCTAGTGCTAGGCAAACCTTTCTGTAAATTTCTATGTGAGTGTGTGTATGTGTTTTATGTGTGATATGTAGTAAATATAGTGAAATTAGAGATATCATTTGTTATATTTCTTAGTGAGTGTAAAACCACAAAAAATTTCACTGGTAATATTTTATCAGACATTTTTTATTAACTATTTTTTTAATATGTTTATCTAGAACTAGTTATTTTACCTCCATTTATTGTTCATCTGGCATGTACCAGCCAGTTTCTAAGTGTTAATAGCGTAGCAGTGAAAACACACATACTACTGTCTGATCTGTAGGGACACATCCTAGAGACTGTCCTTAAGCTGGAGAAAGCTGTGGGAAATAGAGAGTGAGGGGAACAGGTAATGCTGCGCTTGGCAGTGCGAGCTGTACTTTTGAGATGAGTAGCAAGGAGAACAGCAACTGAGAAGGAAGGTCAGTGCCTGGCAGGGGCTTGTTGTAGCTAAGCTAGGCAGATGTCAGGTGGAGTGAGCTGAGCATGCCTCCTCCACAGAATGTCTCCTAATTCTTGCTGTTTGTTCCATTAAGTCCACCATGAGGTTCTGCTCAGAGTGGTCTGTGTTATCAGAATCTGTACATGTTTCCTGTCTTTGGACAGTTGTCCGTAGTCTTAGGCTGAAAATAGATACTGAAGGCATCACGTTTACCAGAATGGCCTCCAAAGCCTTTCTTTTCCATTCCATTGATAAAATTGTGCCTTGTTATCTGTGTTTACTTTCTAAGCTCTGTCTAAGTGGAATCACCTCGCTCAGAGCTTGTATTTCTGCAGGGCATGGCATATTTCTTTTTAAGTAGTTTATACAGGTCTTATCATGCTGTCTTCTCCATGGGGACCCAATGACTGATTTTGGCTGATAATGGAAAGGTGTTCTTTTTCTTTCTTTCCTTTTATTTTTGTTCTCCTCAATCTACATCTGCATCTGTTCCCCTTTAGGGCTTTCTTATCTGTTCTCTCCTGGCATTGACTGAACTCATCTTATTAGTGAAATTTTATCTTCCATCACTGCTTATTTTGTATAATACTCTCATATCTTTCCCTAGAAAAGAACACAAGGTTCCTTATGAGCATAAACTTCCTAGCTCATGGAGTAGGGTACACCACAGTGGTCAGAACCCTTGTCTGTTGGAGGGAGAGAGCCGGCATCTTACTTTCCAGCATTCTGGTATTCTTGTCAGGACTTGGCCAGAGTAAACTGCTGCAGATGCAGCCTGGGGGAACAAAGCATAGGGTGGGTGTAAATCCTTCCTGAATTCTTAAACTTCTTGTTGCAAAGATCTTTCTCAGTTGCTATCAGAAAGGCTCCCTCCAGCAGCTGTTAGAAACAGATGCAGAGACCCACAGTCAAACATTAGGTGAAGCTTGAGGAATCCTGTGGAAGAGGGGCAGGAAGGATTGTAGGAGCCAGAGGGTTCAAGGATACCACAAGAAAACTCACAGAATCAGCCACCTTGGGCCCATAGGGACTCAGAGAGACTGAACCAACAACCATCGAGCCAGCATTAGACTGACTTAGATCCTCCGCACGTATTTTATAGCTGTGTAGCTCGGTCTTCTTGTGGGACTCCTCACAGTGGAAGGAAGGGATATCTCTGACTCTTTTTGCCTGCTTTTGAAACCCCTTTCCTCTTGCTGGGTTGCCTCCTCCAGCCTTAATATGAGGGGTGGTGCCAAGTCTTACTTCACCTTGATATTCGATATCCATGGGAGGCCTGCCCTTTTCTGAAGAGAAATTAAAGAGTGGATGAGGGGGTTAGGGAGAAGGGGAGAAGGGGAGGGAAGAGAAACTGTGGTCAGGGTGTAAAAAGAAAAAAAAAGAATAAATAAAGATTTAAAAAGTGCTGGCTTTCTTCATTGTATTGACATTTATATGAGAATACTGCGTAGACTGTTATTCTTTCAAAAGCACTCTGAAAAAATAGACACAAACAGGCAGGCACGTGCATACACAGAAAGAATGGGATAGGTTGAGACAGAGAGAGGTACAGCCAAGACAGACAGCAGATAGCGAGTGTTTCATGTGTCCTGGGTAGGCCTTGAACTTTCTATGTGACCATGGCAGGCCTTGAAACCTCTGATTCTCTTATCCCTATCTCCCAAGTGATGATACTGTAGTCATGTGCTACCAGACTTAGCTCTGCCTTCTGTCTTAGTTAGCTGCGATTAAAAACACCACGATCAAAATCAGCTCGGGAAAGGAAAGTTTCACTTCATCTTACAGCTGGAAGCCATTGTTTAGGAAAAAAATCAAAGCAGTAAGCAGAAGTAGGATATTCTATAGAGGCAATGGAGGGATGCTTCCTACTGGCTTGCTCCCTGTGACTTACACCTGCTATTTTCATATAGACCTCAGGGCTAACCAGCCCATGGGCGGCACCACTCACAATAAGCCAGGCTCCCCCATGTCAATCACTAATTTAGAAAATGTCTCACGTGCTTACCTCAAGGCCACAGAGTCACAATGACAAAACCAAGTTTGTGTGAAACTCCTCCAATGACAGGCAATACATTATATGTGTGGATGTGTAGTTCAATGGGATTATAAATGGCTCCGTTCTGTGACCTTTTTGGGAATTGCTTTGTTTGGAATATTGAAGTTCAAACTGCCTGTGTAGTGTGCAGTGGTTTCTTTTCTCCAGCCTACTCTGAATGGCATTTGCTGGAGATAGTCCTTGGATACATGTTGTCAGTGTCACACATGTGCACAATCTGGATACTGTCCACATGGCTATGTGGTACAGGTCCCCCAGAGGCCATCAGTATGCCAGCGTTTGCAAGATTTTCTTCTCCAGAGGGACCTTGGCTTGCTTTTTGACTTCTTTCTCGTTCAAGATTTGCTTATTTTCTGCAGGTGTATATTTTCCTTGCCTTTATGTATGTGCACCATATTGTGCCTTACGCACAGGAGTTAAGAAGAGGGGTTTTGATCCTTTAGGACTAGAATCATAGATGATTGTGGCCCACCATGTGGTTGTTGAGGACCAAACCTAGGTCTTCTGCAAGAGTAGGAAGTGCTCATAACTACTGAGCCATCTCTTCGGTCCCCTGAGTTGCTTTTTCTTGAATTCCTTACCATCTTGGTTTCCCTCTTGTTTCTCTTGTATACTACATAAAAATCCCCGTATATGTGATAATTACAGAAGTACAAGCTCAAGTCTTGAAGTTAAGTTATAAATTTATGTCTTTTCATGCCTAGTTCCAGCTATAAACTAATTGAACTTAGCTATCTCTATTCTCTACCATGACACTCTCTTCTCTTTGGGGGTTGTTGACATTTTTCCAGAGCTCTTTAAATTCCATTTTCCTTCTCCAGTGACATCATACTAAATAGATGAACGGGAGGGAAGGTGGTGGAGGTGTTACAGCTCAGTGGAGGGTCGGAACCATCGCATGTACACATGTGCATGCATGGAGACGCATCTGCGGTTCACTTCAGTTGGGTTTCCACCATCGTGGCGACTTCCACTGAGTGGTGGTGTTTCAGTGTGGCTGTGAAGCTTCTTACGTCTACTGGTCTTGGGTCCTGTGTAAGAGTCTAGGGGGTGGGGTGAGTACTGAGCTAGGCAGGGACCATGGGCACATTCACGCCCCTTGGCCCTTGAATGTGGGTGTGATGTGACTCGATGCCTGAGGTCTTGCCTTGACTTCTCTGCAATGGTGGATTGTAACCTGTACTTGAGAACTAAACAAACCTTTCCTTTTCTGTGTCACTTTGAGTCAGACTACTTTGCAGAAATGAAGCCACGATACCCTCTCCGTGATCCTTAGTTTGATTTCATTAGTGGTTACTGCTGGGGGTTGGGGAACTGTCTAGGTTGAGCCATGTCTCAGCTCAGCAGTACTGAGTAGCAGGCGCATTTGAAATGCCATTCTAGACCTTGTTTCCCCCATCCCCACCCTGACCCCCCCCCCCGAGAAAGAGTTTCTCTGTGTAGCTCTGGCTGTCCTGGAACTCACTCTGTAGACCAATTTCTCCAACTCAGAAATCTGCCTGCCTCTGCCTCCCAAGTGCTGGGATTAAAGGCGTGTGCCACCACTGCCCGGCCATCTTAGACCTTTATCACAAGTATATGTATGCATGAAAAGAAACGGATTTTTTATTGCCTTTTCTTTGTCCCTACATTAAAAGAATTACTCAAGAGTTTTGCCTTGGTAATTAATCCCATGTTGCCAAAAGTAAAGAGTTAAAAATCATATGTACTTAATAGCTCAGACTTTGATCAGTCTTTTAATGTGTTCATTTAATTCCCCCTTGGCAGCCAAAACAGCTCTCTGTAGCATGGATAGTGAAAGTTTTGGGTTGCCAAGAATCGGACATGGGTTCGTGCAGTATCTCTGTTGGGAGAGTGCTTGCTTAGTGCCTGCAAAGCCTGAGTTCCACCCTCAGCCCTGTGTAAGTCAGCTGTGATGGTGTATGTCTGTAATCCCTGCACTTGGGATGACCATACTCTGCTACATGAGACCCTGTTTCAAAAACAAGAGCAAATATGAAAACAAATGAAAGTGTGTTGGTTAGTTTTACCTGACTTGATACAGTGTGCAGTCATCTAGAAGTGGTATATTATAATCAGGAATTATGTAGATTGTCACTGACTTGTGGAGGATTGTTCCCGATTGTATTGGTTGAAGTGAGAAGACTCACCCTGAAGTGCACAGCACTGTTTTGTCGGCTGGACCCTGAATGTTTAAGAGTGAAATTAGCTGAACATAAGTAGTAGAGAGGTGGCAAAGAGCCATCCGTATCTCTCTGCAATTACTGTGGGCATCACATGACCCGATTCTTGGCTTCCTGTCTTGACTTCCCTTCAGAGCTGGACCATAATCTGGAATTATAAAATGAGTAAAGGATTTCAAGGATGGTGCTTTTGTTCAGGGGTGTTTTATGAAAGCAACAGAAATGAACACAAAGGCTGCCTTCACGTTTGTCTTGATGTGTAGCATCATTGAGGTCCACTCCTTTACCACCGAGCAAATGGCTTTCAAAGTGTGTGGTCCTAAGACCAGCTCTGTCAGCATCATATTCCCAGTGCAGATTTCCAGGGCTGGTGTTACTGAATTAGAGACCTGGGGTAGGGAGAGGAGGGGAATGGAGACAGCAGCCAATAGTCTGCAGTACATTTCTCCCTCTATGCTGGTGCCTGCTCGGGGTTGAGAATCACTGTACAGAGAAATATTGCTTTCCTCTTAGTCTCTTGCACTCTCAGCAGTTGATATTTCAGACTTGTACATAAGTGAGGACAGTTATGTCTTCCTTCGGACTCTCCTTGGTGCACTTTGTCGTCAGATGCCTGGTGCTGATGCTAGGATGGACTGTGAATATGTTCTACTGTGTCAGTGTTTACAGTCTCAACCCAGTGCCTGTTGACTTAAGTAGCAGCCTGGGTAACAGGCAGTAAATCTGCAAAGACATTAGAAGGTTACACAGCAAAGCTTTTAGAACACACTGACTTTACAGTTGGACCAAGAGATTTGTTTGGTGTTTTTGAAATCACCCTCTTCCCTGTCTCCAGAAAATTCCCTGTGAGAACAGTGTTTACTTTAGACTGCCATGGCATGTCCAAATTCGAGAAAAAAAGAAAGCTATAGAATAGGGAAAGCAAACTTTCTTTGTATATGATACTCAGAAGAAAATTCCAGTGAGGACTTTTGGACGTTTCACTCAGACCATGGGCCTGGTAAATGATTAGAACACAGTGGTATAGGATACACAGCAACTTCAAGAGAAAACCAGACTGTCAGTACAAGATAGTGTGAAGATAGGGGCTGGTGGCATAGCTCAGAGGTAGCAGGCATGGATTCTATGCCTAGGATCATAGCAGGAGGTATAGAGTCTACAAGGAAAAAGACAGGAAAAATACACAGAAAAGATTCTTCTGTAGGAATGATAGTTAATATTCTCTACAGGATCTAGAATCACCCAGAGGATGAACCTCTGGGTATGGCTGTGAGGAATCCTGTAGGATAGGTTAATTGAAGCTGGGAAGACTTACCTCAACAGTGGGCAGAACCATTCCTTAGGCTCGAGTCCTGGATTGAATAAAAAGGAGAAAGTGAGCCGAGCACCAGCATCCATCTTCCTTTGCAAGCTTCCTGACTGTGGATGCATTCTGAACAGCCACTTTAAACTGTATGCTTCTAAATTGGGAACTAAAGCCAACCCCTTCCCCTCCTCATGTTCCTTTTGTCAGACATTTATTTGTTCGAAGCAAGAAGTAAGTAAGTAACACAGTGGGTCTGCATAGAGTAGTAACTGCAGAGTGTAGGTCAGTTTATCCCAGGCTAGGAGTTGGTCTCACAGTGGGTCTGCACCTTGCAGTGTCTGAACAACCTAGATCAGTTTACCCAGGCTGGAAGTTGGCCTCAGAATTTCAATAGTAATCAGCCCTCTCCTGTGGAGAGAAGCTCATGAAATAGAGCCAGCCTTTATTTCCCGAAGGAAATGCAGATGTGATGCCCCAGTGAGTAGTGAACAAATACTGGATGATGGTGTTTGAGCAGCAGATCTTAAGGCTGCTTTCCCCTAGTGACTCCCAGTGAAGTCAGACGAAGTAAGGTGAAGATATTAGGACAACGCTTGCCATCTTTCTAGGTGAAGGTGTGACAGGAGGTGATGTGATAGAAGGGATGTGATCAATCACCTGTGCTGATGGAGAGCCTCCGTGTCTGACACAGGGTTCCTGGAGGTGACCCAGGCAGAACTAATCTTAAGACCTAGGCTGCTTTTTCATAGTTGATAAAACTGAAGCCCATGGAGCCAGTAATGTGCTCTGTTTAACACAGTGGGTAACTGGGGCTTGAGCCCTACCATATTTATTCCAGTTCCATGTCTTCAGTCATTTCAGTCTTGAGTATTCATCCTCATAACTCAGGAATTCTTTTGCGTTTTGTCTCATGCAGCCCAGGCTGGCCTCAAACATGCTGTACAGGGAAGGGTAACCTTGAATGTATGTTCTTTCTGCCTACCTATGCCAAATGCTAGATTTACAGGTATGCACCAGCACATCCAGTTTATTATGTACTAGGAATGAAATACAGGCCTTTACAAATGCCAGGCAAGCACTCTGCCCGCTGACCCACACCCCTAGCTTTAGCTTTGGTTTTTAGTATAGTAAGTATATTAATTTGTTGGATCCTTTATATGAAATTTGTCCCTGGGAAAAAAAGGACTTGGCTCTTGGAGGGCCATTCTTCACATTAAAAGACTGTGTTCATACAGTATTTGCATTGTGGGGCTCATGTTGATTTTAAACTTTATATCGAGCATTGTTGCTTAGGGCCACCATGGAAATAAAATGAATCTTATACTTTCTGAGATCATATTAGAGGAGCATAGTTCGATTTTGTTTGTAGTCATCTTTTCTTCCTTGTAAGAAGAGCTCAGTGAATTGGAAACTTTATTTTTTTAAATTATTTTATTAGATATTTTCTTCATTTACATTTCAAAGGCTATCCTGAATGTCCCCTATACCCTCCCCCGCCCTGCTCCCCTGCCCACTAACTCCCACTTATTGGCCCTGGTGTTCCCCTGTATGGGTCATATACAGTTTGCAAAACCAAAGGGCCTCTCTTCCCAACGATGGCTGACTAGGCCATCTTCTGCTATATATGCAGCTAGAGACATGAGCTCTGTGGGTACTGATTAGTTCATATTGTTGTTTCACCTATAGGGTTGCAGTCCCCTTCAGCTCCTTGGGAAATTTTTGTAGCTCCTCCTATCCTATAGATGACTGTAGGCATCCACTTCTATATTTGCCAGGCACTGGCATAGCCTCATATATTAGTGTCCTTTCAGCAAAATCTTGCTGGCATATGCAATAGTGTCTGCTTTTGGTGGCTGATTATGGGATGGACCCCCAGGTGGGGCAGTCTCTGGATGGTCCATCTTTTCATCTTAGCGAATTGGAAACTTTAATTCTACCACCAGAGATATTTACTTATTTATATCATTTGCAGTTATTATTCGTTGACGGAGTGCAAGGCCTCATGTGCCTCAGTGGGCGAGTGGAGGTTAGCAGACAACCTGCAGAAATCAGTTCTCTCCTTCTACCATGTGGGTTTCAGGAGTGGAACTCAAGTCCCCTTCACTCACTGAGCCATTTCACTTGCCAAGATGGAGATTTTACAATGCTGATTTGTTCGGTATGTGTTAGTGATTCATGGTTGTGTGCAACACCCACTGTGTCAACACCAGTGTTCACCTTGGTGGTTTCTGTAGATCTGTGATTCTTGAGTGAATTACTTGGATAATTTTTCCACTGCTGCTGCTGCCTCTTCTGTCATATCCTGCCATTGAGAAGCAAGTAAGCAAGGAACATGCACTTAATGGGAGAAGAATTAGGATCCACCTTTGAAGAGACTAGTATTAAATTATCTCCACATACTCGACCACCCAGTAGGCCTGCTGCATAGCCAATAGTCAAACCGTCTGGATTTCATAATCTTCATTTTAAAGATTTCCCCCAGATTACTTCCATGTGCATTTTAGTAGAGATTCTGCTTATCAGTTGATAGCTTGTTAACTGGTCCACTTTGAAAGTAGGCAAATACTATCAGGACAGTATTACTCTATCTCATTTAGGAAGCCAGATATGTTTTGTGTTCTAAGTGCTTTGTTATTGTTTGGTGCTCTTGAGACACAGTCCTATTACCTAACACAGGTTGGCTTGGACTCTAGATCCTTCTGTCCACAGTGCCTAAGATCTGGTATGTGTTAAGTCAAGTTTATGCTTAGCACTGCAGTCAGGCACTAAGTGTTCTGGACACTACACCATTCGCTCAGCGGGTTGTTTATTGTTTTCAGGAAGTGCTCTGCCATACAGGGCAGGTCAAAATGTGTCCTTGAGTCCTTTTTCTCAGGGTCCAGGGAAATCTTGGCATGTGTCTGAAAATACCTTGGCTCATGGACTCTGCAGCTGTGTATCCTGCGAGTTGACAGGATGAACACAAAACCAGTTTTCACACTTAGCTCGGGGCCTTCTGGAGTCCTCCTGACTGGGACTTCACACCCTTCTATGTTAGTGAGGGGACTGGTCTTTGGGCTTTGTGTAACATTCATGCTTGTGTTGCTTCAGCACACTTCACCTAATTCTGAAGTCTTTTGGTGGGAACACGGGGTTCCTTCTTGAGAGTTGTTACTTTTTTTTAACCTTCCTCTGAGCAGGAGCCTTTATCTGCAGGGAATGTAGTTAGTTATGCTGTGTGTGACTGAGAGAAAGACTGAGAAATACATCTTCCCACAATCCATCCAGTTTCCTTCCTGCCCCAACCAAGAGTCAGATAAGTACCCGTGCGCAGAACCTGGGTTTCACGTTTTCATTTGAAATCCCATGGTTGATAGAAGGACACAGGCACTGAAACCTCATGAGGAAGTAACTGGCTGCCAGAAAAGAGCCTGGCTCAGTAAGAGAGATATTGCACCCAGAGTCTGTGATCACAAGCTGGAACAACCATGTGATGGAGCTGACATGCCCCAATAGGTACAACAGATTGTTCTGCTTGTTACCAATCAATATTGCAATTAGCAAATATTTATTGAACAACTCAGATGGGTTCTGGCTCACTCTTGCCTTCATTGGCTATTTGTTAGAATAATACAAGACCTCCTAACCTCTTGGTCTGTCTTTAGGCTTGCCTCTGACCCAATAAAATCAATTCTGTACACTGAAGCCAGAATGATTTCTCCTAAAATAGACAAATTTAACCGGGTCACTGACACAGTAGAAATGCCCTGACTCATATTTGACATCCTGGTGTAGTCTACATGCCTCCTGTTATAAAAGACAAAAGTCATCGTTCGCCTCATCTATACTTTGTATTGCCTTCTGCATGTCTCCCATACCACGCCTTGGTTGTGCTAGCATCTCTCTATACAAACTGGAAGTCAACGCACTCGAATCAGTGTTCAGACTTTGATTTAAATCATACTTCTATGATTTTCAGATTGTATACTTTGGGGTAAATTATTGGGTGTTTCTGATCTGCAAGATTCTCATAATCCACCAGCCTACAGGTTCTTGAGAAGATTCGATGTAATCGTATCTAAAGTGCTGCACAAGGAATGTCCCACGATTAAGATAGTATGCATTTCTGTTACTGTATGCCCTAGTTAGCTTTAACTGTTCATGTGATACAGCCTAGAGAGATCTGGGAAGAGTCTCATATGAGAGATTGGAAAGATGAACCTATTTTGATCATTGATAAAAGAAGAGCTAGACCACTGTGGGTGGTACCATTCCCTAGGCAGATGGAGCTAT
This sequence comes from Mus pahari, assembly GCF_900095145.1. Lineage (NCBI taxonomy): Eukaryota > Metazoa > Chordata > Mammalia > Rodentia > Muridae > Mus > Mus pahari. The sequence continues at coordinate 22,408,386 of NC_034612.1, forward strand.
ATAAGGAAGTTACCTGAAGGTGACCTGTGAGCGAATCAGCCAACAGTGCTCTTCATGGGTCCTGCTATTGTCTTGCTGTGAAGTGAATTTCTTTGTTAGAGGTAATACAGAATGGGAGGCCAGGCATCCCCACTTTCAGGTTCGGGCCTTGAGTTTCCTGCTTGACCTCTATCAAGTGAGCAACACATAAGCAGAAATAAATTCTTCCCTCCAATATGTTGCTTTTGGTCAGAGTGTTTTTATCACAGCAGCAGGAACCTAGAATGCTGTGTCTGTTCACATAGAGAAAGCAGTGATAACACCACCTGTTTGACATAGGAAACAACTCTGTTCTCTTGAGTCCTGAGAGGACCAGCTATGAGAAAGCATAGGACATTCAGACTGTCTATGAGGGTCTGATGATGCACTGACAGGGATGAAGGAGACAGAGCATTTCGGTAGATTAGAGAGAGGAGCATGTGCTTACAAAGGAGTATGCATTTCCTTGGACATTTCCTTCTATTTCAGTATGGCAGCATTATTCTTGGTGGGGCAGGAAAAATTGTAGACAGGTGTAAAAAGAAATAGCCAGTCTGTCCTTGCTGAGTCATTCTTTCCTTAGCCTTTATTTAGTCCACAATGACACAGGTTTCTTGTCTGAATTAAGTTGGTTTGTGATTGATTAATTTTTTTTTTTTTTAAGGACTAGAAAAACACATTCTGAAATAAAGTGGCCATCTCAAGAGTTTTCAACCCTACAATTGATGGGACATTTTTTAAAAAGATATTTTCCCGTGGTCTCTTTTTGTATGTGGTGCATGCTTGTGTGGGTAGATGTGCTGATGTCTGCGCAGAGGACAGAGCTTGGTAGTGGGCATCTTCTGCTGCTCTTCGGTGTATTTTCAAGGCAAGGTTCCTGACTGGACGTTGGACTTGCCACCTGTGTGATTATTTCTATATCTATATATTTCTGTATTTATATTGTGGATAGGAATCCACAATAATCCTTCATGCTTTGGATGACTTTCCAGTTAATTACAGCCTCAGCACTCCAGTGTTCTGTGCTTTGACCTTGTTGTGCCTGTTACTGACATCTTTCCTAGGTGTTCTTTTCATGAGGTTACCCCTCCCCACCAAGTGGCCCCAATCCTCCTCTCCCTGTTTCCTAATGCAGTACATGTTGTTTTGCCTCTTCTATTATAGCTGTTATCACAGCCTGCCTTGTAGCATAGTCATTTTTGTGTGTGTTTTCCTTTGGGATTCAGAACCCCTAGCGAGCAAAGACTTTTTATTTTGTGCTATGTTTCCCCACCCCCATATCGCCCAGTGCGGTGAGGGTTTAGTAAGTGCCGTTTGAATCAGTGCATGAATGAAATTGCCTTTCCATGTCCTGTTTGCTGTGTTGTAATGCAAACCAGGTGAATATAGAATTTTGGCTTACTCGATTTACCAGGCAGGGAGTTTTCGAAGAAGCAATACTAGCTTTGAAAACAGAAATTGCCTTTAATCTTGTGGAAAACACATGCCAGCCCTCTCTATAATAGTCTCAATTACAGGAGAGCATCCTGTTACTGTAAGAACACAAATAAATAAACCCATGACAATACTGTGTTTGGGAGATAAAAACCACATAAAAGCCATCTTTCTGCAACTCTCCAGCACGATAATTAGGGTGTTTCTGGGAGGAGGGGAAAAAAAAGGTAGACACTAGTGGAGAACAAGTGGTGTTATGTTTAAGAACACTTCTGGCTGTTGAAAAGGTGGGAGGAGGGAATTACATTTTCCAGCCAGGACAAGTATGTGCGTTCCTGCTGCCTTCTGCCAGACCTACCACTGTATTTTTTGCATTATATGATCAATCAGGGCAATAGGATTGTTTAAGAATCTGGAGCAGCTCAGTGGGTGGAAAATGCCACCCACAAAATAGTGCTGTGAAACTCTCTGTGACACCTCAAACAGGTAGGTACATGTGTATGTGAGGGCCATAGGACAGCATCAGGTTTCATTCCTGTTCCTCAGGCGCTGCCTACATTGTTTTTTTGAGACAGGGTCTCTCTTTGGCCTAGAGCGTGCCTAGGAGGGTTGGCTGGTCAGTTGCAGGCAGTCATCTTTCTCTGCCTCACGGCAGGATTGCAAGCATTACCTGGGTTTGTTCTTGAGGTTCCTCATGTTTGCAAGGCTGATATTTTTTACCCACTGAGCTATCTCCCCAGCCTGTTCTTTGTAACTGTTGATCTCCATTGGGTTGGACATATTCTTGGTGAGGCCACTGCTGTACATTTTAGCTCCTGGGCTCTGATTTCAGGTTCTTTTGAGGCTCTAGCAAAAATTCTTGTGAGATAATGCCCAATTTGGCAGTATTAGTTAACAGCCATTGAGGACTCAAACTAGACTGGACAGGCTAGGTATTATCTTTCTTTCTTTCTTTCTTTTTTTTTTTTTTTTTTTTTACTTTTCACCTGACTGGCCTCTCTGGCCTCTCAGCTGCTCTCTCTGCTTTTGCTGTCTCCCTGCAGAGTGATCTTTACTAGAAGTCCTTTTAAACTGTACTTTAGATTCCATCATTCCTCAGTTCAAAATCCTCCAGAGTGCTTCCCATTCCACTAAGAATGCAGTTCAAAGACCTTATGTGCTGTGTCCTGCAAGGCGCTGCCTGCTCTGCTGCCTGCTATCTTTCACCTCATCTCGAGCTCTCCCTCCAGATTAGTCCCCTTTGACTCTGGTACTTTATGGCTGTTCTTGAAGCCAGCTGAGCACGCCCTTGTCTCACAGCCTTTTGCATCATGCTCTCTAAGCCTGGAACATTCTGTTCCTAGATTATAAACGTGGCTCGGATTCTCACTTCATTCAGGCTCCTGCATAAGCATCACTCTTCTGGTTTGCTTTCTTTATGGCTGTGATAAAATACTGAGCAAAACCAAGTTGGGGAGTGCAGGGCTTATTTGGCTTAGAATTCTAGGTCATAGTCCATCACCAAGCCAAGTCGGAGCAAGAACTCAAGCAAGAATCTCAAAGCAGAAAGCCTAGAGGAGGAATGCTGCTTATTGGCTTGCTCCCTGGCTCACTCCTGCTTTTCTTTTTTTGTTTTTTCTCTTTTCTTTTTTCTTTTTTCGTTTGTAGCTTCAGTCCACCAGACTGGGGATGGTACTGTCCATTGTTAGCTGAGCCCTCCTATAGTAACTAGCAATCAAGAAAACACCTCCTACACATGCCCACTGGCCAGATTGATTGAGACAATCTGATAAGTCTCAACTGTGTAAACTGGACATCTACAGCTATCTAGCAGTAGTTCCTTTGCTAGGGAAGGTCTGCTCGCCTGTGCAGCCAGGGATTGTACGATGCTTGATAGCTTAGAAGCACTTAGGAAGACATTCCTGGGATTTATTTGGAATCACGAGTTAGGAGTCTGTCAAAGATTCTAGCCAACTTGGCTATGCATTCAGATGTCAGGTCAGACCCTGCTGGCTTTCCTATTCTCCCCATTTGATAAATGGGGCCTACATTGGGAACATTACTTCCCCCCCCCCCAACCATGTCTGTGTTTCTTTGGTAGTCCGGTGAATTACCAATGGTCTACCAGTCAGGATCACTGCCCATAGTAAGTCAGGAAGACAGTTACATGACTGGCATTGTCTATGGTACAGATTGGGGGCTTCCCAAATATAAATTGTCCCCCATTCTAATCCTTAGTTATGGAGTCACAGTATTTGCATGTGTGGTGCTGTGGGGGAGGGTACATCTATAAATAGTTCAAATGAATGAGATGTGGAAATTTCAAGAACCTGTAAGTGGTTGTGAATACATTTCAAGCATGTCAAACACATAGCTCTGTGCTTGGCAGATGGTAAGGCTTAATAAATATCCAGGCCTTCCTGCTTTTAATGGTTGGACTTAGAGTCTGGGTGTCCACTGGGGGTAGCTTTGTGGAAATCGGGAGGCTTTGGTAAACAGAGAAAAGTCAGCAGCTGAGCTGGAGAGGTTCACAGTCCTCCTTGAAACCCAAGAGGGATAGGCTTTAAGGAAATGACAGTTGAGTCCAGGGCAGTTGGGACTATGGACCATGCCAGCAAGCGTGGTATTTCCATTTGCTTCTTTCAAGTAAGTACAATCTCACCCTTATTCTAGTGAAACTCTCCTTGCCAAGATAAACACATTGTAAATTTATGGTTTAAAGATCTGCAGTTTCTAGGAGCTGTTCTTTTTGTCACTGTAACATTTTCTTGGCATGACATATCTTAAGTCCTGCTGGTCTACCTTGTAAATACTATGCAAATGCCAGGAGGATCTGAAGACCATCGTTTGTTTTCTTATGTCCTTTATAGGAAACAGAAATGCTTCTGCCCTGGTAATCCTCTTGGGTTTCTGTTCAAGCAGCTTGGAGAAAGAAAGGGAGACTGAAAGAAGGTTATCTGTGAAAGGTTCTCAAAAGCTCTCAGTGGATGGGTTTGAGCTGTGCAGGAAAGGAAAGTTTGCACCTGGCAAGGTGTATGTGATATGTGTGTGATGTGGATCCACTGTAGGATTTGGGGACAGACCCTTCCTGCCATGTCAGAGGCCAACTCCTAACCAGGGCACATTTGTGAATACCTTCCACCCCCCCAAACCCCCAGCCACAGCAGGATGTCCTGCTTGGAACTACTCTAACTTATTGTTAGAATAGGACTTGAAAGAACTGGAGCTATGCTCCCTGCAACTCAATTTCAGTCTGCAAATAAATGGCAGTTTGGGGCTGCATCAGCACTTGTAGAAATCTGCTGGAGCCTTGTGGGTGCACAGAATTTGCCAAGTATCGAGGGGTAGTGGGGCGTGTGTGCCCTCTGAAGATGGTAGAGGCCAATCACTGCCTTCTTCCTATTGCAGGGTTTTCCAGGAATGCACCACTCTTGACAGTGTTGTGACCAAGGAGAATAGCATTCCTGCACACCTTAATAAAAAGCAGCAATTTCTTTTGTCAGAATAATAGGCATCCTTGCCTTGAGCCATGTACAGTTGTGTGGATGGTGAGAGAAGCCAATTATTTTTCAGTTAAATTGATCATTTCTTTTTAAAATAGCGATACTCAGGATTTCTCTAGGTTTGCTGTGAACATAGTTTTATACCTGGCCTCTTTGTATTTACCCTTTCATCTTGTAGAGGATTCAGATGATCTGCCAAGCCATGGGAAGGTGTAGAAGATGTTCATATTACAGTGTGTAGCAGAACTGTGTCCTCTCTAGCTAGAACGTCTTACGTGTTTTCTGAAAAAGAAATGTGCCTGTTTCCCTCAACCTTGCATCCTGTGTGTAATCTTAACATCCCTTTCTTCGGAAATTGCCTTTCCCTCTTCCTCTGAGTCACACAAGTTTCTCCCTTCCTCCAGCCTGTGGTTTACATCTTCTCTATGCTTTTCTTTTGTGCTCATTTTTTAAAAATGCATAAATGGAATTTACCATAATGCCTTTCACAGGCCGCGGCTGCGATGCGCACGCTGCGTAAGTGGTGAGCGACAGCAGAACTGTGCCTGAGTGTTTTCACACCATTTATTCTAAAAGGCCCCTATCAGCAGATGACTTTGTATTGGAAGTCATAATTCGTGTTTGGACTTGGGTGACTATCAATCTGAATGGAGCCAGGAGAGGTATGTCATCTGCAGTAGGGGTTCCCTGTGCAAAGACAGGCAAGGCTTCTCCCTCTGGAACACAGGTATATAGAGTTGAGATCCAGTGTGTGTGGAGAGCTGTGGCTTTGTTAGTAATGTTTGCAGCTGTGAACAGAACTCTTCACTTTCATAGATAAGTCTCTTGAATCCACTTCTGATAACCTAAAGCTTTTATTTATCATGGTTTCTAAAAGGCCTTTGCCCCTTCTACCCAACACAGGGCAGTTTAACAGATGTGATTAAATCGAACTCATACGTCATCCCACCAGGTCCTTGCAGTTAAAATGCCCACTCATATTGAGCCCCTCTCCGATATTCTAGAATATTGGCACTTCAGTCAGATATGTTTGCTTCGGATTTTGGTTAGGGGTAGTTAGTCCTAAGCTGGGCCTAGAAAGTCAAGTCATTCAAAGTGTCATTCAGGCATCTTCTCTAGCTTGTTGGCTTCCCTTTAAGCTCCATGCATAGTGTGTGACAGAAGCTGTACTGACTGAGATAGCCTGCAGAAGCCCGACTGCCTGACTGTTGTCCTAGGTCACTTTAGAGTGCTTCAAAGCTGAGTAAGAACTATTTCTTCACATTTATTCTTCCTATCAAAACTGATTGATTAACTTTTTATTCTTTGATTTTTTTTATTCACACACATACACATACACACACACACACAGAGAGAGAGAGAGAGAGAGAGAGAGAGAGAGAGAGAGACACGCACACACATACACGAGTATTTTGCCTGCATGTACGTCTTTATACCACATACATGCTGTGTTCTCATGGTCCAAGAAATGATGTAAGGTCTCTTGGAACTGTAAGTTACAGACAGTTGTGAGCTACCATGTGGGTGCTTGGCGTGGAACCGAGGTCCTCCGGACAAGCAGTCAGTGCTTTTAGCCACTGAGCCACCTCTCTAATCCCAACTTTTCCATTCTATCCGTAGATCAGACAAGCAGTGAGGAGGTTATATATCTCTCAAGTTCTATCCAGTAATGGTCAGAAATAAGATCTTAGATGGGAACTTCCATTTTCAAGGCCTCTGCTCTTCATACCCCTTTAATGTAACAGCCACCTCCTGATAAAAAAAATCATTCACTCATTGTGGAGATTGCTGAAACCAGATGGCCCAGTTCCGGTGTCTGTTAACTGGCTTTGTGACCTCTGTTTCCTCTTGGAGCCCCAGGCTCCATGTTAGCAAGATGAAGATACTAACAGAAACTCTCTAATAAGGCTGGGCATGGTGCTTAATTAAAACAGTGCTTTGTGCATAGCAAATAATAAATGCAGTTATTCTTGTTCTTCATATTCGGGTCACTCTAATCAGCCACTAAAGAGACAAAGTAGCAACTCCATTATGCTCTTCAGGACTATTTCTTCTGGAATGGGAAGCAAATGTGAAAACAGAAGATAACTTGCATAAGTAATCAATTCCAGTATAAGCAGGGTGGATGCTATGGAGCTTAAGGAGGAACATCTGTGCTTAGGACAAGAGCTCACTTGTCTAGCAGCTTAACCTTACTGTTTCATCCTGTTGACAAGAGACTTGTCTTCCTCATACTTTAAAGATGCTATGGCTTCTTCTTTTGTGCCCTCTGCACAGGAAGACAATGTAGATTGTATCTGACTTCCTGGGAAATCAGATGCTCGTACCTTCCTGTAGGTTGCTGAGGGGCAGGTGGTCTTTGCGTGGATAGATAGCGAGTTTTGAGTGGGACCCTGAAGAATAGAAGACTTAGCTTAGGTGCACCGAAAGGCTAAGAGAGCCCAAGCAGAGGTAGAGTTAGAGACTTGTTAGTTGTGCCTGCCATGGCTGCACAGAGAGCTTAGCCTGGGGGTGTAGGGTGCCTGGGAGGCCGTCTCCTGTCTGAGACTCTAGAGAGGGAGGCACATGGCCTATCCCAACCCCATGTTTTGGAAAATCCACACCCTCGTAGCAACCTCTGTGTTCATTGTGATGGTCTGCTCTTTTGACCAGATATAATATCTATAGAGACACATACTTCAGATACTAAGAGTGAGTGGACCCATGAGTTCTAACTTGTCTGTAGCCCCTTTGTTTGTGAGCTGTTTGCCTGCATTTAAATTCCATTTACATAAGCTGTCAGAGTTGAGTTGGCCCATGATTATTCCTTGATGTATGTGGGGGGAAAAACCCACAAGAAATGAAATGAAAACCTGGTTAATGAGGAGCTGGATTTCCTTGGATTTCTTTTCTCCACCATGACAGCTTCCTTTCTGATCTGATGGTCCGTCAGAAACCAAGGTGGCTTGTGACTATGGGGTTATGTCCTCGCCTAAGCTGTCTCTCCCTCAGAGTTGTAATTGATGGCAAACCTGTCACTTGTTATGTAGATGCTGTACAGATTTTTGTACAGCTGCCAGCTAGGAGAGTTTGAGGACAGCCTCTGATTGGGTGCAGGTTGTGGCAAAAGCGATAATAAATAAGCGAGCTGCTGAGGGTAGATTTTGATTGACCCAAGATTGTATATTATTAAACCAAACCCTCATGTGCATGTCAGTTTATAAAGCGCCAGACCCATAATCCAACTTAGGGCTGTGGCAGTTTGGGTTTATTAAATGAGCGTCTATCACTATTAATATTGAGGAGCAAAGCGGAATATCTGTAATCTTTTAATCTATGCAGTAATGGTTTCGAAAGAGATTATCAGATCCATTGGACTGTTGTTTGCCTATAATCGTATTCAGAACCCTTGGAAGCATTGATTTGTTTCTGGCATACTGATTTGGCTCGACAGTCTCATAAAGCTCTTTTAGAATTCTCTTTGCTTTGTGTTTTCCAAAAATAATTGGAGAATAATAATAACATGGCTGGTGATAAAGAAAAGAGAGCAAGGTTGAAAGTGAATTTCTAGCTGAGTGGATAGCCATAAACTTCCTCTGTGATCATAAACACCTGGGTGTGTGACCTTTGTGTTTATAAGATATTTATCGCCTCATGGGCTCTCTGCTTGGGGGTTATCTCTTCAGTACCCTGTAAAATTTGATTGTGTTTAGTAAGTAGGTTCTGAGTTTTTGCTGAGTGAGGAGAACACATCCCTTTCTGTAGGTTTCCAGAACAACCAATCTGCCAGATAGGGCTTAGATTTTGAGTTCTGTGAAGATGCTACTGGGGACATGTCAAGGGTACCCTGTACAAGCAGTAAAGTGGCTTTTAATGGAAGTACTTTTAGGTGGGGTGGTAGAGTGCTGGACACACCCAGCGAGCTCCAGTAGTACAATGAGTTTTCCCTTTGAGTGTAGATGCAAGTTTTGATTCAAATCAAGCATCCTTTCTGGCCACCATGGCCCCTTTTGCACCCTGAATAAAGCTACTTCCAAAACAGGCTGAACAAGAGCACCAGAGAACTGTCCTTTGAGTTCTGTCTCACTGACATCAGTTAGAGCTATGGCAAGTGTTGTCCATCTCCTGTGGTTGTTTATCGTTCATTTTGTTTTGGTTGGGACAGGAGTTCATGTAGTTCAAGCTGTTTTTTTAACTTGCTGTGCAGAAGATAACCTTGAACTCATGATACCTGCCTCCATTCCGAGTATTGGAATTCCAGGTGCCGGCCTTCACTTGTGGTTTATGTGATGCTGCATATGGAAACTAAGAGCCTCATGCATACTATGCACGTGACTCCAGCTATATTCCTATTCTCTATCTCTCCACAGATCTTTAGGAATGTCTATCATTGAGTGTCTTCTTACTGATCACTGCTTTATTATTCTGAAAGAAACCTGGTCCTTGTGAATTGATGATAAACCTGGGTAAACTCTTGGCTATCTGGTTCATGGTGCATACAGTGGGTAAGAAGGAATATGAGAAAAGTTGGCTAAGAAACGGGCATTTTCAGCAAGTTTTATTGTGCCTAAAACATGAGCCACTCCTGAAGTGTACAGGTCCCCATATCTATCAAAGGATGGCATTCTACCTTAGACTTGACTTTTTATGCTGCGTTGTGGTTAATTGTTGTTGCATGTCATGGAGGTTGAGGTGGGCTTCCCTGTGGACTGCGTCAGTCAGATGGTTCTGTATGGGAGTCATGCACACACAGGACTGTTGAAGAGCTAGCTGTTCACCGTGGCAGGAAGTAGGAAGAAGCCTACTGCAGTACCATATAGGGGCGGGACTCAAAAGCCATCCATCAGTCAACAGGTGTGTTTCCTGCACACTGATACTGTGTCAGCCTTATGAAATGCAAAAATAGATTCAAGTTTCAGGCTCCATATGTATGTTCCCTACTGATGAGAAAAGAAGGTATATTTGCCAATGGTTCTCCATGGTGCTCTCCATTGAAATAGTATCCTCCCTCTGCTGGTGTTTGTTCCAACCACAAAAATCTCAGTTATCACCTCATACAACTGCATTAGGAACCCTACAATGTAAGGACAGTAATCCATTTGTAAACTCTGTAGCCGATTCAGAATTCTTCTAAATGTTGACATTGTTTTAAGTGTGCCACTTTCCGAGGCAATAAACCAGGCATATAGAATCAAGAGCTTTCTGTGTGACAGAGAGAATAGAGTCTCTGTATAAGGATGCTGACTTGAGCTGTCATCCATGTGAGAGGGAGGCCAGAAAGGGAGAGAGTAGTTTGGAGTTATGTTTCTGGTTGTGGGGCTCCCCAGCTAGGCTGAGAAAGGCATAGAGAAGTAAGGAGCGTGGCATCGTAACCAGGATTCATGTCTTGTCTGAGACTGTAAGACTAAGATACTATTTTCCTAAAGCTGCTGCCTTAGGGTCAGCAAACCTGTGGCAAAGAAGAAAAGCTGTAACTCTGTAGAAAGTGAGTGCCATGTATGTGTGTGTGAGCTGAGAGACACTTGGGTGCAGAGGTGGAGTCAACAGGACAGGGATGTGAATAAGGCAGTCAAGCCTGTGCGTTTTTGTGTTCCTTTAAAGGAAGAGAGGAGCCATTGAGTGTTATTGAACAGGGAAGTAATAAGGTTAGAGTTGTATTTCTCTGATCTAATTAAAAGGCAATCAGTGACTGGGGGTGTGTAACGAGGTTAGACAGCTACTCTGGGTGACAGTGAGTGAAATGGGGAGGGCATGAGAAAGGTTTGAACTAATCACAGTTCTAGAAAACTAGTGCAGGGGACAGAGCCATGGCTCAGCAGTTAAGAGTGTGTGCTGTTCCTGAACAAGGCTGAGGTTTGCTTCTAAGCACCTACAACTAAAAGGCTTAGAACTGTGCCTTTCACTTGATCTTCAAGGGATCCAGTGCCCTCTTCTGGCTTTCATGGGCACTTGCACAGGTGTGTATACACAGACATCCAGACACAGACACACAGACACACAGACACACAGACACACACACACACACACACACACACACACACACACACACACACACACACACACTGTAATCAAAAGTACAGTTATGCCAAGGAAAGAAAAGGAAGAGACAGTTGGACATTGTGGCTCAGCCACTGTATTAGTAACATCATAGTTTTAGTGACATAGAAACTGACTTTTTCTGAAAGTCTAAAAGTTTTGTGGTTAGCAAATGTCACATCTGACTCCAGTCTGCCTGCCAAGCCTGTGCCCTCTCCCCTGTAGACTCCAAACATTGGCAAACAGTGATACTTTGCTTTATGATGGAGCAACTGTTGATCTTGGCAGAAGTCTTGAGTGCTCGGCGAGGAGGTGTTAAGGGAAAGGGCACAGTATAGGCATGAAAGGTCATCCGGCAAATCCTCCTCTGAAGGAGCTTAGGAATTTCAACACGGAACAGATAGCATCTTGCTGCATGTACCCAAGAGAACAGAGCAATGAAACAAAAGCTGTGCTGGTTCTCGTTCTCATGTTCTCTTCTTCTTCTTCTTCTTCTTCTTCTTCTTCTTCTTCTTCTTCTTCTTCTTCTTCTTCTTCTTCTTCTTCTTCTTCTTCTTCTCTCTCTCTCTCTCTCTCTCTCTCTCTCTCTGTGTGTGTGTATTGGTGATCCTTAATCTAGAATGAGAACTGAGATCTCTAATACCTGCCTAGGTATTAGATCCTTTGAGGTCTGTCCTGTGAGAACATGCATGTAGCTTCTTTTGGTGCTTAATATTGAAAATTATAATTTTAGAAATAAATTCAGTACATTTCAATACCCTATTTGTTGCTTTAAGCTACTTACTGCCAAGACTCTCACTTTCTGCAAAGGACTGAAGTAAATGCTAGACCGAGTGCTAGAGAAAAATGAAGAGGGCAGTTGAACTGGGGACCCTAATTCATTTCTTCTGAGCTACCTAGTTATCTACAGTTTTGTTGGATAGTTTTATGTCACCTTGAGACAAGCTAGAGTCGTCAGAGAGGAGGGAGGGAGTCTCAATTGAGAAAATGCAGCTAGAGGATAGGCTGTAAGCAAGCATGTGGGGCATTTTCTTTATTAGTGATTGATGTAGGTGGGCACAGCAGATTGTGGGTGGGGCCATTAGTGGGCTGGTGGTCTCATAGGAAAGAAGGTCGGGCAAGCCAGAAAGCAACACCCTTTGTATCCTCCGTATCATCAGGTCCTGTCTCTTTTTTGAGTTCCTGACCTGACTTTCTTTGGTGGTAAACCACGATGTAGAAATATAAGCCAAATCAGTCCTTTCGTCCCCCAGTCCCAAGTTGTTTTGGGTCATGGTCTTTCACCACAGCCCTGGTAACCCTAACTAGGACAACTGCCTCCATTTTCCAGCAGTCGTATATTATATATTGTTGTTGCGAGGATGGGATGATGCCATGGTTAGTTTTAACTGTCAACTTGACACATCTTATAACTGCTGAGGTGGAAGCTTCAGTTGAAGAATTACCTAGATGGTGTTTTCCTCTGGGGGATTGTCTTGATTATCACTGAGGTTGGAAGACCCACGCTGAAAGTGGGCGACACCATTTCATGGTGTCCTGAACTGTGTAGGAGAGAAGAAAGCCAGGAAAACAAAAGTACCATTAAGCCTGCTACTATTAGACCTTACTGCAGACTGTGGGTATAATGTGACTCGCTGCCTAAGTCCCTGTCTTGTCTTTCCCTCAAACTTGGACTCACAACCTGGAGGTGGAAGCCAAAGAAACTCTTTTCGATGTTTTATTACCTCCAAAGGAAATGAAACTAGACAAACCATACATCCAAATTTTCAGTATTTCTATTCTTTCTCTCTCTCTCTCTCTCTCTCTCTCTCTCTCTCTCTCTCTCTCTCTCTCTCTCTCTGACTTTCCTCTCTTCTTCCCTCTGTGCCTCAGATGTGATGTGCCAGTCTATCTGCCTCGTGCCTTCTCCATGATGATGTGGCAGTTAGAGGTTAGATCATAGATGAGATGAGATGTGTGGAGACATGATTGTGTTGAACAGAATTTGGCTAGGAGAGGGGAACGCTGCATCCCTCATTGGGTCTTTACCCTGTGTGCCACCACTTGTAGGGACTGGTGGAATCTGTGTAGGTAAACAGCCCTTGGATGGAGCTGGGTTGTGGAAGTACAAGTTGAACAGTACTGAAAAGATGCCTGGTGCAATGTCCCCATCGCAGCTGCCAGCCATAACATTGGACACTTTTGTAGGTCACATCTGCTGGTAGCACTGGTCTCCTCAGTGGGAGAGTCCACAGACCTACCTGCCATGTGCTTATCTTATTAGGGGTGGCTCCCACACCACATTGTCATTGTGCCAGGCCAACCAATCAGCAGGCGTGTTTGACACTTCCACTTAGGCTACCATATTAGGGCATTGGCTTTATGTTCACATTCATGGGAACACTTATTGAATACTCGGGACCATAATTGCTGGTGTGCAAAAGGACAAGAGACATTAACTTCAGGGAAAATGTGTGTATTTTGGACAAACATTTCCTTTTGTTTTGAGACATCTCATTTAGCTCAGGTTTGCCTTGAACTCCTAACCCCCCTGCCTCTACTCACTAAGGTATTACAGGAGTGTACTACTTTGAGCTTTACATTAGCACTGCTAATGAGAAATCTGTATGGTGAAAATTAAAATGACAATTTAGGCACTTTCTGAATTACTTAGGTAGACTTTAAAATGATAGCTCATCTTTCAAGCCTAGTTACATGACTTTTACTTCAACCTCAGTGCCTCAGTTTTCTCATCTGTGCAATGGACACATTAATATTAACCTCATTGAGATACTGTAGGGATTTAGTAATATAACACACTGAATGATTTTTCTCAGTCAGTAAATGGTATTTGAAAAATCAGAGCCGTTTGTAATGATAGTATTTGAATATGGTGTAGATTGATCGGCATTGCTGTTGTGTGTTGGAATCTGATAGCTTTTGGGTCATAGTTGTCACTGATATGGAAATAGAATCCAGCTCCAGATATTTTTTTTCCTCTCGTATTTCCTGGGGTGCATCATCTCTCTGTCAGCTCCGTGATCCCTCAGTTCTGTGGATCTTCTTTCTAGCACAGTCCATGAGAATCTGATGACACATTCCTGTGAACTGAGTATCTTCTTTCATTATGAGTGTGGTCATATAAGACTTGCATCTTTGCAACTTTCAACAGTGTCTGTAGTCCTCATTCTGGCCGGGGATTTTGCGTGGATTGAGTCAGTTATCGGTGAAAGGGGTCTTTTGCACGCTTTTGTTCATATCTGTGCGTTTCCTGATCTGCTTTAAATGGCAGCTGAGGACTAGTTAGTTTGGGAGAGATGAATTCTGCTGTTCAGGTAGTCTTGATGCAGAATCTTGTTGGATAGATCAGGGTTACCCCCAAATCCAGATCCTCCTGCCAGAGCCTCTCGAGTGCCAGGATTACACACATTACAACTGTCCACTTTATGGTAGCTTTTAGACCGAAATATCAAAATGAGATAGTACTGTATTTGTAAATGCTGCATGTATTGGCACTTTCTAGTCACTGATGACTGTCACTTAATACTAAGAAATACATGTCTGAAATCTCTTTGGTTACTCTTGGAAGAAATTTTCATCCTGAAGTAGGACTTTGATTAGGTTTTTCACAGCTATCTTTAAAAAAAAAAAAAATACAGAGCTTGTTTTGTTTATGCGTATATGTGTCTACCTCTTTAGTTGGAGGTGGAGCCTAAAAGGATAGACCCTAAAAATGAGGTGGGTTAATGTCTCATACAATAGGTAACTTTATTCAGAGTGTCAGACATTTTTAAATCTGAGGGTTAAACATGAGTGAAGTGTCCAGTTATAAGAGGTCAGGCAGCACTTGGCAAAAACTTCTTTTTCCATAGAGACATATAATAGCAGCAAACAGTAATTATGAGTAAATTCACAGCTATCCAGGACACCTGGGGAGGCACAAAAGCACATTCTAAGAACAATTTTGTATTCTAAAGAAACTGAGTTCACAAAGCTCCTCCTCCTCTTCCTCCTTCTTCCTCCTTCTCTTTCTTTTTCTTCTTCTTCCTCCTCCTTCTCTTCCCTCCTCCTCCTCCTTCCTCCTCCTCCTCCTCCTCTTCCTCCTCCTCTTCCTCCTCCTCCTTCCTTCTCCTCCTTCCTCTACTTCCTCTCCTCCTCCTTCCTCCTCCTCCTCCTCTTCCTCCTCCTCTTCCTCCTCCTCTTCCTCCTCCTCTTCCTCTTCCTCCTTCCTCCTCCTCCTTCCTCTGCTTCCTCTCCTCCTCCTTCCTCCTCCTCTTCCTTCTTCCTCTTCCTTCCTCCTCTTCTCTTCCACCTCCTCTTCCTCCTCCTCCTCCTTCTGAATTTTCTCATAAGTACTCTGAAGCCCCTTTTGCAGAGCCTGATTCTTCGGCTGGGTGCTAACACCTGTGCAGATGTCTTCATGTGGGCATGTGCTTACGAATGCTAGTTCCTTTCGAGTCCAGAAGAGGAGCAGCAGTTACAGATGGTTGTGAACTGACTTACCTGGGTACTGGGAAGTAAACTGGAGTCTTGTATAAGTAAGAACAGTACTTCCTTAGAACTCCTAAACCATTCATCTCTCAAGTTCCACAGATGTCTTTTTAATATTACTTTTTGCCGTTCAGAAGAGTGAAGCTACATGTTATTTAGCAAGCTTGGGTCCTTTCTCTGTGTTCCTGACATCTGATAGTATAAGATAAACCTTTCTTCAATGATGAACAGGTATCCTAACCTTGAGATCACAGAACCACTTCTGGAGCCTTAAAAAATATCCCAGTGCTGAGACAGGTCCAGTTATTCATAGTTGGTTTGGATGTAGGTACCAGTATGTTTTTTTTAATCCCCTCTAAGGTGACTCAATGAAGGAAGCATTTGCATGGGAGCAGTTCTCAGATTTCTCAGCAGTAATCCCCTTTTCATTGCCATGTCCATTTGACAGACTTGCAGCACAGCTGTGCTTGGGTAGCAATTTACTCTTCTGTATCTCAGAATCCTCGGCTATCATCCTAGTGCCTCACGCAGGCTAGGTGGTCATTACCCCCACTGTACTCTTTATGGTTGACTACATAATGGAATGGAGCCCAGATTTAACAGCTAGTTGTTTCCACTTAATCCGGAGCCTTTCTCCTCCAACAGTCCATGAGGGAATAGATCCACAAGCAAATCCTTCCATTGCTCCAGGAGGAGAGAGACACCAGTTTTGAAATGCTTGAGGCATAAAATGGATCTTTTGTGAAGGTCGACAAAGGCTTGCTGTGCAGAATATAAGTTGTCAGGTCTAGGCATGTGTCACCATGGGGGTTTGTGCAAGGCTGGGAATGGAACCCAGGGCTTTAAACAGGACACACAGCCTTCTTCTTACTGAGTTACAGCCCCAGGCTTTCATTATGCCTCCAAGCAGCTTGTCTTAATCAGCATTGTGAGTTGTGCAAACCAAGTGGAAATGCGTTTGCTCTTAATCATAAAGAACCAGAGAAACCAGGATACCCCCTTCTTTTATATCCTCTCCATTGTCTCCCTCCCTCATTGTCTTCCCATGTTTAATTGGGGCAAAACTGTATAGTTGGTGATAATTCTTTGATTACAATGGAGCATGACCTTGGACTTTGATAATGCATTAAGCTTTAGGTCTGTCAATTCAGAAGTGTCAACCACATATTAGGGAAGAGTAACTCCTTGCGGTTGCAGAGCACTTTATAGTATAGTTCTGTTTTGTTAACCAGTTAGTTTTGTTTTCCTGTGAGCCATGAGTTATTGGCAAGACATTATTGTGTGTGGTTTATAGATGGATGCATTCAAGACTTAGCAAGGTTGACTAACCAACCTGAAGGGATGGACCTGGACCTTGGATCTGAATGTAGCCTTTGGCCACAAATCCCTTCATTGTTCTGAGCTTTGCTTAGTGCTTTTACTTAGAGTAGAATACCCCTATTAATTTGACTGAGAGCGCGCCAAGGTTCTGTTTGTCCTAGCTGTCATAGTTTGAATCTTTTGTGTTGTGTATGCTTGCCTGCTTGCATGTGAGTATGCTCATGTGTGCATGCATGAGTGCACATGGAGCTCTATGAATATTTAGCATTCTGTCATTCACCCATGGAAGGTACAGCTGATAGCTGGGAGTGTTTGATGCAGTCAAGAGAGTGTCATCTTTTATTAACAGTTGTGATTTTTGCCTCACCAAGGCCTCCTTTAGTCTATTGTGAGTGCAAATGTTCCTGTATGAAATTTTATCTGGGCAATGGTTTTCCTAGTCTGTGTACCTCAAGTGAAAACATTAAGCACTGAAAATATTTGTTTCTGTGGGTGAATCTCTTCCACCTGACAGCCTATGGAGTGCCTACTATGTGCCTGGTACTGTTTTTCTTTACAGTCACCTCAAGAAAGTCTACAATAAAAATAAAAATGTACATCTGTTAAAGAGAGAAGAGGCAACTTCCGTTTAGCTTCACCTTGATCGGGCATTTGGCTCCTGAGCTTTATTGATCTCTTAATTTTGCAGACACTGTTCATCATTCATTGCCTGAGAGATACAGGTAGATACAGGGTTTCCTGTGTTCTCAGAGAGAGCTCACGGAAAGCTCTTGGCTGTTGGAAACTTGCCAGCACACTCTTGAACTGTATGCGTTTTCTCCTGTGCCCTTCTCTGCCCAATTTTCTTTTTCCTCCTTCACAAGCAAATGTATATTCCTTCTCTCCCTCCCTTCTCCTCCTTTTTCTTTTCCTGCATCCCTGTCTTTGGTGGTACATGCCTAGGATTGAGTGTGTAGGTATGTGCATAGAGGCCATAGCATCCATCAATGTCTTCCTTCTTTGCTCCCTCCCTAATTCCCTTAGGACAGGGTCTTTTCACTGAATCTGAGGATCACTGTTTTACTAGGTTGGCTGGCTGACTGGCTGTAACTGGCCAGGTAGCTGCTGGATACAGCTTTCTCTACCTCTCAGTGCTGGGGTTATAGGCGTGTGCAGCCATGCCCAGCTTTTCTGTGCACAGTGGAACGCTCATCTTTTCTTTGCAGAGCAAGCTTTGTTTTCCAGTGAGTCATTTCTCCTGCATTTTCCACCAGTCCCCCTCTTTTAAGAAACAGAGTGTTAAGTATCCTCGTTTAGCCTCCAGCTTACTATGTCCCAAAAGATTAATCTTGAACTCCTGATCTCCTGCCTCTACCTCTCAAGTGCTGGGATTCCACGTGTTTGTGTTACCATACCTGGTTTATACAGTCTCTTTTTGATTGCTAACTCCTGTATCAGATAGATGCAGTTAGGCTTGGCTGAATGTGTGGAAAATAGGAAGAAGAATTTGGAATACAAGAAGGCATCTTAGCCCTGAAAAGCTGTCTCATTGTGTGGTGCAATGTCTCTTGTACAGTCCATCATCATCATCCAGGAGGAACTCGAGGTGAACCTATACGCCCAAGGAGAGCAGAGAAATACACAAAAGAATCCTGGGTTCTAAGATGGCTACCGCAGATGCTTCTGTAGAAACCAGGAGCAGGAAGTGGGTGTGAGGATATCATGTGAGGTCCTTCTTAAAACATGAGGGCTTCAAAAGGTATTGGGGAAAAAAAATACTTCCAGTTAACAGGAAACAAGTATTCAACTTCTTCAGAGATGATAAGGATTTTTAAAAAATCAATAAAGCCTTGCCTCTTTTGTTGCCATCAGACAGGTCGTTTCAAGTCTTCTAGAAGAAGAATTGTTTATTTTCCAGTTATTTATTATACTGAAATTCTTTTCAGATGCTTTAGCCATGATATCTCTACATAGCACTGTGGCCCTCAGGTTTGAATTTTCCCACGAAGGAAGCCCACTCCATGGTTTCCTTCCTCTTCTGCTTTGTCCTTTCTGTGGAGACCACCATTCCACCAGTCATTTTACACAGCCCACATTTGGATAAGCAGTATGTGGGAATTTGATTTCTGAGTTGGGAAATGTGGTTGATTATATCTCTTGATAATACCAACTCAATACTCTGTCAACCTACATTGATGGGATCTTTCTTCATTCTTGTGACCAGAGCCCTAGTTTTAGTCAGCTGTTTATTTTATATAAGAAATTGAATTTAGCAGGCACATCTTGATTATTTTAGGCTAATATTTTAAGATATTCTTTGAGATGTGTGTGTGTGTGTGTGTGTGTGTGTGTGTGTGTGTGTGTAGATAGGGTTTTCTGTGTCCTGGGCTGGCCTTGAACTTGATAATGTAGCCAAAGATAACCTTGAACTTCTTTCTTGCCTACACCTTCCACATTCTGGGATTTTTGAGTCTGTACTGTTCCTGGATAGAACCCAAGGGCCTTATGTATGCTGAGCAAGCATTCTCCCAGCTGAGTCACATCTTGGTATTCTCCTAGGTGGCAAAGCATTAGAACCAATATTTAGCAGGAAGACCCTCCCACCCATCCCCACCCCCAAGCACCACCACCAAAAATAAATGCTAGAAACTGCCCCTGATCCTTGGAATATCTCCCTTCCCCCTTTTAAGAACAGAACAAGTTCAAACCACTTAAAACACTTGACAGCTTGTTACTGGCTTGTGATTGTTGCCAGGTTTGGTGTGGAAACACTTGCTCCTTCATCACTGGATGGTTTGATTTCAGGTAGCTGGAGACCCTCGAAGGCCTCAGTTGTGCTCAGCACCCCTTTTGTCCCTCTTCTTTCTTCCCTTCTTGTCTTAGTATTTTATTGCTATGAGGAGATACCATGACGAAGGCAACTCTTATAAAGGTGAACATTTAATTGGGACTGATTACAGTTTCAAGGATTTAGTCCATTATCATCATGACAGGAAGCTTGGCAGTGTTCAGGCAGACACAATGCTGGAGAAGAGTTCTACATCCTAATCTCCACAGCCAGGAAGAAACAGACTCCTCTACAGTTCGTAGAGCTTGCTCACTAGGAACCCTCAAATTCCACCTACACAGTGACACACTTCCTCCTAATAGTACTGCTTCCTATGAGCCACACATATTCAAGCGCCACACTCCTGTATGTACCATAAACCCCGATATGAAGGCATGGTTTCAAGAAGCCAGGCTCTAGCTAAAGTCTTGCATTTAGTGTCCCAGTCTTTTAAGCGCCCTCACTAAGCAGAAAGGGGAAATACTCATCCATCCCGTCAATAATAAGTTAGTCCAGTTCAGATCTGTTCGGGTTTTACTCTTATACTTTAGTTGTTGAGATTGTGAGATGTGGAGGGTGAGGAAGGTAAAGATGCTTCCATCTCTCTATTCTGTAATTGAAAGTATTTGTTCTTAGCTGTTGGCATGATTTAAGCGATGCTTTGTGACTTACTTAATTTACAGGGATTTACCTCATTCCTGAAGTTGGCTTTAGCAGCTTTGGGTAGCATGAGTGTTTTGTGTGACATTTCAAAAGACTGTTTGATTCAGTGTTAATCTCTTTGGTAGCTATTTGTTGTTAGAATTCCTTCCCTGGGGCAGATGTGAACAATGGCTACTTTCTCCAAAGACCAAGACCTTAAGGATAAACCAAAATATGATTCCACCACAGTTCATCCTGAGTGTTTTGGTCTTAATTTAGAGAGCAGAAGTGAGAGGTTACTGACAGGAGTATGGGTGACGCCACAGCAACTATACAGCCAAGTCTTCACTCAGAATAGATGGCAGATTTATCATGGTCCTATGGATGGAGCACCTTCCCCCAGTCTTCCCCAGCCTATAATATATATGTTCTAGCACGTGCCCTAGACTCTTTTTTTGCATTCATTTAGTGAAAATCTGCATGCACATAGGTGGAATACACATGGTTGGAAGGAGTGGCTGGAATATAGATGAAAGTCCAGTGAACCCTTCCTACATCCTCCTGTGAGGTGAAGTCAACAGACCACATGCTCCTTTGTGATGGACTCTCAAAAGTAATGAATCACCACCAATCCCATGAGGCAGGCGGGTGTGTGTGTGGTGAAAATAGCTCTTTACAACACTATTGTTCTACAACTCTCCAGTAAGGCTTTCAGGTGCCTGAAACATATTTTTTCCTTCCCTTGTTAAACTATGTGTTGAGGTTCAGATCCATCACAGTGGGGAAGCCAAGATAACCGGAGCTTGAAGCAGGGAGTTATCATATCCATAGTCGGAAGCGAAAAGTGATTACAGCTTATGTTCCCTTTCTCCACTTATACAGTGCCTGCTTCTGTCTCCCTAGTGTTGAGTCGAAGGCACAAGTTAGTACATCTGGATTTGTATGTAGGGGACAAAGAATCTAAGCACTGGCCATTATGCCTGCATGACAAGTATTTCACCCATGATCTCTCCCCTCAACCCCTGCTATGTTTTAAACCTATAATTTCTCTATGTTTAATAACACCATTTATCACTTCAGTCACTAACTGAGAGATGTAGTTATAAGGCTTTGGGTGTAAACTGCAAATTATTTAGAACCCCCGTGGTCAGCTTTTCTAGATAAAGATAAGTAGAAGGTCTGGCTTGTGAATTCCTGTGGTGGGCTCTTCTAGAAATAGCTAGAAGGCTGAAAAGGCGGGGCTATAATCCTTGTGGTAGGTTCTTTGAGAAGCAGCTGGAGGGGCTCAGGGATGAGCTATGATCTTTGCCATTTGCTGTATTGGACACATGCTGTCAGGCTCTTGCTGATGCCTGTAGCACTTTTTCATGTTGTGGTCCCTGTTCCTCACTGGTGACCTTCCTCCTTTCTCCTCTCCTCAATTCTCGATATACCTTCTTTCCAGGCTAACTAACTTTATATTGTTCTTTATTTTCTGTGGATTGAGAGCTAACAGACTCATCAGACTATTTACGCAACTGTCTGTTATTCAAGGTTTTTATTCATAGGGTTTGAATGAAAAATTTTAAAGTAATTTTTTGTTTTATTTGGTTTTTTTTTTTTTCCTACATCGTAGTGTGGGGTAGTTTTTGTAATATATCTCACTCTCTTCTTCATCTGGATAAAGGTACCAGTCAATATTTCAAAGTTCCTCAGTCCACCCTCAGTCCTGGACTGAGGTTTTAGGAACTAACCAGGCTCCCTTCCATATGGCCAATAGAATGAATATTACTGGGTTACTTGGTTTCCAGCTCTCCAGATGAACACGCCTTGGAGTAAATTTTTTTTTTTTGCTTTTTTTGACCTTAATCTGATAAAACCCTGCTTGCACTGATGTTTCGGGTCTTGCCTTGTGTTCTGCCACCACCAGCCTGCAGGCCCTGAAGTTTAAATCAGTTCTTGATGCTGACTTCAAATAAGAACTACTTAAGAAGTCTGTGTAATAATATCAGACACCTCACTGGACCCCAGCCGGGCTCCTGCGAGGAGCCAGGAAGTAGCAGGTTCTGGGAACCTCAATATACGTTTCCTACTGAGCTTGGGCTTGAAGTAGCCAAAGAAAGTAAATACAGTAAACTGCTTTCTTGTAGCCGCGCGCTCTCTCTCTCCCCCCGCTCTCTTTTCCTTTTATTTTCTGTATTCTTTGTCTTCTCTATTTCTGGCTTCTCTCTCCATTCCAAGCATCTCTATCCACTTTTTGTTTGTCTGCTTGTTTGAGATGGGATCTCACTGTGTAGCTCTGACTGGCTTTTGGTTCATTTTGCAGTCATTTTGCAGGCTGGAATAACCTTGACTATACTGAGATCGCCTGTCTCTCCCTGGCATTTAGGAATGCCCCCCCCCCACACACACCTACACACACACACACACACACACACACACACACACACACACGCACAACCAGCTGTCTTCTGTCTCACCTTGTTTCCCCTCTAAAACCAGTCTTCTCTCAGTTCCTGAGTTTTAGATATTACTCACTCGGGAATCTTGTACAACATGAGAGTTATCCAAACATTTGTCCAGTGTGGAGACCTCTCGTACTTCCCAGAAACAGTTGGCTGAAGATGGAGCTGGGTATTCATTCAGGGGGTAGTTAGGGACTGGGAGGAATTCAGCTGGTAAAAGTGCTGATCTTGCACATCTGAGGATCTTAAGAGTCCTCGGAAGCCATGTCAAAAAAGCAGAGGACAGTGATGTCCATTTGCAATCCTAGTTCTGTGGAAGAGATAGGCTGATCCTTGAGGTTGCCTGCTCAGCCAACCCAACCTGCTTAGCAGGTTCCACACAACTCAGGGACCTTGTCTCAAAAAGGAAGGAGAACAGCTGCTGCAGGATGAATGGCACCTGCATTTCCCTGGCTTTGAACTCACAGAGATCCCCTGCCTCTACCTCTGCCTCTTAAAGGCTGGGATTAAGGGAGTGCACCACCTCACCTGTCTGTACTATATTTCCATGCACACACTTGTGCACACATATCTCAGCTCCCTACCCCCACAGTCAGAAATAAGGACAGGAGATTTATTCTTAGCACCCCTACGGCCCCGAACCCCAGAGCTACTGAGAGAGGGAGAAGGAAATCCACAGCATGTCTTCAAGTGCTCTCCTCTTTAAGGCTTAAGGCAAATATCAGAAATGGATCTCAGAAGTTTGATCTTATTTTAGTTAACCCAGTACTCCAGGGAGTGGATGGATTCAAGATGAATTCCCAACACCGCGAGTGGGAGCTTTAAGAGACTTTGTTATTGTTGTTGTTCAGCAGAAAATATTACAGAAATAAATGTCATCTTTCGAGATCACTCTTCTGATTCAGTGTTGAAGGTTTGTGCCACAAGACCTCCCTAGACCATCGTAGATATTGCAGCCCTTCCATTTGCCGCCTGTTAACCCAGGAGTGTGACAGAAGCGTGATGGCTAGAGATTGCCAGAGAATGAGAACACTTATCTTGGAATTGAAGGGGAGGGGGCTGAAAACTGATTCAGGGCAAAGTCCCTGTCACTCACAGATTTCACTGTAGGGCTCGGCCTTAGCGGGAACTCGGTACTAGTAGAAATCACACTCCTTGACTCAGGCTGTTGAATGCTGTTTATGTACTTCTGAGTGAGGAAGATATTTGTTAATTCTGGTGCTGAAGCTGCAGTCTGATTATTAGGGAAGGGTTAAAAAGGTTTGAGGGTGTCAGAGCGTACGCACATACTTAATCAACAGCAGGTCTTTGTTGGAGGAGGAATGGCTTCCTGGCTGAGATTGATTGGCATGTCTAATGGACTTGGTGCAAGCCTCCATTAAGCTGTTCCTTCAGCTCACCATCAGAAACAATACACAGTTGTGTGTGTAGAAATGTTGAAGTGACATAGTGAGGATCAGAGGAGTATTTATCTTTATGTAGGCATTGCTTCTCTGTCCTTTGGACAATAAACAATGTTTTTAAGGAGTGTCAACATGTGTTTTTCTTGTTATACTGTATTTAATGTTCACTTCATTTTAAATTTTTGTCTGTCTGTCTGTCTGTCTGTCTGCCTGTCTGTCTGCCTGTCTGCCTGTCTGCCTGCTTGTCTACCAGTGCCCACTGAGGCCAGAAGCATTGGATCCTCCTAGAGCTAGGGTCATACGCAGTGGTAAGCACCTGATATGGTGCTGGAAACATAGCTCAGGTCCTTTACAAGATTAATAGACTCTTTTAACCAATGTGTCATTTTTTTTAGCTCTACACTATATATTTGTTTGTTTATTCTTTGAGGTAGGTTTTCTCTATGTAGCTCTGGCTGTTCTGGAACTTGCTATAAAGACCAAGCTGGCACTGAACTCAGAGATCACTTGCCTCTGCCTCTGCTTCTGCCTCCTGAAGGCTGGGAATAAAGGTGCTACACATTGGAGGCACCACCATGCCTGTGTGTACCATTTTATAGATGTGCACAATTGTGCTATCTCTCTCAACTAGGAATTGATAGGTTAAAGGGATAGAAAATAGTATATCGGTACATAAAATTGCACATGCGTGCGCGTGCGCGCGCGCACACACACACACTCACACATACTGCAGTATGGTATGTGGCTCTGGATATGAGAGCACTAACAGAGTACTCTGATAATTTCTTCCCTGGTGACTCCGCTCTTCCCCCTTCCAGCTTTACACCTTCATTTCAAAGCTCTCATCTAGTCTGTCTTTATGAAGTGGATTCTTAAATCACTCTAGTTGATACCTATTGAGGACTCTAAATTACCTGACTAAGCTCCTTAGGGTCAAGGACAGAGGTGTAACCCATAGGTGTTCAGGAAACTGGTATTCGTTTTCTACTTTCATGAACTTTGTTATAATTAGTTCAAAGACTTGATCCTAGAAAAAATATTAATAATCACATTAGCACTCATGCATCACTTAGAAGAAATGGATGTTGCTGGCCATAAAGTTGACAGCAACTGTAGGACAGTATCCATCATTTCTGTGTTGAACTCACTGTAGTTTGGTAAAATGGCACAATAAATGTTGCTATTAGTTGTATGACAGCTGCTTTAATGAGGGAATGCTAGTTTCGGGGGGAAGAATTTTCTTCTGACTTAAAGTTTGAGAGAGACACTCATTCCGTTATGACTAGAAAAACACGACTCCAGAAACAGGGACAGGAAACCAGTTTGTCACATTGCAACCATTGTTAGAAAACAGAATGCCAACAGGAAGTGAGGTCAGGCTACAAAGCCTCAAGGCCTTCCCCTAGTGACTGACCTCCTCCATTAGGGCTCTACCTCCTAAAAATCTACAGCCTTCCCAAACAGTGCCACCAGCTGGGGACCAAGTGTTCAAACACATGAACCAAGAGAGGATATTTTACATTCAAAGTACAAGTACCATCTTGAAACCCTCTGGAAAACTTGACTGTGTTTTAAGTTGTTAAGTAAGCCTTCTTGGTGAATAAGGCATCTGCCCTGAGATGACAGCCAGAGTCCTAAAAGGGTGAAGGTTTGACTCACTGTGTCATCTGCAAATGGTAGTAATGTACCCCGAATCCATCAAGCTGTTATGAAGATTGTGTGGGACAAATATATACACAACTCCTGTAGCAGTCCTGGTGATGGAGAAGCTATCAGGGATGATGGATAACCACATCAACAGTCCTTTGTTCTTTACAACAAGCCCCTTCTGCAGACAGCAGCACTTTTTCCAGCCTATAGATGTATGGAGGGCGTTATCCACCTAGAACTTGGTATGGACAGGCTTTGAATCTCTATGTTTCTCTCCTGGTTACCTTTGTTCTCTTTATGCTACTCAGGAGGCCTGAGATGATTCCAGCTGCTTCCTGCTTCATTATCCTCCTAACTGTCCCACTGAGAGCAGTCTGCAATTGCCTGCCCCTCCTTTCCCTGCCTCCTGGTCCTGCCATGAGTCACTGCTGAGCCATTTGTGTCAGAGAAGAAAATGGGGGCTTGCTATTCGCATGTAGCAATTTGCTGTGCATTCTTACTTATTTGTCGGGGACACCAGCCGAGAAGTGTTCATCAAGAGGCATCATGTTTGTTAAGGGACCACATGGTGTATTTTAAAAGCTCTCAGCTCTCTCCGGCTTCATCGATTGTGCTTTAGCATAAGGAATAAAGTGTTACTGAGCCTTTTATTAATAATACACATGCTTTCCATTTAACTTTGACTGGTTAAATCTGGCATAAAATGGATTCTTGCAAGTCAGGCTCCCTGGGATGTGTAGCTTCTCTTACACTATTTATTCTGAGTATCATTTTTGAACAGGGGACTCAGTCTTTTCTTGAATCTAATGCTCTATACTAGATTGCCCCCTTTCGTTTTCTTTCCTGATGTGTGTGTGCACACGTGCAGAGGCCAGAAGGGGATATAATATTGACTAGGTCTGGAATATCAGGCAGCTGTGCGCCGTACAGCAGAGGTGCTAGAACTAAAATACAGATCCTCTGCAAGAGTCCGCTCTGGACTATTGAGCTGTCTCTCTAGCCCTGTGTACACATTCAGTCATCGTATTCTGTGCAGTTTGCAAAAGTGGGTAGCCAGTACTGGAAGTGTACACTCCTGTTGATATGAGTTAAGAGATGGTGTAATTAATTTATAGGTAAGAAATGAGAGTAAAGGGGTTGATATGGTGGTGCTGTTGATAAATTTCAGATATTCACAGCACAGATAGTTAAGAGTTTTGTTTTGTTTTGTTTTGCTTTGTTTTTTTCCTAAGAAAAAACTTTCACAGTACAAATAAGAGATTTCTACCACCAGTGCTGTCAGAAACTTTGCTATCCAGTTGCAAGTGTATGTGGGTTTTTATTGTTGTGGCTTAGTGACAGTTTCTGCCCAGGCTACCCTCAAACTTGCCGTATAGCTGAAGATGACCTTGAACTCTTAATCCTTCTTCCTTCACCTGTGATTCTTAGAAATACAGACCTGTCCCAAGTTGTCTGAGTTATGTAGTGTTAAAAGAACAAATCCAAGGATTCATCCATGCAATGCAGTCACTCTCCCACCAGTAGCACAGCCCCATCTATTGCTCTCCCCTTTCCCACTGCTGTGCCCCTTGTTCTGAGTCACCAAGCTGTGATGAACCCCAGTTGTTTCATGACTGAATCACTGATTTATACAATTCTTTCTGCTGGTGAAATTCCTATTTTACATGAACATATTACTAGGTAGCATAACCAAATAAAAAAGCAAAAATTTAATTGCTAAAGTTTGGGGTAGAAAAGCCCCTGATTCAGCCTCCCCTCTGGCTTCTGAGAAACCTGCATGAAACATCAATTAGATTCTGGCTTTAGTTAAGGGCATGAGGTTCAGAATGACTTTTTTTTCTTTCTTCTTGCCTTAATTAGGATTGCAACAGGGGAAAGGTTATTTCTGTTAGGATCTGTTCTTTTCTCTTGCTTTTCTACCCACTGGAGGCACACTGAAGAGTTTAAATTGTATAATATAGGACTTTATCACTGAAAACTCTCAGATGAGGTAGGCACTTCCAATGGTCAATGGCTTACTATGTTCTTCTGCTTGGATTTTTTATAAGATCCCTGAACATCATCTCCATAGCCTTGGCTCCATTAGAGTTCTAGACTGTAGGCATGTATCAGACATGTTTAATGTAATTTAACCCCTGAGTATCTTCAGTAACAGGGACATAGTTTTTCTATATCAGAATAGCAGAATAAAGGAAGAAAATTTGGTTCAGTAGAGATTGGGCTTGGGGACCTTGCCTCATATAAACAAAGCTCTGACTTTAGTCTAGGACAGTGCATAGACTGAGTATGATATTGAATCCAGCACTGGGGAGGTAAAGGCAAGAGAACTTGAGTTCAGTCTTCCTGAGGCATAGAGGGAGCTTCAGGCCTGCCTTGGCTACATGTTCTTGAAACAAGGTTAATATGTTTACACGTGTATAAATGAATAATTTTTTAGTGTGCATTCAAAGTTAGGGGAAACACCAGCTACCTACTTTGTGTGAAGCCCCACCCACAGTAGAATTTCTTCTCTTGGAAATATAATTGGAGGCAAAAAGTAATGTGGGACATTCTGAGCAAGCTAGAGTGAAGCTTTAAGTCTCACAGCAGGAACTTAGGTTCTGTTTCTCAGGCTCTGTGGGGTAGGACTCCTGTTGTTTGTATGAAGTGTGTCCGGGTGGAATAATGTGAGGATCTATGCTTGGTGGGGAGCCTGGTACAAGGAGAGACTGAGGGAGAGGAGATATAGGATAAAAGCCCTCCGACTAGTCTAACAGTTCTTAGAAAGTGCATGCTCTCTCTCTTCAGTTCTGTCCTACAGAGACAGAAAGCCCTTAAGCCAGGCCAGGAACTACGTTGGGGTTTTGTTCTCTTTTGAGACAGGATTCTATTGCGCATCTATGGTAGCCTGGATCTTGCCACATAGCCTAAGCTCCTTAGGAGGAGACATCTGGACATCTTTCTGCATCACCCTGTCTGTTATATCTGCCACTATGGCTAGCTTTGTGTTTTTTGAAAAGCACTGGTGGTCTAATGTTTTTTTTTTTTTTTTTTTTTTTCCCTAATTCAGCTATTACCTGGTGTTGGTTTCACTTGATTGCTGCCATGCACTATGATATGTGTTACTGAGTAGCTGTATAGAAGGAGACCTAACAGTTGAGGAAGCACAGAGAAATCTGCTTATAGTCCAGAAAGCATTTCTCATAGTTAAATGACATGTTTTTATTGGCGTGGATTGCCTTTGTTGAGATGATGCACTGAAACAAAATTAAGATTCTTGTGAAGGCTTGAGCCTAATAATATCCATTTTAGTATTTTTTAGTACTAATTTAGAGAGTCTGGTATCTGTAGGGGAAGCCCTTCATAAAAACACACAGTTGTTAAACATTCCACTAGGAGTAGCATTGTGTCCCAGAGGGTGTTAAGATGAAGCAATTGAACATGGTTTCATTGAGCTCAGAGTTTTGACTCTGCTTGGTAACGATAGCCGAGGGAGCTCCAGTGGTCAGATTTTGGATTTGAAAATTAGAGACACTGACCAAACATGGATGGAATACATTGAAGGAATAAAAATATGTGAGTGTATGGAGGGAAGAAACTCATGATACCTCTGAAAATGAAGGCCATGCTAACTTCTTATTCTGACAGTTGGAAAGAAAGTGACAAGACTTAAACATCTTCATTTCCCTTGGTTTGAATGAGAAACTAAGCTTTTTTTTATGACTTAAAAGAAAACTAAGCAAATGGGTACTACTAATAAAATGAAGTACACATATCAGGAGTAGATCAGTAGTATAATCAATGGTAAAATATTTGGCTTAGCTAAGAAACATGTTTGGAAGACTATCTATTAGATGAAATAATGTTGGAGAATAGAATTCTTCCATCCCAGATGATCAGAAAGTGGGGAATAGGATGTTACAATGAGCTGTAACCGAGAAGTCTCAGTTAGCACCGTGGCTGGTAGGGTACCCCATCAGGTTGAGTCTCCTGATACGATGATCAGATGATCATGGCATATTCCATTGAGACAGGACAGGTAGGTATGCCTATTGCTCAAGGATGAGGCCTTGGATTCAGATCCAAGCGTGTGTGTGTGTGTGTGTGTGTGTGT
>NC_034612.1:22438712-22443120 GCF_900095145.1 Mus pahari
CACATGTAGAAGATAAATGTTTAGCCCAAGCCTTGCCAGGTTTCTCTCTCTCTCTCTCTCTCTCTCTCTCTCTCTCTCTCTCTCTCTCTCTCTCTGTGTTTTAAGTGTGTAGGGGTTGGAGGTCAACTTTGTAGTGTTGGTTGTCTCTTCACTTTTACACAGTCTCTAGACAGCAAACAGTTGTTGTTGTTATTGTTGTTGTTGTTGTTGTTTTCTGGCTTGGTAGCAAGCTCTTTTACCCACTTAGCCATCTCCCTTGCCCCTCAACTAGCTCTGATCTTCAGATCACTTCAGAAGGTATCTGTTTATGGCTAGCATGGGACTCTTTGGAGGTTCTAGAATGGTTTAGAAAGTATATATTAAGGATTTTCTGTTAAAATAGCATATATATAATCCATTTATAATGTTTCTAAGAAACAAGTTGTCATACTTTTAGCAAATGTGACAAAAATATAAAAGCTCTGGGTTGCTGTATTAGACATGGGTATTTGCTTGAGATTTTCATTAATTTGAGAAAATTTCGACTGAAAAATGGGTTGACTGAACTGATTATCATACTTAGTGGCAGGTGATTCTGAATTGTCATTGTAGTTTTAAGATAAAATGCTGCTATTGGGTACTCCATGGGGCTGGAGAAATGGCTCCATGGTAAAGAGTATGTAGTGCTCTTCCAGAATTTGATTACCCAGCATCTATA
This sequence comes from Mus pahari, assembly GCF_900095145.1. NCBI lineage: Eukaryota > Metazoa > Chordata > Mammalia > Rodentia > Muridae > Mus > Mus pahari. Next base: position 22,439,410 of record NC_034612.1, read on the forward strand.
TCTATACAGCTGTCATTTCACAGCCACCTGCAGCTTCAGCTCCAGGGGATCTACCACTCTCTTTTAGCCTCTGTGGGCATTTTGCTCATCTCATAGGCAGTCAGGCAAGTGCAAGTGGGAATGCGCGCGCGCGTGTGCACGCGCGCGCGCGCGCGCGCACACACACACACACACACACACACGCACACACATACACCCATACCTAGCTTTCTTTAAAAGTGTGATCTAGGCCTGCATGTGGTGTGTGACATAAGACTGTTAGGCTTCCACTCTTGCATGGTCCAATAAGAGGCCGTCGTAATGTGCATCTTATGTGTAAGTTAAATAAGGAATGAGACATCAAGATATTAGATAAGTACATTAAAGAAACAGGTTTGGGGGTACCAAATCCAGTAGGGGTATTGATGGTGGAGTGTGAGTGTTCATTACTAGGTAGGGGCTTCCTATGGGTTTGTATTTATAGCACAGTTCTTCAGTAGGCACATATGAGAGGTCAAGATTTAAGAGGTCTCTTGGTAAAGATAGTAACAATCTGAGTGAAGAACATGTTGTCTTTTTAAAAAATATGGCATATTTAGTGCAATGACTGGGAAGCAGCCAGTTTTCATTAAATACTGGTTGAATGAACAGGATGTTGATTAGGATTGAAAGAATGCCCTTGGGATAGTGGGGGCCTAATGTCAATGACTAAGGATCAGAGTAACAGGCAGCTGGTCTTTGCTACTTTGTGGGTTTTTCTTTTTCCCACCCTTTTTCCCTGCCCCAGTTTCATGCCCTAACACTAGATGGGAGAGAAACAAGGATAGAGGAGAGAGAGGAATTAGGAAAATCCTTGAATCTAATCTGTTTCCCTTTGTTTCTTCCTTGACTGAGGCTACTAATAGACTGTGACCAACAACCACATACCATACCTGTTAGGTCTCTCTCATTTATGTACCCTTTGAAAAGTTCCCAGAATTCCAAATGTCACACAAGCTTGGAAATTATCTGCAGCTAGCAAAACCGTGCTTCTGCTAGAGCATGAGGCAAATCACGGTCAGCTGCTGTGGACAGTCTGAAGCGGCCCGATGTTCTCACACCTGGTAGTAAAATGAAAACATATCCTTGTATTATTTCTGTGATTTCTAAAGAAACCAAAATTCCAGAATCTTCCATATAGGTAGACTGTTGATATTTCACATTCCAGGAAAGAAAGAGATCCTTACTTACCCATAGGGGAACCTTCTGATGGCTTAACTCAAATGGTAATCAGTCTGTGCCTGCATCTGGGCACATGCCGTGTCCCTCCTTCTGGAGATAAGGACATTTATATTCAGAGGACTGAAGCCATTTGCAGGATAGTCCACACTGAGATCGTGAGAACTCAACCTGGACTTTTCAACTCTTTTAAGAAAGGTCTTTATTCTGCTGTCAAGGCCAGTGCTGTTTTGCTTTGGGAAGTGATCTGCTGAGTAGTATATCTGTATCATGAGAGAGCAATTAAGCATGAAGAGAGAAAGTAATAGAGCAAATGTCCACACACTGGCTAGTCCTTGTTCCACTACTCACTTCCCTAACCATCATTTGGTCTATTGAATAATGAGGATAATAAAATTGAAGTAGTAGAACTATTTGTGATTTATAAACAAACCTCTCCATTTTACTTAATAGGCTATAGTTATTAGAAAGAATGAGAAACCCTAGTTAATCTTAATGTAGGCTACTTAGGAAAGGAGATAGTACAATCAGCGTTTGCCTGCCTCTCCCTCTCTCCCATCCCTCCCCCTTTCTTTGCTGAAAATGGCTTCGCTTCTGCCCATCTAGTACGGATGTGGCTATTGCTATAAGAGATGCGTCACTACTGCTTTAACCTCACTGAAGGAAATCAACCATCCATACACAGACAAACATAAAATATGCCTGAGTGGGATATGGTCTTGTAGCTTTCAGAAGTTCAGTGAGGTGTTTGGTGTAGAGGGGCTCAGCAGATAAGATTCCATCAGTTTTCAGAAATCATACCAAGAGAGCAGAGAGGAAACATGACCAACACTAAAGAGACGGAATATATATTTTATACCCATATTAATATTTCATTGACAAGAAGGTCAAAATCTACATTTAAATGGAAATATTTAAAAAGCAGAAGCATAATATTTGCCTAGGTGAAACGCTGGGGGGTTTCCGAGCACAGTGGCCGCACCCCTGTACCCCTGGCTTGACAGATCTTCTGTTTCTTAGAGTATCCTGGGGCTTTTAATTGCTTCAGGCTTGTGGAATGACTTCAGCCCTACACTTAGAGGCCTTCATTTTAAGCGTTCCTCTATGTGATCCTTAATTGGGTTACATACTACCTAACATCAGGCCTGTGGACAGGACCCTCTCTGAGTACGGTCAGGGTATGTAAACATCTAGAAGTCTGTTTCACTCATATTGTAAAATGGATACAATAGGATTGTAGACAACCAGGAAGTCTGAAGTCATGGAAATCCCAGCTAAATGTTTTCTAACAAAAGGTACTAGAACCGTGTATATGCGGGGAACACAAATTCAAATTCCATTCACTCTTTCTTTCCCTCTATTGTTCATAGTGTGTGTTAGACTTCATTCACAGCATCCCAGGTATAAGGTGGATGGCTGCCTACATGGTATTCCAAGAATAACATCTTTGTGCATCCCAAGAGGAAGGAAGGATGCCAGGAAAAGGAATCTTTGTAGTTTCTGTTCATTGGTTTCTGTTTGGTTTTCGTCTTTTTACAAGAGGAAAGCATCCCCCGAGTAGTCTGGAGAATATTTCTTATACCCCGTTGACCCGACTTGCATTCCACTACTATTGTGGTGTGATTGTTAAATGTCCCCACCAGGTTCATGTGCTTGAAACGTGGTTCCTAGCTGGTGGCACTGTTCTGAAAAGTGGTGGAAACTTTCCCAAGTTGAGTTTTCCTGGATGAAGTGGGTCACTTGGTAGTGAGCCTAGAAATTTTATATCCTTGTCCTACTTCCTGTCCGCTTTGTGCTTCCTAATGTGGGATGTAGTGTGGTGACCATTTATGTCTTCCTCCTGTCCCCATATTCCTTCTCTACCACAATGGCCTGTGTCCCTCCAAACCGTGAGTCCTTCCTAAAGGTTTTTTTTTTTTCTTTTTTTCTTCAGTTATTTGATCACAAAGATGAGATAAATGTCGAATATAACTCTCTTACCACCTTCCGCACTGATAAAGGGAGTAAGGTGCTTACAGTTGTTTGGGGCTCTCATACTTGTTTCCTGAAATTGGTCCCATTGCTTCTCCGGTAAACCCCAAACCTACTGTTACTCAAAATGAGTGGAAAGTGTGTTGTCTGTACGTAGATATTCTGGTGGGAGCATCGAGTGACTGTACATGAAATATGATTGCTACCAGTGCTTGGGGGCAGGGAAGGTGTTTCTAGTTCTTGACCTCTCATCCAAAGCATTGAAAATGAGGGCTTTGCAAACCAAGCAAGATGATTTTACTTGAAGTGAATCTTTAGTGTAGATCAAAGAGAGGGATTGATAGCAGGCCATATGTCAGGATACTCAAGGGCCCCAAGTTACAGCCCGGGTCTCTTTTTATGGCGTATATGAGAAGCAGAGGTTATTTTCTCAGGTATATACTCTTTTCTTCTTCTTCTTCTTCTTCTTCTTCTTCTTCTTCTTCTTCTTCTTCTTCTTCTTCTTCTTCTTCTTCTTCTTCTTCTTCTTCTTCTCCTCCTCCT
>NC_034612.1:22443325-22519039 GCF_900095145.1 Mus pahari
CTTCTTCTTCTTCTTCTTCTTCTTCTTCTTCTTCTTCTTCTTCTTCTTCTTCTTCTTCTTCTTCTTCTTCTTCTTCTTCTTCTTCTTCTTCTTCTTCGCCTTCTCCATGCCTTATCCCATCACGCATCTGATTTTAATTATTCTCATGGTAGTTATAGATGCAGGGAAAATCCTCTATTTACTATCTGAAAGGTTGGTAGAGAACATAGTTTCACCTTACTGTATGTACATGGCTGGATCATTTCTTATAGTAATCATACCTTAAAGGTATGTAATTGGGAATATAGCTGAATAGAGCCTCTTCAAATTTACTTGGTGTCAAAGATAGGGGAAGGTAACATTGTTTATAAATTGGAGTATGCATACAGGTGGAGGATCAAGTTGCTAGGTGTGTTGTTTGTAGAGAGCTGTGTATGCATAGTGCATGCTGGTAAACGAGTTAAGCTGCCAAGTAAAGGGTGTGTGTGTGTGTGTGTGTGTGTGTGCTTATAAATCCCACAATTAAATCAGCACTAACCTATTTCCTATGCTTACCTGCCTCAGAATTTCCCTCCATAATACTTAGTTGCGCCTAGGTTTATAAAGAGCAACGAGACACCGATCAGATACAGACCTAGAAAGGGAAAGGTGGCCGTTTGACTTTGACTCCTCCCTAGAGAAATCAGAGCAGTGTGGAGTGTTTGCTGATAAAGAGAGGATCCAACTGTCTCAAGCTGTGTACATGAACTAGCAACCCCAGGATAGACCTGTGTTCACCCTAGATGGAACTGTGGTGAGCATCCCGTACTTCCTATTGTACTCTGTCCACTTCTCTGTGTTCATTAGGGTCGTGGTTGCCTCGTGACATAATGAGTGTTTAGGCTAAATTAGTACTCCTTTTCTTTTTCACTCTCACATTTGTTTGTTACTGTTGTGTGCATGTGTGTACATGTTTTCCCGTGCATATGTGTATGTATGCCACAGGTCAGCTTCAGACGGTATTCCTCAGTGACTAGCTGACACGTTAACTTTTGACACAGGGCATTTCTTTGGAACCCGGTGCTCACTGATTCCTCTTGTCTGGATGGACTTTCTTCTATCTCCAACTCCCCAGTGCTAGCATCACAAATGCAAAGGACTATGCCTGGCTTTTAAAAAGCATGGCGGCTGGAAAGATGACTCAGGGGTTGAGAGTGCTGGCTGCTCTTCCAGAGGTCCTGTGTTTAATTCCCCACAACCACATGGTGGCTCAAAACCATCTGTAATGAAATCTGGCACCCTCTTCTGATGTGCAGGCGTATATGCAGGCAGAACACTGTACACAGTAAATAAATCTTAAAAAAAATATAGAGATTGAACTCAGGTCCTCATGCTTGAGTGATGATCTCTCTCCTTCATTTTTAGGATTTATGGTTATTTTCTGGATACTCGGTACTTTTGTTTAATGCTTTACTTTCAATATTCTACATACATTTTTATTCTAGTGTAATAATATCTTCAACATTTGCCCCACTTAAGTGTAGTCTGAGATTAAAAAGGAAAAAAATATTCCTTTTCTGACCAGTTTTGTGATTATTCTTGATAGGTAGCTTTCTTCATGAAAGCCCTCAGCACCTTAGCCTGTTTGGCAGTCAGATCACTGGATCGCACTAGTTTGCAGTCAGGTGAAATCTATTAAGTGTTTAGAAGTGACTGTAGAGTTTTGAAACAGTAGCTTTTGTCCTATTCTCTTAGCCAGCCCATTCTCCTTAAATCTCCCTGGCCATAGGCTCAGAACCACGGTGACAGATAATAAATAACGCTACGGTCTGCTTGGTACTTTCTGTGTACCAGACATTATGCTAAACATTTCATGCGTATTGCTTCATTTTATCCCCTCTGTAGCATTTTGATCTTGGCTTTTGCAATTCCCAGTTCACAGGTGACAGGACAGTGCAGTACAGCCTCCTAGTGTAGCTAGTGGTCAGGGCAGAACTGGAGCTGAAGGAGTTATGTAGTAGAGCTCACCTTAAGCTTGTTGTGGATTTGAAAGATCTCTGTATTTCTTGTTCCCTCTATATCTAGTAATTTTATAGGTGCTTACTGGTTTATCTGTCCTGAGCCAGGTATAATGCTATAAACCAGCACCTGAGAGAAGGAGAAAGGGTCAGGAGTTGAAGGGCATCCTCCATCTATGCTACATGATGAGTTTCAGGACAGCCTGGGCTTCTTGAAACCCCTTCTCAAAATAAACAAACAATAGAAAAATGTGCCCTTCATGTGTCCTGTTAGATGGTACTATGTCAAGAGGACAAGTTACAAAGCAATAGACTCTTCAAAGGAAGCTTGACACTTGTTCTTTTATTCATGGTTGACTGCATCCTGAGGTGTTGGAAACACTTAGGGAGATGAGCTCTAAATTCTTTCCTTGAGAAATACAAAAGGTGTCACAGGCTGGAGATGTATCTCAATTGATAGGTGCCTTTCTAGCATATAGGTTCTGGGTTCAATTCTCAGCACATGTCCATCGTTTTAAGACTTGGGAGGTGGAGACAAGAGGATTAGGTTTTCAAAGTTATCCTTGCCTACGCAGTGAGTTTGAGGCCAACCTGTGCTGAGACCCAATCTCAGAAAAATAATCAAACATGTCACCAACGCAGTCAGTAACCTTGTGATCATGATAGCTGGGCCTAAGAGTCTCTCAGAAGATTCTGTCATTGCTGGTAGGTCATGGTGAAGACTCACATTTTATCTGTCGTGTATTAAATTCAGATTAGGATAAGAACTTGGTTCTACCATGGAGTCTTAAAGTGGGAGTTTGATGTATCCCGAGTGTAGTATGAAGGTGGTTCCTCCATAGCCTCTTAAAAGAAGACATCACTGTACTCAGTACTGACATATCTCTGATTATTTACCCGACAATCCTCATTTTGCTGTTATTTCTTTCCATTTATTTTTGTTTTTCTTCCTTCAGTTTGATTTGTTGTTCAAAAGGTCATTGTCCCAGGAAGGAGGACTTACAAGTTTACTCTTAGAATAGAAAATATTTGCTCCCTTTATACCTTGTAAAGATCTTCTTCTTGCCAATAGATTTATTTTAGAGAGTAAAAGCTGGGAGAAGTCATCTAATTTGCCAAGAGATGGGGGAAACTGATGTATAGCATAAATACTGGCAGTGGGTAGCCCATTAGAGATAGTCACAAGTCTTGTCCTACATTGTAGTTTACTTTCCTTATCCTTGAATTGGATGGATTTTACCTGATTTCCCACCCGAGGGAAGCAACTCCTTGTAATAGTAAGGATGCTGGTTGCAGGCTGTACTGTATTGCCCCTAACCATAACCCCATTAAGGGGTTGTAAATAGTAGTATAATGATGTCTCAGTCATTTGTTTTGATGTATCTGAGCTTTTAATAAATCAGTCTCAGCTTGCTTAATAGGAATCTGAGAGCAGAGCGTGCTCCTGCCAGCAGCTGCTAGTAAATTATAAAGCATTCATCTGTTTTACAAGGGAATTAAATGTTTGTTCTATTTTAAAGGCTGTGACTAAATGAGAGAGGAGAGGGAGGGGGAGGGGCAGAGTTAGGGAAGAGGAAGAGGGAGGACTTTTGTGTGTCCGTGCATGCACGTGCAAGTGCATAGCGGATTGTGATTCCCTTGCCCTCTGAGGCTCAGGACTCCCAGGTTCACGGGAGCACCTGTAGAGAGTCATGTGATTTAGATTGCCCCTAGGTAAGCCCTGTTATTGTCCTCTGTGCTCCCTGTGTCTCTCCAAAGGCAACAGTTATTGGATTACATTTTTTTCCCACTTCACGGGATCTAGAGAAATTCACATCCCATTTCCCCACTCATGTCTTGCTGCTCTCCTCCCCCCAAAAAACCGTGTAGAAAAGAGTATTAGATAAATCAGATATCCAGCATGACTGATTTTCAATTGTGTGTAAAATTGAGTTAGGCTATTTGATTTCCCTGTTTACACTGGAAGTGGACTTTCCACTCTTCTTTTCAACTCCGTTGGCCTTAGGTAATATTCTTAAGGAAAAAGCATCAAAGAACAGAGAAACACAAGAGAGACAGGTAAGAAGGTTCCCGGTGCTAGTGGCCGCTTACTTTGTAAATTCTGGCTAGTGTAGACTTTTTATTTTAAATTCTGATACAATTTCAGATTCACCAGAAAAAAAAAAAAAACAAAAAACCAGAAATAGCTATTGTCGTTTCATTTGTATTGCTGTGGTAAAATGTTGTAAGAAAAGCAGCTTAGGGGAGGAAAGATTTTTGTGTTTCACATTTCCAGGTTGTAGTCCCTCAGTGTGGGGAAGTCACAGTAGCAGGAGGTTAAAAAGGTAAATCATAGCCATCGTCAACAGTATAACAAAATAGGTAGTTCATATGTGAGAAGGAAGGGTGGAGGAGGGAACAAAAGACTTCTCACCAGTACAGGCCCCTTTGGGAGAACAACCTGCAGTGTTGGCCTCAGGAAGATCCATGGACTGCTCTCTGCCTACAAGCAGAGGGAGTTAATGGGGAAGGGGACAGGAAAGGAGGTTGAACAGTTTCATTGTTTTGGAGTGTTGTTTGTTTTTTCCAGTGGTAGTATGAGAAGTTAATGTGATCAGCATGCATCTTTCCTAGCTGGTCTTTAGTTGGATCCATGGGAAGGGAAGGCAGGAACCTAGAGAAACATACTCTGTTGGTTCTGGAAACATTAAGGTGGTTACAGGAATTGTTATACTCAACCAAAATGGACTGGGCTCAGGAAATGACGTGGCCCTGGCTAACAGTGTGTGCCTATTCCTCAGCTCGCTCTTTCACCCTTAAAACAGTACAGGGTTAAAATCCAGAGGTTGGCACTGAGTGCATTCAGGGTGGTTTGTCCCCACCCCAATTAACTCAATTAAAAAAAAAATCTCCAAATAGGCATGTACAGAGGCTAACCTAATCCAGGCATTTCCACACGGAGATATTCTTCCCAGGTGACTTTGAGTTATGTCTTGCTGCCAATTAAAAACAAGCATCACAAAAGGTACAGGGGAATTCAGGATACCTTGAACTGAGAATAAAATGTACGTGTGGTTTATCGTTGTTTGGTCACGTGGGTTTGCCCAGCACTTCAGTGAAGCTGCAAGGTCGGTCATCCCCAAGATCTTTCTGGTGATTCTTCTTACAGCACCTCTCCATCAGCATCCTTGCCAACCTAACTTATGACAGCTGTCAATCTGCTCTCTATAAGTAGAAATGCTTACTTGTCCAGACATGAGAAACATCATCATTTTAAAGTGCAGATCATTTTATTACAAAATATTTATCAAAGGTAGCTTTTTATAGAAACCAACTAGAAGTGTATCTTAAAGAAAAGTGGAGTTGATCTAGAATAGCTACATAGAATACGATGTCACTTGATGTTTTCTTTTAGGGAATGTTTAGAGAAAAAAAATTAGCAAAATCTACCAAAAGAATCTAACAAAAATGTATATCTTCTCTGTCCTTTTTTTTAACTGCAGACAAGAATTATGTGTTTTTTTTTAAATTATGATTCTATAGATCCCTGGAGATTCATTCATTCATTTTCAACTTTCAGTCTTTTTATTTCTACTTTATTGAATGTACTGAGGTTTTTTTTTTTTTTCTATTACTTGGAAAAATACTTAATGCAGAAAAAAAACTGCACAGTCTACTGAATGACATAACACAGATTTATAAGGCCATTTAGCTGTCCCTGCACTATATTTTCTCCCCCTGAGTCACACTCAAGAATGCTTCCTGTGCGCTTCATCCCCAGCTTGCTTTCTGCTGCTCACCCTGAGCCAGGTTTCACTCAGTGGGTCAGGAAGGCTTGAAGTTACTCTGTAACCAGGACTTAAACTAGAACTCTTCCTGCCTCAGCTACTCAGGTGCTGGGATTATAGGTCTGTATGGATGGGCCAGATGGAGCTTGTCTTACTATTTAAGATGAAATAATACTGTACTCTATCTGTGATCCATGTTTTAGGTCTCCATTTCTTGATGAGATGACTCCACAGACCTTGTGGGATAGAGTTTCAGGGCTTGCTGGTGCTAGGTAGATAGGAAAGTTTTGATCTGTGCTCAGGCTTCTGAGGTGTTATACTCACAGCAGAAGCATGAGCAAAGAGAGACAGTGAGGCTCTGGCAGACTGGGCTTCTCACTCAGCCTTTGCAGATACGCTTGGGGTTCAGTACACAGGCTGAAAGAGGGTTTGGGATGCATCAGAGCCTTTATAGATATTTTATTAGTGTTAATCTTTTCTAAGACTTCAAGTAGACAGACACTCTAGCTTGTTCTTGCTTTTGAACTTCTCTTTTGCTCTTTTTATATGGATCATGAGGAAAACCCAGGAAAGCTATCTCTTTGTAGTCCCAAGTAATTATGCATGCTCTCTCTCTCTCTCTCTCTCTCTCTCTCTCTCTCTCTCTCTCTCTCTCTCTCTCCCTCCCTCCCTCCCTCCCCCTCTCCTCTCTTTCCTTCCTCCCCACCCTCCCTGTATTCCACATGTGTGGACAGTACTTGTGGAAGCCATAGCACACCTTTGGCTTCATTTCTCAGGTGCCATTGACCTTGTATTCTTTTGAGACTAAGTCTGTCCTTAGGTTTTTTTTTTTTTTTTTTTTTTCCTTCAATTTTTCGAGACAGGGGTTCTCTGTGTAGCCCTGCCTGCCCTGGAACTCACTCTGTAGACCAGGCTGGCTTAGAACTCAGAAATCCACCTGCCTCTGCCTCCCAAGTGCTGGGATTAAAGGTGTGCGCCACCACGCCTGGCTGTCCTTAGTTTGAAACTCTGAATTCATATAGGTTGGCTGCTAAGTGAGCCTCAGACATCCACAGTGAACCTGCCTGCCTTGGTCTTCCCAGAATTGGGGCTCCAAGTGCAGGCCACCATGCCTGGCTCTTTGATGTGGGTTCTGGGGATGGAATTCAGGTCCTCATGCTTATGATGCAAGGCCTCTGAAGTCAGTTGTGTAAGTGAGATAGTCCATTGTTCTACTATAGACCATTTGTAAAGTGTGAATTATGGAAGCAGCTACCTATACCATAGGGTTGCCTTGATGCTTAAGAGAGCATCATGAAAGAGCAGCAACATAAGATAAAAGTGAACTGAACGAGGAGGAGATATAGACAAATTGCATTTGGAAGCCACTTAAGCAGCATGTGGAAGCCAACTGGCTCTGGAGTGAGAATTTCATGCTGTGAGAGGTTCATTCCTGAATAATAATGACAGGCCATGGGGCTGCAGAAATATCCACAAACAGAGAGAGAGAGAGAGAGAGAGAGAGAGACAGAGACAGAGACAGAGACAGAGACAGAGACAGAGACACAGAGAGACAGAGACAGACAGACAGACAGACAGACAGACAGACAGACAGACATTGCTTTAATTAAAGAGAGAGATTCCATGCAGACGCTCTCCTTCTGATCACACCCCTTCTCTAGTTTTGCTCTCAAATGCCTTTTGTTTGGAAGATCATAAAACAATTTTATATAATGACACATTTAATCAAGTACCTTGTCATTGCCAGATACTTTGTGCTTTTCAGTGATTCTCTAAATTCACCCACTTAGGTGCAACTCAGGAAATAGAGACTTAGAGATGTCAAGTCCCTTGCTGTGGTTGCTTAACCAGAAAGTGGTAGAATTTAAATTTGAACTCAGCTCCTTCAGTTTAAAGTGCCTTCTCTAAGCGAACATGCAGGCTTTCTCCCTTGTTCATCATCTAGATGCATCCGTAACACCCTGTGTTTGGATATTAAGGACTTAGAATTCCTGAGAATAAATGGGTATGGTGGGATCACCTGTTATCCCACCACTTAGCAGGCAGAGGCAGGAGGATTTCAAGTTTTTGACTAGCTTCAGTTAAACTTGTGCGTGTGTGTGTGTGTGTGTGCGTGTGTGTGTGTGCGCGTGTGCGTTTGGGTGTGTGTGCACATACATATCCTTCCTCAAAAAAGAAACACTGCATTTCATTGACTTTTAAATTGAACAGAAAGCAAGAGAAAATAGAGCCTATCCATTATTACCTTCTTTTGTAACATACAGTCTTTTACTTGTATTTGTATGTTTTGTTCATGCTCCTGTCAGAACTCACAATGTGGTCCATTCATGTGCTCTTCTCTTTGATTCATGGGTGGTGTCACTTTGTTTCTGAAAAAGGAAGTTGTTAATTTTCTCAGTTTCTGTTGGAGAATGACTGACTGACTCAGCCATTATTTATTGAGCTACTACTGTGTGATAGTCTTTGTGCCAGATTCGAGATGCATCAGAGATAATGTGCTTCTTTGTTTTAGCTAGGGATTGTTGTTACCTTTAGTTAAGTCACGGGTTTGCTTGTGTGTGGCCACTTAGTTTTCTTAGCTTATGAATGGTGGTCTGATCCAAAACGTAGTGGTGATAGTTTGGCTTAATTTTTAAGGAAATGATTGGTGATCTTTGAATTGCATATATATCATTGACTTGTTTTTTTTAATGCAAATAGAGATTTTTCATCGTCAAGTAATTTTTGCTTCTCAAATTCTTTGTATTTGTATGATAGGAAAAAAAAACATTTTATGAAAGCAAACACCAAACTAAATAATGAGAAAAGAAATGTTTTCATTTATCAATTTACAACATTATCTGTTGGCCTCAGAGGCATGGTCTGTTGGAAATGAAGTTTCCATATATGGGAACAAAGGGCTTCAAGTATAAGTCAAAAGTTAATGTTTCCAGTTTAGCTGAGTTGTATATGAATCTTGTTACTGTGAAATTCATAATAGAATCCCGTTATAATTCTGTTTGCCCCATCTACTCAGTTTTTAGATTAAACCCTGATCCCATAGAGGCCAAAATAGTTGTTTTTTTTTTTTTTTTTAAGGTTCTTCCTTTCCACGGTTTTGATATTTTCAACTTATAAGAGTAGGTATACTACAGTTCATCCCTCTGCTAACTCTATGAATGTTTGCTTTTTTTTTGTTTTGTTTTGTTTTGCTTTGTTTCTTAGCTTTGTAGACTTCAAATCTTGGTTATAATCCTCATGATGGTGGATGAATACCATTTGCAGCTAGTTTGAAAGGAGACAGAAATTCAGATCTCTGAGGACCCTGGATTTTCTACTCTTAGGGGGAACTTACTTTGTACTCTGCTTCAGGCCACAAAGGGCAGTAAGTTTTAAGGACTTTGGGTTGGCTAGATTCACTGTGGGAATAGTTTCATTCTTAGAAAAGTTAACACTGTTGATTGAGTCATTGTCAACTTGCCTGTGGCTTTCCCATAAGGCTCATCTGAGTCGGTGGAATGAATCAGATCTGCCTGTTTCTTAGATTGCTCTAGCTGTTCTTCCCTGTTGGATCTTAGTTGATTCGGTATTTTGCACGCTCCCTTTTCTTACTGCTTCTCTGGATGTGGGCCATAGTACCCAGGCGAGTCTTCAGACTCGGTCAGTCTTCCACATACTGTTTGGGATCACCTTGTGCACCAGCACCAGAGGCTCCTCTGGGGAAGTCCACAGAAGTCCACCCTACCCCCTGGATTTCAGTAAGGGGAGAAGAGGTAGGATCTCCTGTAGCAGGTGATGGATTTGAACTTCTGATCGTCCTGCATCTCTCTCCTTAGTGCTGGGACTTCAGATGTGCGCCAGCAAGTGGGTTTTGTGCAGTACTGAGGATGAAATCCTAGGCTTTGTTAACACTAAGGCCAGCAATTTCCTGACTGAGCTACCTCTGTAGCTCCCGAAAGAGCATGTTCACAACATGCTTGGTGCTTTCAGTTTTCTGTTTTCAGCTCATAGGTTGAATGCCTTTCCTCCTTCTCCTTCTTCTCTCCCCCTCCCTGTTCCCCCTCTCTGTCTTCCTTTCCCTCTTCTTCTCCCCCTCCCTCTGCCTCTCCTCACCTCTTTACCTCTTTCTCCCTCCCCTCCTTTCCCTCTTCCCTTTTCTTTCTGTCTTTCACTCCCTTTTTAAAAAGACAGCATCTTGGTAGATAGTTCTCCCTAGCCTGAAGCCTAGCGCATGCCCTTTGGACCACTCTAACCCTTGTGCTCACAGAGCTCTGCCTACCCCTGCTTCCCAGACAATGAGATTAGAGGCATGCCTCACCAGAGTCCTTTTCTGTATTCTCTCTCTGATCAGACATTCCCTTTTGGCAATATGAAAAGGAGATTTTTGAAACCCTTAAGATTTCATCTTTAATTGGCCCTCACCCCCTGTCTTTCTCGGCTCATTACAGATCTTAGCCTGATGCATTAACTCCTTGCCTTGCTTTGGACAAAACACTTAAGTGCTCTTATTCTCAATTTTCTCAGTTGTATAACAGGTCATGTCAAAGCTACTTAAATAGAAAATCAATGAAATAATGTGCATGAAAGTGGTTTGTGAACAATAAGATTATCTAAATATTATCCCTCATTGTTGGTGCAACCCTGTTTCCATACTTAGGAAAACCTATTGACTGTGTGTCTCGAGACCATGTGGGGAGCTTCTCCATTTGAGTTGGCACGTTAGGACATTTGTACACAGTGGGCATTTGAAGTACACTAAAGACACACACACACACACACACACACACACACACACACGTAAGATAAGACAAAAGAACAAAACAAACAAGTTAAGGAAGAAAGAAGTATTGTAAATGACATAGCTGTGTGTTTGCTGTTTTGATAACTGGTTTTTAGTTTCTGTTTTGATAATGACGTATACCTTAAGGCTTCAGTGACTGGACAGATTTGGGGGGTTTTGTCTTTATTATCTTGCACCATCCCCAGATGTTGGGTTCAATTTTGCTGCCCGACTTCCTTTGAGACTGTGCAGAAGTAGAACGTTTTTTTCTTACTATAGGGCAGATTATAATTGTTTTCATTTATTACTCTGAAGAAACCATCATGGAGATGCAGGTTTGAAAATGTTTATCTGCTACCCCACAGACACGGGTGATACTTTTATTACAGAAAATGCATGTAGGAGCTGAAATTGACAATTGGAAGTTAGGTGTAGATACAGTGTATCGCACACTGGTGATGTGAGTGTCTGTTGTTTCTCAATCAAAATTAATTGTGGATCACATATGTGCTGTCAGTACAATTCCTTGACCGGGAGAGATATTAGCAGTGTCTGCCCCTGATCCCAAGTGCTCGAAATAAACCAACTTACTATTCCACCAACGTTTACCCTGGGGACCAAAGTGTTCTTCAGGCTTAATTACAAAACATAGGTGGGGGCTACTAACAGGAGCATCGATGACCTTAAAGCAGCCTCACGAGGACCTCTTCACCTACCATAGGTGATGGCTTTGCCATAGCTGCATAGATGGAGTCCCCACCCTTCAGGCTTCTCCAGCCTATGTACTCTAGCGCCTTTGCTAGACCCCCTCGATCACATGTGATTAGAGCAAAACCACATATAAATGGGTGGAATATAAATAAGGTGAATAACCATGGACACGCTCCCCACCCACTCCTATCTTCTATGAGAGAATTCCTTTAGTCTGTAGGACTGGTATCAATGGACTCCTCTATGTAGTCATAATTAATATCATGAGATCATGGCAGTTTTTTTCCGAGAGTGGTGCTGTACAGCAGTGTTAAGGGGTCTTTCTTTTTGTAGGTCAGATTAAGGGAAAATCAGGCCACTAACTACAAGCAGCTGGAATTTTTGGCTCTCTCTGTCGTCTGTACATCACCTTGTGGATAGGCTGACGGTGCTTAAGGCTCCATCGTGCGTCTGTGAGCACAGGTGTGGGTTCAGATAATCCATGCTCCAAGTAACCCCTCATAGATACACCTTTTAGTCACAAGGGCTTAATGTATGGTGACATCCGTGCATGCTTACAGTTTTGTCTAGGAAAATGAGTGATAGATGTATCTCTCATGTGAACCATGGCAGCAGAAATATTAATTATTTCTGTACAGACAGTATCTCAGATGGCAGAGGCTTTGGGTAAGTGTTCATCAGGACATTGCTGATCGTAGTCTGCTTTTTAGGTTCTAAGTTAAGTGAGAGCTAATACTCACCTATGCAGACTATTGATACAGTTCCTTCCTTCCTTCTTAACTAGAAGAGGTTATTCTGGGTCTCTCCCTGACCTGTGAAAGTCCACAATATGTCCAGTTCAAGATCCTCCTTCCCTGAGCTTCTTGAGGTTGAGACAAAGACAGAGGGAGCTGCATTCTTCTTCTCATCCCTCTCCTGTAGTGCTCTGACTAGCTGTAGTCAAAAAGGATGAGGTTGGCACATGAGGTAGCCTTGGCAAAGAGGGAAGGAAGTGAAGGTATTAAAAGGTCCAGCCCTGAAATAAAGAAGCCACCAGAATGTGTAACCAGCCTTCCTTTACTCTTTACTGTCAAGATGACCTGAACTAGGTGCCCCGTGTAAGGCATATGTGTCCACAGGTGGAATCGTGAGTTTATTCTTTAGATTCCACAGTGCCCTGTACAGAACTGGATGGTACATACATAGGTAATATTGTTTTTTCTTAGCTTCCTGAGAATCATTGCAGCTGTCCAATAAATAGGAAGATTATGCAGGCAGGGTCAATCCATGCTTGTAGCATCTTCATCCTTTCAGATGGGATTCTAATGGAAGCAGAGGACATTGTCAGGACATTCATTATCAATGCTATAAACAAAAGCAAGAGTTTTAATTGGTAGATAAAATGTGATAGGGCTAGAGAGGTGGCTCAGCAGGTTGGAGTGGATATTGCTCTTCAAGAATAAAAGACTCTAGTTTGATTCCTAGTGCCTACTTTGGATGGTTTATTTTTAGTAATTTTTTTCCCTATGATGTTTTAGTTCCTGTAATGTTTAATTGCCTGTAATTCCAACTCTGGGAGACCCAGGACAGCTGGTCTCCATATGCATAGCACTCATGTGTATACATGTATATATATCATACACACATATATACACACACCAAAATAAAATCTTAATTCGTGTGTGTGCACATGTGTGTGTTTTGCCTGCATGTCTGCATGTTAACATTTGTATACCTGGTGCAGAAAAGGATGATGGCTCCCCTGCCACTGGTGTTATAGGTAATCGTGAGCTTCCATTTGGGCACTGGGAATTGAACCCTGGTCTTCAGGAAGAGCAGCCAGTGCTCTTAAGTTTTGAGCCAACTCTCAGTCTCCCAAATCATCTTTCTTTCTTAAATGTGAGGACGTTGTGCTTTGAGATCAAGCAGAGGGAGGTTAACAGCCTCCTAGTGGGAAATCCCTGTTGTAGACATCTTCAAGTAATGTTTATTAAAAATTGAAATAAGTTGTTCGCAAAGGTGGAAAGACAAGGTGTGCAAGAGCTTATTGTTTTGGTTCTATTAATCTTTATTGTTAAACTGAAAACGGGGTGTTAGCTGCTACCCATCCTGTCCTGTTCTCTTCCTCTCTTTGTCCATCCGTTCCTCCTTCCCTTTTTCCTTTCTTCCCCCATCTCCTGTTTCTACCCTCCTTCCCCATCTTTTTTTTGCTCCTTCCTCTGTCTCTCCCTCATGATAAGGGCAGAGTATGAAGTTTGGGTTTGGAAATTCCTGCTCTGCACTTTCTTAGAGGATATAGCTAATACTTAGAAATAAGCTTTCACGTAGGATCTCGGTTTCCTACCACCATCCAGATCACTCCAGAGTTCTTTCGTCGCATTTTCCAGCTCTGCCAGCTCCAACTAGCATTGTAATCACAATTTACTGAGAAGCCATGCCACTTCCTTTCTTCTTGAGGAGCAGCCCATCTGTCATTGGACCTGTTCCCTCTCTTCCCCATCTTCAAATTTCATTCTAAAATGCCCCTTGCAAACACAGGGTACATGTTGCTTAGTGAGCCACTCCCTCCTCCACCTTAGCTCTGTAACCCAGCAGACTGTGGCATGTCTCTATAGAAAAGTTATTCAGGATGCGAATGCCTTTGATGTCCTGAACAGGGTGTCTTGTCTTCCCTCATCAGGTTCTGAGAGGCCTACTTCTCGCAGTGTCCACTACTTTATACAATAGCATATTTAGATCACATGATAATTGCCACACTATTAATCATTCATAGACTACTTTTTCCTCAGAAAGTAGTGCAGATGTCTGATTTTCATGATTTTATTACATCAAAGTCTCACATCTTGCTGACATGGGGGGCATTGGTACTTAAGCCTCGGGGGTCTACTCACTGAAAATGTTACTCATATAACACCTAGAGCAAAAGCCTACCTCAGAGGCAGAAGCTTCATAAGGGGGAAAATCGTTGATTCACGGGCTGAAGCTGTTAAGCAGATTTTTTTAAACGCAAAGCTTCAAGTTCCGGAAAAAGCAGGATTCAATATGTCCTTTCCTTTGATTTTTGGGAGGGGGCGATAAGTAATGCCCCCTCGGGGTTTCACTGTACTCTGAAAGCAAGGCTTGAAGGACCAATAACTGGATTTCAGCTGTCCCCTAGTTCAGGGATTAATATTGAGTTACAGGAATATGCTGCCCAGTAGCTGGGAAAACAGGGAGCATGCTGTGTGCTCTTTTCAGAAGGACATGGTTCCCTCGTCTGCAGGCTGCCACTTTGAAAAATGCTCACAGTGTAGCATCTTGCAGCTGTAAAGGTTAAAGAGGCATCTCCAGCACCACCCCTGTGCTTTTGTGTTCTCCTTAATGTCAGCAGATAAAGGATTATTGAAAAAAGGGGCCAGAAGGAGATAAGAGCTTTGCAGGTTCAAGTTGAACAATGGAAACTTTCTCCTCATAGTAAATTACCAGTGGCAGATTTAAAGTTTGTTAATTGTAAGAGAAAAGAACTAAGGGTTGTTTTCTTTTGCCTAATGAATTATCTTATCTCCAGTAGAATGTTACTTCAGATAAATGGCTACTTCTTAGTACTGCTAAAGCTTTCTTTACAGTCTCCTGGAATGCCTTGGGTTTCCTCACGTTCTGGGATAAGATGGGGTATAGGTAACCAACATAACTGCTTTTATGATTTTTTTTTTCCTGTTCAGAAATAATGGGTTAATGTGTGTAGAATCTAATGGCAGAGCCGGAGTGTCTTGGTCTTCTCTGAAGCATGAGATTCAGCCTCTTTAAGTCGCAAACTTTATAACTAAGTTGTTAGTCTCCTTATGTGGTTCTCATTGAACAGTTTTCTCTCTCTGAGTGGGGTTCTTCCTTAAGAAAAAAGTATTTTTAGCTTTTATTTATGTGTATATTTATCAACTCACATGCACCGTGAGCATGCAGGTGCCCTCAGAGGCTGGAAGAGGGTATTGGAGCCTCTGAAATTGAAGACCTGGTTGTGAGCCACCCTATGGTTGTTGAGATCTGACGCTGGGTCTTCACCAAAAGCAGCAGGTACCTTAAAACCTCTAAGCTATATTTCTACCCCAGTCGTGCATATTCTTCAGAGAGGCCTCTAGAGATAGCTAATATGAGGGTTTAGCCCTAAACATCATGGCGATTTCCTTTAGAAAGGATGCTCTGAATTTCTTTAACTTTTTTTTTTTTTTCCAAATGATTTTTACCCCTTGATGAATACTATGGACACTAGCTAGAGACAGGGTTTTTATTCTTTCCTGGGCTTAAATTAAGGTTAACTCACCTCTAATAATTGGTGACTATAATAATCAATCAGTGAGGCTAGAGATTACAAAAATTTTAAAATTATTATTGAACTAAGTGAGAAATGAATTAGGGAAATGCCTACAGCAGGTTCAAAGGTGGTGTCCACGAAATTCACATGGAGTAAAGGAACATTATGAATGAGCAGACAAATCAACATGAAACTGGCTTTTTTTTTTTTGCAGTAAAAGGAGGGGTTGCTTTTCCAGAGGATGTTCCTTGCGTGTATGTGGACAGCGTTAATAGTAGTCAGCGTGCGCAGGTGAAGGCCCTTGTTAAGGAATATGAGTTTCCTAAGAAGAGATCCAGCCATCACCCTGCTTACCTCAGTGTAGATGATTCACTCTCCATGTTTCATGCAACATTTCACTTATATATTTATTAACATTCACTTAAAAATTATCTCGATAGGGTCTACTGTAGTTCAGATTGTTCACAGACTTGATTGATAGCCAAAGGTGACCTGAATTTCTTATTATCCTGCCTTTGCTCGGGATTACTGACATGTACCACTGTACCTGCATTTTGAGGTGTCGGGTATGGAAAGTCAGATCCTAGTGCTATGGTAGGCAAACAGTCAGTGGAGCTGTATAGCCTTGGCCCCTTTGTGTGATATTCTAGGTTTTCAAAATGACATATCTTCAAAGTATACTATGCACAAATTATTTGATTATTTTTTTATTTATTTGTCAAGAGTTATTTTTAGTGTATGTGTTTGTGTGTGTGTGTGTGTGTGTGTGTGTGTCTATTAGTGTACAGGTATCCATGCACACCAGATTTTGAATCCCTTGGGTCTGAATTACAGATTATTGTGAGCCTCCCAGTGTTTGTTCTAGGACCCAAATGGGGCAGTGTGCAAGAGTCACACTCACTCTGAGCCTCTAGCCTGTTCGATTCATTTTTCTTGCCAGAATGAAGCTTAGACATCAGTGGAGAGGCGAGTCCTGGCCTGCTGAGGTAAACTGCAGCTCCAGCTGATACAGTCCCATGTGGTGTCTGTGTTGTCGACAGGACTCTTAGTTTTTAAGAGCAGTTTTGTTATAAAGATAGGAAAAGATAGCAGGATGTTGTCTGATATCGGGTATGTACTGTCAGAGCTGGGTAGCAAATATATAGTCCTGCTGTTTGTTTATTTGTTTGTTTTTGTGTTTTTTTTTGGTATGGGCTTTTTTGTTATTGCTGGTTTATGTTTTATTTTGGTTTGGTTTGGTTGGACAAAGTGCATCCTGGTCATTCGTTGTCTGCTTAGTAAAGTACGTTCTGAGACACATGGCTCAGTGCTGCCTAGGACTCTGGTGTTCTTGAACATATGTGTAGGCCTGTATGTGTGTAAATATATGTGGGGATACATTCTTATGTATGGCGTACATAGATTTAAAACGGTACAGGCTCTATGCGGCTCAGCATAGCCCCAAATTTGATATTCACATACAACATGGGTTTGAAATTGCATAAAGAGGATCTGCAAAGTTCCACAGCAGAATAAATGTTCATAAAGATCTAACATATCTTCTAGATTCTCATATTCTCTGAGCATTTCACACTTTCATAAAAATTTTAAAAATCTCAGATAGAAACCGTCATTAGAAGCTCTTCTGAACTTGTATAGACATATAGCTTGTCTGGTGTGTACAATTTCAGAAAGTCTAGATGAAGGTTTCTGTCATTGAAGTATATATACCATATGCTAAATCCACTGCTGAGTTCAGTAGCCTAGCCCCGGAACTGAGAAGACCTTGTGCTAACTCCTGCACACAAGAAGCTGAAACAAAGACATAGAGAAATGCAAAGCACACCCTGCCATTAAGTTCTTACTTCTCAGGGCTGGGGAAAAGCTGACCAAAGCCCTTCTAGTCACTGCATCTCATTTTGTGCTCAGAAGCCGTGGACCTCAGATTTGTGTCCATGTCAGTGCAGGCGAGGTTGAAGGCCAGAGGCGCTGGAGCTGGAGTTACAGGTGGTTGTGAGGTCTTGGGTGCTGGAAACCAAACTCTCTCTTAACTGCTGAGCCATCTTTGCAAGCCTCTGGTGTGTTCTGGTGGGAGGGTTAGTGTGGTGAGACTCTCACCCCCAACAAAATAAATCAGTGTCCCGATAGATGTTACAATTTTAAGATCCAAATTCATCTTTCTGCTTTCAAGCCTGGATTTAGAGCATGTCAAGGGGATGCCGTGTCTGCTACAACTCATGCTCTAACCCAGTACTGGGTGGCTGCCTCTGAGATTTGTTGTTGTAATCCAAATGCTTCTGGTTTCACTGTTTAGGAAACTACCACAGCAGAGCAAATCTTTTTCTTTTACTCTCCCTCCTCCATTCCTGTCTTCCTTTTATTCTCTCTTCTCTCCTTCTTCCTCCCCATCCTTCTTCTTGTCCCCCATGTCCCCCAACTCCTATAACTCCTCATAATGCACCCCGACATGAGAACAACTCAATCCAGCCTGTTTTCTGTTGCCTTTCTCCTCATAGCTAGGAGAGATGTGTGAACCAGCCTGTGATGGGTGTGGTTCCCTTGCCTTAATTTATCATCTGAAAGCAATTTTGTTCAATTAAAGATTAGAATTAAATTTCATTCGGAGTGCTTCTGTGCAGAGGAAATGATGCATTAATGAACACACAGATGTCATCTTGCAGCCATGCTGTTTGCAGAATAGTTTCTTTAGGGTTGGAATAATAGAAGGGGCCCTGGCAGCAGGAGCACCGTTTACCCACCGGCATACTAAGCGGAGAGTCGCAATTATTTGCAAACCATTTATCATTCTGTACACCAAGAGGAAAACATACTTTATCTAAAATATTTGAAATAATGACTCCTAAAATCAGATAACAGGGAGCGTTAATGTCAGGTGCCACACTGTAAATGGCTTAATGCTGTTGTGCTAGCACCATGGCGGTGATTTGTGATGCTAATGATCCAGCCAAATACATGGGAGCTCAGTCTAAAAGGAGTGTTATTGAAAGGAGTCAAAGCAGCTGGAGAATTAAAAGTGTAGTGGGAGAAGGAAAAAAAATGTGTAGGATCATATTTCACTTATTGGCGGTCCCATCTGCTCTTCTGTACACACATTATGTAAGTTTTACTCTCTCTATTACAAATATCCCGCAGGGCGGATAGGAAGTTCATATATCTGTGTTCAACTGTTTTCTGACTCAGAGTCAGACATGAATGAGCCAAGAGATTTACGTGTCATGCCTGGAATGTTTGAGGGCGGTAGGCGGGTTTTCTCCCCACCTCCCTCTTTGAAAAGTAGTTGTATATTTAGATGATAATGTTTTGTGTACTGCTTTGCTTGGAAGCCACCAGCACTAGCTGCTGTCTGGAGAGAATATGTGGGGAGACAAGAGAGTCTTTGAGACAACCTTGGCTTATGTGGTCTTTGAGAACCTGCTTTAATTTGTCCATTTCCATCTTGGGACATACCTGTGTTGGGTATATTCCCTGTCTGTCTGTCTGTCTGTCTGTCTGTCTGTCTGTCTGTCTCTGTCTCTGTCTCCCGTGACTCCCACCACCATGGTATGTGTGTGCGTGTATTCTTAGTTTTGAGAAAGGATGATACCTGATAGCTCAGGTCAGTCTCAGGCTCTCTCTCATCCATTTTCCTGGGATTTCCCGAGGGCTGGAATTGTTAGTGGCAGTAATGGTGAAGACCCTCTTGGTACAACTGGCAGAAAAAAAAAAAATGTCAGGAAGAGCCTGTAGGAGCCAGAGTTGAAATCTATTAAATTGCATGACAATTTTTATATTATTTATCAACTCAACATCCTTTGTGTCAGAGGGCACTTGAGGTCAATTGACAACTTTTGGGAGTCTGTTAATTCCTTTATCTGTGAGTTCCAGAAAGTCAAACTCAGGACATCAGACTCATGCAGCAAGTGCTTTTCAGTTGACCCTCTGAGCGAGCGGTCTCACTGGCCTTTAGATAGCACTTCTAAGGGATTTCAGCAGGGAGTTAGTATCAGAGAGGCATCTATAAGATACATCGAAATGTAGGTGTAAGCGTCCCAATGGAAGGACAATACTTCATTGTCTTTAAGTTAGCGAGTTTTAGTGGTTTGTTAATCCTGAAGTTGTATTCTAAGGGTTGTTAAGAAGTGTAACTGAGGGGCTGGACAGATGGCTCAGTGGTTAAGAGCTCTGTATACCCAAGCTTGGGTCCCAGTTCCCACATATGAATTGTCCATAAATTCTGAGAATCAGATGCCTTTTCTGGTACCAGACGAGACATAGTACACTTGTATATATGCAAGCAAAGTTTTTATACACATAAAATGAGAATAAATAGTTATGAAAAAATAATAAAGGGGTTCCATTTTCACATGGTTACAGTTGATGAGGAAAAGCACTGTATCACAGAAATCAGGAACTTCTCCCCTGTAAATATAAAAGTTATAGTCTTGCTTGTGGGATTCCCATGAAACCAGCAGAGCCATAAGGTGCCAAGGGCCTTCGAATTATGTTTGCCCTCCCTCTTTACATTGAATGATATACATGAAAATTCTTTAATAAAACAGGTTCTGTTGCTTTGAGGTCCTGTACAATATATGCATATGCAGGAGTATGTTCTAGAGCTATAGGTACATCTATTTTGTTGCATTTTAAAAATATTTATTCAGGGTTAGAGGGATGTTTCAATGGTCAAGAGCATTTACTGTTCTTACAGTGGACCTAGGTTCAGTTGCAAGCACTCACAGGACTCACAACCATCTGTAATCCCAGTTCCAGAGGATCCACCACCCTCTTCCGACTTCTGCAGGCAGCACACATGCATGTGGCACATATGCATACACGTGTACATATATATACACTTGTACATATACATACACGTGCACAAATGCAGGCAGGCAACACACACACATAAATCTTTCAAAAATGCTTTCTTTAAAAATTACATTTTTGTTTATCTGCCTGGTTGTGCACTTTAGTACAGTTGCCATCTGAGACCAGAAAAGACATCAGATCCACTTGAGTGGGAGTTATAGGCGCTGTGCTCCAAACTCACAACCTCTGCTAGAGCTCCAAATGTTCTTAACCACTGAGTGTTTTAGCCAATGCGCTTCTCTTTTGTTGTTGTTATTGTTTTGTTTTGAGATGGAGTTTTATATAAGCTGGGCTAACCTTGAACCCATGATATAGGTGACAGTGATCTTGAACTCCTGATGCTCCAGAGCAACTTCCCAGGTTTATGAATTACAATGTTACCTTACATGCTGTTGCTTTACTTTCGATTATTGTTGTCAGTTCTAGTTTCCTTAGGGTGGTCGTGACTTAAATTTTTCTTTGATATAATAAACCTCTCCCATTTGAGATTTAGGGTATCTCATGCCTAGAATTCATAAATGAAATTCAAATTTAGCTGAGCATCTTATACTCTATGGATTATCAAAATATGAAGAAGAAATCTTCGATGGGGCAAGAATTCAGTATCATATTCAGGAATATAACATGTTTGAGGTCAGCCTGGGCTACCGAAGACCTGTCTTAAAAACAATAAAGCTACAATACATAAGTAAAGAAAGGAAAAGTTTAAAAAGGTTTATTGAACATTCTCTACTCCAGATGTTTCTGTCATTGAAAAATAAAAACAAGAAAGAAAGAAAGAAAGAAAGAAAGAAAGAAAGAAAGAAAGAAAGAAAGAAAGAAAGAAAGAAAGACGGAAGGAAGGAAGGAAGGAAGGAGGGAAGGAAGGAAGGAAGGAAGGAAGGAAAAGAACAGAAGAAAGGAAAAAGAAGGACAAATTCTGCAGTTGTTTATGTGGAAGATTCCTAAGCCAGCTACTTAAGTATATACTGCTTTTGGCCCTGATAAACTTTTATGCATGGACTCAGCTTTGTCTCCTTGCTCCTGGAGATACCACTCATGTTTTATATGAATAATTACTTGAAACAATGCCCTTTTTGTATGGGAGTCCTTGAAAAGCAATGTTCCCTAGGTTTAAAAGATTGTCTCCAGGATTAAGGATGTGACCCAGTTGATAGAATTTGTTTTTATTGTGCACAAAGACCTGGGTTCCTTCCTACATGTAGCATAAAACAGAACGTGTGATGGCTCACACCTGCCATCCCTGCACTTGGGAGGAGAATCAGGAGTTCAAGGCCATCTTTTTCTCCATGGTGACTTGGAGGCCAGCGTATTATTTTAAAAAGAGATGAAGCCATGGCTTAGCCATTCATAGCAATTACTGCTCTTGCACAGGGCATGGGTTTGTTTCCAAGAACGTCATGACAACTCACACTGTGTAACCCCGGTACCAGAAGATCTGATGCTCCCTTCTGGGCTCCAGGGCAGTAGGGCCATATGTATGCACATACATACATTCAACATAAAACAACGATCTCTAAAAGCTGAAGTCCTGTCTTCATGTTAACTTAATTTACTTCTTCATGAGCATGCTTCACACAACCACTTAGGTGAGAAAGGCCATTCCCGATCTTTCAGAGTCTGTGCCACAGACTCACCTCCCCCTTCACTCCAGAAGGTATGAAGAGTACAGGGTAGTCATGAAGCTACATCTTGCTCAAACCACATCTGGCGACTCCAGAGTTTAATAAGGATACTGGAACATTGGTTCCACTCTTTGGTTTTTGCTGAGATTTGGTGTACCCTCTGCTTTGAACCTCCTGACCGTGAGCGGTCATGATTCATCTCACCATTTTACAAATGAAGAATTTGAATTTTTGATAGGTGAAATGGCTTGTGTAAGACAAGCAGGGCTTAAATCTTGATCTAAAGCCTCTACCCTTCAGCTTGTTCCACCATTTGTATTGACTTTCGAATCAATATGATTTGGGGATTAGGCAGTGGAGGAGTAATTGCGCCAGTGTTCCCCTCTGCTAGCTTGGAAAATGAAGCGCTGTCCTCACACCTGGGCTCTGTGCTGGAAGAGGTGTGTGCCTTTAGTTCAGTGCTTGTCTGTGATACGCTGCAGTGGTCCTTCAGCTGAGGAGCTGCTGCTCCTGTACCACTGCTCTTGCACAGAGTGAGGCAGATCAGCCACTGCTGACGTGGTGAATGCTTGGGTAGGATTTGTTGTAACATTGTTCCCTACCTACCTCTGAATTGCCCAAGCAAATGATTGGAAAATGATATTCTGCATATTGTGGAACTGGAAGAGTAGTCCTTTTGTGAGCATTTAATGAGCTCTTACAATGTGCTTTTGGAGTTACTAAGTAGTAGGATTTCTATACCCTGTCTGTTTAATCCTATTCGGGGACACATCCTACTACAACACAGTTGTTAGTCTATTTTCTACCTCTTAGTTAATTTAATTGCTGCCTCTTTTAAAAATGTGTTTATATGTGTGTGAATACACACATGTATACGTGTGTTTAGATAACACATGTGTGTGTGTGTGTGTGTGTGTGTGAGAGAGAGAGAGAGAGAGAGATGACTTTAAACATTGCTTTTATTATTTCTAAATGTCTGTGTGTGTGTGTGTGTGTGTGTGTGTATTAAGAACTGTCTAAGCTCGTTGAAGTCAGACACCTGTTATATACATGAGAAGAGCTGTCTCAAGGATATTAGATAAGTAACTAAGTTTGCAGTATTTAAAATTATTCAATATATAGCAGCAATTGACAATTACTGTTGACTAATTGACCAATTGACTGTTGCTGTTGACTAATACTGTGTATTCAAGGCATCTATGACTCATGGCAGTCAAAGAGGACCCCGGAGGCATGGAGAAGGATTGAAGTGAACATGGAGCATCTTCTCCCATTGTGCTTGGCAGCTGAACAATTTCCAACTTGTGAACCAAACATACCCATTAGATGCCTCCTGGGATCTAGTGTAACATAGCGATTTAGGATTCAGTGGAAAACAGATAACATATTTAGGACTGCTTATTTTTATAATGTGGATGTGGGATCATTAGAGAGATTTAAAAAAAAAAATCCTTGCTTCATATGGTTAAAGATTTCCTTTAAAGGTACTTGAACAATTTCTGTTTCATCCTGTTTTCATACATGTTGTGGATGTCCCATTTTCAGGGTAGTGAGCATGGTCACTTCTTTTTGTGTCTGAAAATCTTTTAATCTATGCAGCAAGAAAATAGATAGATTCAACAATCGCCAAGAGTTTGGTGGCATGGGCCTATAATTCCAATACTTGTGAGGCAGAGGTAGGAGGATCTCCGAGAGTTACAGGCCTGTCTAGTCTACATAGCAAGTTTCGGGACAGCCAGCGATGTGTAGTGACACCTTGTCATTCAAAAATGAAAGAAAGAAAAAAGCCAAAAAGATTCCCCAGATTAGTAACTGTGTTTCAAATAATGGCTGGTCCTTTGGCGCTCTACTTCCTTTCTCCTTTAGGAGTCATTGTCTCTTAACATTTTAAGAACTGGGAATCTGTTCCCTGGTATTTCCCAAGCATCTAGCCCAGTCAGTATCTTGACAAGTCATTGGAATTCAGCATTGTGATTGTGAATTGTTAAGGTGTTCCACTGAACACCATGATCTTTTCCAACATGTGTTAGGAAAAATTTCACCATACAAGCACCATAGCAAACTGTGAGTTCCTACGTGATGTTGCTTAGGATAAAACTGAAATTGATATTTCAGTTAAAGCCATACATACAGCTATCCAAGTTAGAGGTGTGATTAAAGAAATACATTGCAATGGCATTGTCAGATTGCAAAAAGTCCTATATACTTACAGGAATCTACAGAGGGAATGTCTGTGGATAGACACATCGTGTTAAGAATTGTGTTATGGCTCAGTGGGCAAGAGCACCCAATTGGTCTTCCGAAGATCCAGAGTTCAAATCCCAGCAACCACATGGTGGCTCACAACCATCCGTAACAAGATCTGACGCCCTCTTCTGGAGTGTCTGAAGACAACTACAGTGTACTTACATATAATAAATAAAAATAAAATCTTAAAAAAAAAAAAAAGAATTGTGTTAAGTATAGGCAGGGAGATAGCTCTGTGGATTTTAAGACCCTTTCCTAGAGACACTTGTTTTCCTTAGGGTTCTTTCAGCTGTCTTTGCTACACAGTGAGTAATCCCATTTTCCTTACTTGCTTTTGTCAGAGATTTTGTTACGGCCAAAGGAAACAAAACTAGGACAAGGTTCCTTGTTTTTTTCTTAAATTTTAAGTATAAATTTAAAGACTAGATTTCTGCAGTGCTGCTGGTGAAAACTTAGCACCTCTTGCAAGTTAGTTAAGCAGCTTGAACTTTTTAGAGTGTTTTATATCTTGTTATGTAATGTTGTTTTGAGGCAGTTTTTTTGGTTTAACATCATGACTTCTCCTTGTCTTTTTCCTGTTGCTCAGTGCCACCTTTAGGACAGATACAACTTACTCATCTTCCATGCAGAATCTACAAGTGTATACACCTGGGGATTATGATTTGTGTATACCCAGTAGATTTCAGTCTTACTGTGGAATCTGAAATACTATACCCAACTAACTCACCTTTACTTGCCCACCCTGATATGTGCACACTCAATTAATACTCTTCTTTTAGGATGGGATGTGTATGGAAAGACTGGTAGAAGGGACCTTTCCTTTCCTTTTCTGCCATGATTTTCTGCACAAATGGTTGGCTAATGTAAGAGAGAGAGAGAGAGAGAGAGAGAGAGAGAGAGAGAGAGAGAGAGAGAGAGAGAGAGAATATACTTATTAAAAAGATGTGTTAGGATTCCTTGGGCCTCTTTTCTGCCTTCAAAACGAGGTTCTAGGGCCTGGAGAGATGCCTCAGCTGTTAAAACCATGCAGTGCAGGATCACTAGGTGCTCCAGGTCATTCTCAGCTACTCAATCAGCTTAAGGTCATGTGGGGCTATTATAGGCCTTGTCTCCAAAAAGAAGTATGCATGAGTCAATGTTAATTCGATATGCAAAATGGGCAGCAAAGATTGCCAGGCAGTCTTAGCTCAAGTATTTCCTCTACTTTTGCAAGCACACTGGTTTCTCTTTCAACTTCACTTACCAAAGAAAGCTGAAAGATAACGTCATTAAAGATGTAAAAGATACGTCATTAAAGGAAGGGTCAAGTCTTTCTGATTGTGGGGCCCTGGAAAGATGCACAGATTGTATACATTCTATGACCTTAATAAACAAGGAGTCACAGCTCAGGCCTAGTGTTCTGTCCTCATTTCTACACTGAGGAAGGCAGGGTAACCCATTATCTCCTGTGTTGGAAGTTAAGACTTCCAAAGCACAAGATTCTAGAGGATCCATCCAGGTTGCCTTTCCACAGTTCAGACATTTTCTTTCACCTCTTTTTCCTCCATGTTATATTGGTACAAGTACTTGGTAGATCAGTGTCATTTGCTATGTCTGAATGTGAACCTGAATTCTATTCTAAGTGCTAAAAGTAAGACAGCATATCTGTGTTTGGTTTCTAATGCTTTTAGGATGTTGTGATACCTAAGGCAGCATTTACAAGTAAGCTTTAACATTTTATGTTAGTCACTTTCCCCCCTTGATTATTCAATCATCTTTCTTTGACCTGTTGTCTTCTCAGAGAACAAGTTAACAAGTTAAGTAAGGTAACATGCAGACTCCTTTGTAGCCTCAGAGCAGTTGGTAGCAGGTGGAACTTGGAGAAGGTGCAGTTAGGTGCAGCCCAGTGAGTGTAGAGCTCTCAGAGGACCAAGAAGTTGACTTTCACAATCAGAGTGACTCTTGATAAAATCTGAATTGTAAGAAGGCCATACCTGTGCTAATGAAGAGGCTAACCCCCTGCTAATACTTTGAAGAGAAAAGATAATGTTCTAGGATTTATAAGATCAGGGAAGTAGCTTAATGGAACTCTGTACTTAACAGATCTTTCTGGTTCTGAAATTGGGCTGATTTCAGGCTGGCATCCAGGATTAGCATCTTGTTCACTGGGGAATTTCATCACTTTACCCATGAGTTCCCAACCCTGATGACACAGCTGAGGAACATTAGAAAGCTGGACCCCCCCCCCCTTCAACCCCCTGGAGGTCAAGTTGTACTGTGCTCATAGTGTTTCTGCTTTGGATTTTTTGAAATTTCTCAGGAGATTTCGTTAGTAACCAAGGTTGAAGCTATTGACTTAACATAGCTAAACATTGTTTTCTGCGATAGAAGGTGCTGCAGGGATTTGGAGACGGTTGAGGAGACAAGGGGGCTGAGAAGACGGATCATTAGCAAGAGTGATTACTCTCTAGCCATGAAAATATGAATTTGAACCAGCAGCACTCATGTAGAAAACTGGGCCTGGCTCTGTGTGCCTGAAACCACAACACTGGGGCAATGGAGGTTTGTCAACTGGGCTAGCTGAAACGACAAACTTCTGGCTCACTGAGAGAGACTGGCTTGAGGCATTAGTCAGAGAGTGTTAGAGATAAATACTGATTCCTCTTGTGGTCTTTACATGTGCACCCGTGTTTATGTGTGTCTATGCAGCACATCCACAGAATAACAATAGGGAATTATAATTTTTAGAATATAGTGTTGGAGCATGATTTTGGCAGTTGGACATGATACCTGGGCAATCGAAAGCGTGCAGCTTATCAGAGCTGCTCTGGTAGCTTCGTTTCTGTACTGTTGACAAAATACCCTGACAGTAACCAACCTATCATTGAAACTGTTTTAGTCACAAATTCCTGGTTCCATAGCATCATTAAGAAGTTAAGAAATAGCTGTGCACATCTGTATTCAGGAGCAGAGAGAAATGAATGATTGTGTGTAGGGTATTACTCATCTGGCCTTCCCTAACCTTCTCTTCTCTTTTATTTTTTTTTTTTAATTAATTTTTTTGCTTATTTGTTTCATCTTCTCTTTTGTGTTGTTTATGTTTTTATAGCGTTCAGGGCCCAGCATATATAGTGCCAAGCCACAGTCAGTGTAGCTTTTCCTACCTCATTTAATCTAATGAACTAATGAAGAAAAATCCCTTCCAGGCCTGCCTGTGGGCTAACCTGATCTAGACAGTCCTTTCTTGAGACTTTTACCCAGGAGACTTAAAGGTTGTGTGAAGTTGACAGTTGAGTCCAAGACTACTGTCCACTCTTGCTGATTCCTTTTTGACAATGGAAGCTGGCCTTCAGAATTTTGCCAATGCTGTTTTTTTTTTTCTTTCTTTCTTTCTTTTTAGAGGTGAAGCAGGATTTAGTGGCAAGTCATTAGAGTATTGTGCATATCTCCTTGCTTCCCAGAATGACTGCAGAGTGTGACTGAGGTGACCTCCTCTTGTACCAAGGTTGTCTTATAAAGTGATACGCTTTAAGGAGGATGTTGATTTATCTATTTACTTAATGTTCTGCAAGTGAGATCTGTCAGATCTGTGGGTGTGGTCACAAGCAAGGCCCAGACCTTGGCCTGTAGGGCTGGAAGGGAAAGTACTTGGGAACTGTAATACAAAGGAGAAAGTGTCTGGCCAAAGGTGGTGGGACTCCTAGAGCTGAGAAGAGGATAGCTAAGTTTGAGAGGCTCGGGTGGTCCAGACGGGGAAGGTTTTACTGGCAGAGGTGGTTAAAGAGACTTTGAGACATGTGACTCTCCTCATAAACTTAAAGGGGTAGTAGTCTTTTATATCTAGAATTCAGGTGTATGGTGGGAAGCGGGTGTAGGAGATAGGACAAGAAATAATGTGATTACAGCTGCCAGCGGTGCTACAGTTGTGCAAGGCCTTTGGGACCCTGGTCAAGACACTGGCATTGGTCAGTGCATACCTCCTGAAATTTTACAGCAGTAGAGTGGCATGGTTAGCCTTTACTTTTGAGATGTCACCAGTCCTGCAGCCTATTGCAAGATCAGAGATAGGGCACAAATTCGGGTGTTATGGAAAAAGATGTACAGAGGAGAGTGTTTCGATTAAGGCAGTGGCTGGAGAGACCTGGAGAGGTGGCCCAAAGCAGGAAGATGGTGGCGCTGATAGGCATTCTCCTTAAGCCTGGGATTTGCTCGATATGGAGACCTAGGGTGACCGCTGTTCCATTTCCGATGTTCTCTTTAAAACCGTCTGCTGTTTTGGGCACAGTAATACCCTTTCTCCACATCCTGCTGGACTATCTCAGAACTTTACTTAGTTATTTATTTTCTTTTGGTAAATTCCCCTGTGGACTCATGGAACATGTGTTCCATATTTATTCCTTCTCCCATACTCACATCCTCACTTTTCTGGCTGGGCCCTTTGCTCTCTTTGTAGTCTATACTATACACAAAAACATCTAGATATTTGGCAGCATTTTACATAATCACATGTATAGTAAATTATGAGTCTCTAGCACTGGAGATAATTATTTTATTGATTAGTTTTATTTATTTTGTTTAGAGGGTGTTTGTATTTACAGGAGCTACAGCATGCTTGTGGATACAATAGGACAACAGTTTTAGGTGTGTCGTGTAAGCAATTAGATGGTGAGAAGCATCTTTATCTGATGGAGAGGATTTTAACACATATTTTAAGATATATACTGCATGTAATAAATTTCTGTCATCAAGGTAGTAGTTTGGCACTTTTGAAGAGAACTGATCAGATAATCAGTCCGATCTTTTTTTTCTTTTGGGGTCAAAACAATGGTATCTGAATCCCCCACAAGTCTGCAAATTAAATGCTAAGGTTTCTTGTCCTAATGTGGTTACTATTATTGTCAACATCGAGTGTAATGTTCCTCGTCACATTACTAACACAAGACCCAGAGGACTAAACAGATTGCTTGTAATAAGACATGCCCTTGCCCCATTTGTCATGTAGAGATTACAGGATGAAAGGGCTCATAGGGCCTCTTGTGACAAGAATAAACTGATAGATGGCCTGTGGTGTTAGTGTAGATGTATAGTGTCTGTGGCTAGAGACTGTTGACTTATTTTAGCATCAATTTTAGAAGCACAGAGCTTGCAGCCAGCTTTAGCCTCGCAGAGATGAGAATTGCATTATTCTTCATCAGCAGCTCCGATGTCTGGACCCCAGAGCTCTGGACATGGGGCTCTGGTGGAGCTTACACTTGGCACGCATTTTCTCCCAATCTGACCGTATGTCGGTGGGAGAAACACCGGAGTCGTTTCTAATACTTCCATATCTCAGAGTACATTCATGAACATTCACAACTGGTAGTTCATATTCATTGACAAAAGATTTCTTGTTGTAGGTTTTTTTTTTCCCTCATTATATGTGGAGCCTGCCTTCAGCCTTGTGGATAGAATTAAGAACTCAAGGGTTTGGTGAGCTGACCCCCCCCCCCCCGTGGTTAAGAGTACTTGGCACTCTCCCAGCGAATGTAAGTTCATTTTCCCGCACCCATATCTGGAGGCTCAGAATTGCCTGGAACTCGCTGCCAGGGGTCTGATGCCCATGTTCAGTCTCCACAGACACATACGTACATGTACCCACATCTTTTTAATTTTTAAAAAAAGAATTCAATTGATTAGTGAAAGATGTCAGAAACACCTGATAGCCCAGAGAATTTTTATGAGCGTTTATACAAAAGGCATCAATGGTATAGCCACGGCAGGCTGGTTGACTTGATAAGGTGTAAGACAACTGTGTCCTTGAGACTTAGTGTCCCAGGAGTAGAAGTGTTGATAAATCCATGAGCTATTCAGCTGGTCTGAAATGAACCGAGATTTTAATAAGGGCTTGGTTCCTTTTTCAATCACAACCATGGGGCTGCAACATCTTTGGTCTTCCTAATTAAACAGCACGTCACCCAGATCTGTCTTGACTACAGGTTGCTGTGATGGGATAAAGCTGAATTCCATCAGTTTCCAGAGAAATGTATGTTGTGGTTAGCAAGTCGTATCACATCTTTCTTTTTTTTTTTTTTTTGTTTTAGTAAAGAATCCCATTCAAATAAGCCAATCCCTAAGTTATCTTTGAGAGAAATTTCTGTGGATCACTTGTATCATACCTGCTGTGTTTGGTGTTTGCCCTCTAGTAGCTTGGAACTTGTTAGAGGTCCAGTGTTCCTCTGAAGTCTTCATTTTGTCCCTAGAGGATGATCTCTGATGCTGCTCCTAAATGTGACTTATTTCTACAAATAAGTGGTTGATTTATTTGCTAGGTATTAGAGTTGGTCTCATAGAGCACCTTGGTATTTGGTTTCATAGAACAGCCCTTACACTTCCCAGAGCATCCCCTCCTACCTCCCAGGGTACCCTTCCCTCCCTCTCAGGTGATAATCCTCTCTCCCTCTCACTTAGTCCCCTCCACTACTTCTGAGCATCCTCTCTTCAGTTCTCAGTGCTATCTCTTCCTCTCACAGAGCAGCTTCTCCTTCCAACAAAGCACATCCCCCTCTCACAGCATCCTGTCAGCCTCATGGAACACCATCTCTCACCCCACAGAGCACCTTCTCCCCTTCAGAGAACCAATACCTTATCTTTACCACAGGGAATCCTTTCTTCTCACAGAGTATCCACCCTCTGTCACAGAGCCATCTCTCTCTCACATAGAGCATGCTCTCTCACTTCAGAGAGCTTCCTCTCCTAGTACTTCACACAGTACTCTCTTTTACCTCATAGAGTACCCGGGTTTACCTAAGAGTACCCTTTTTTACCTCACAGAGCACTCTCTTCCACTTCACAGAGCACCCTTCTCCACCCCACAGAGTAAAGTTTTTTTTTACCAAAAGAACTTCCTGTCTACCCCCACAGAGTACCCTCTACTACATTATAGAGCACCACTTTCTCATCTCACAGATCACCCAACTTCTCTTACCACACAGAAGACATTCTCCTGCCTCACAGGGTACCCTTTTCTGTCTCCTGAGGATGTGGACTGTGATATATAACATGTATTTTGAGTATGACTAAGTCAATTAGTGACTCGCCTTTTGGGTGTCTTGAGTGTTGCAGGTTGGAGAAAGTTTTTGATTGTTGTGGTTCTTGCTACTCTGCAGGCCAAACCAGAATTCACCTCACTTTCCTTTTACATTTTTTTTTCATTTGTATGTTTGTGTGTGCACATGAGTGTGCATATTACTATGTCCATGTTCAATGTCTTGGCTTGCTTCCCTTCACAGAATGGGTCCTGGGGGACCAAACCCAGGACATCAGCAGATTTGGGAATACATGCCCTTACCATTAAGTCTTTTTATCTGCCCCTCATCATACTTTTTTGGTAGTATCCTCCTCTAAACAAGGTAATTTAGACTAAAGAATCCTTACTTCGTGCATTTCTAGTCATAATAACTTTACGTATATTCCACTGTACTAATAGGCCATATAATGCACAAATTAGAAATCATTGAAGAATGAGATTGAAAATATATTTAAATAGACATTTTTATGTGGTCATATCTCTTAGTGGACCATCTTCTAGACACTTGTGTATACAGAGAATGCTGTGTGCTTGGAAAGGAGAAATCCCATTCCAGGAATACAGATAGAGAAGGGTTATGTGTGAGTGAGAATGCAGAGTGATGGCATGGCCCGTGGGAAAATAGAGTTAGCTTTAAACAGTATGGCACCTGGAGTATCTTACAGGAAGCAGCAAGATAGATGTGTGAATGTTGGTGGTGAATTGGCAAGCATGGCAGGTTGAGATAGAAAATGGGAGTATGATCAAGGAGAGCCAGTGAGGAGAATTTAAAACTATTTTCCCATAGTGCTTCTCAATTGAGGAAGCCCTAAAGGAGAGTGATGAGGACCTAATCAATACCGGCACGTTTCCCATGTGGCCAGGGACTTTTGTAAAGGTTGCAGCAGAGAAAGAGGAGATGATTCTTGAAGGCTGCTGACTGGTTTTTAGAATGAGAAGCAGAAAGCAGGGAGACCCCAGGGGAGAGTTGCTCACAAACCAGCGGCCAGCTTTCATATAACAATAACAGGGTTTGTTGTTCAAGAAATGGTTGTTTCAGTGTGTATCCCAAAAATAATCAGTGCTCACGTTTAGGGTCAAACCTAATCTTTGAAGAGGGAGAAAATGCCTACTTTTTAACTGGCACTTCAGAAGGCAAGTTGGAAGTGTAGCTGTCCCAGAAAGGTCTGTGTCATGAATGGGCTCTTAGGGGTCTTTCTGGCCTGAAGTAGGGAAGCAAGTGGATGCAGTGCTTTGTGGGTAGTAGAATTTCTTCCTTTGGACAGCTTAGAGCTTTTAATTGAATCCAAATCACATTGCTCATGAATTCTGGGGAACAGTACCTCTTTTAACTGAGAAGAGCTTCACGTATGTATTAGCCTTCATACCAATTTACCTTGTGTGTATATCTTGGAGCTAGTGTGTTATCCCTGTATAGTCACTGATGTAATGTCTTTGTGTCTCTATACTAATTCCTCTTGCACCTCTTAAGATAATTCTAACTAGGGGGCAAAAAGATAGCCCATCTTGAGTTTGATCCCCACAACACTAGTTAAACAAAAAATGCTGGGTGTTGGGGTGAAGATCTGTAGTTACCCTGTTGGAGGGTAGACCTGGGCAATCATTGTGGTTCCCTATTCAGCCAGTCTAACCTAATGGCAAGCGCCAGACCAGTGAGAGACCCTTTCTCAAAAGAAAGCACAGGGTGTTTGGAAAACAATATCAGAAATTATCTGTTAGTCTCTACATTTATTCATATAACCATATACCTACAAATGCATAGGGCTACACACACATGCATAGGGGGCTGGATATTAGTCCTATGTTTTGCCTTGAGTTGTTTTTGTTACTTGGTATGATCAAACTATTTACTCATTGGTAGAGTATTATGTTGATTCAGAAAAAAATGAGGCAGTGGGGATTCCTATAACTGTGTCCCCGCACCCCCTGCTCTTAGGACCTGCTGATTGCTAGGGCTGCGCTGCTTGCTCAGTATGTGCTTAGAGGGGTACACTCTCCTGTGCACCTGCTGTCTCCGTTGCCCGGCACTGTCGTCTCCATATCTATCTCTGGTCTCTCCATTATAGACATGTGAAACTTCCAGAAAAAAAAAATGTGGACAGCGTTTTGACGTCTTCCTCTCCTTGGCAGCATAGTCTTATCCCATTGATTCATAGAGCACTGATCACAGTGATGAGCAATAAACTCTGAATGAGCTGCAGGTCCTAACTCTTAAGTACTTTTATGGTGACCTGAGGCATTGAACCCTTACAGCAGCTGTTCTCAAGTGGTGGGTCACGACTCCTTTGGAAGGGTCAAATGACCGTTTCACAGTGGACACCTAAGACTGTCGGAAAGATGGAGATATTTACATTATGACTCATAACAGCAACAGAACTACACTTATGAAGTAGCAATGAAAAGAACTTTATGGTCGGGAGTCATCCCAGCGTGAGGAAGTATACTAGAGGGTTGCAGCATTAGGAAGGTTGGGGACCACTGCCTTACAATGATCCTGTGAATAAGTACCATCATCCTCAGTAAGTTATAGAAGGGCAGGTCAGTTCACATGCTTTGGAGTAAGAACCTGCTTCTAATACCTGCCTCACCAATGTATACTATGGCTCTTTGTAAAATTTTGGGGCCTATGCTGTAGTAGAGGACTGTGTTGATATCCGTGGTTTGTCCTGCCACCAGGGACCATGTGCTGTTACCAGAAAACAGGTGGAAGTCCATGCTTGGTGTTCCTGTTGACTGGAAAGGGCAAGGAAGCTATTTTTACAGTGGCTTAGATGACTGCAAACTCACAGTTTAGAAAGAGTGACGTAGAATGCTTTGGGGACAACCCCACTCCTTCCCCCCAAAATGACAGCCTAGGCTAGAAGCTGTGGAAGAGAACTTGAAGTGTAGCTCCCCACAACTGATGGCTTTTGGTGGAGTTTAGGGTGAAGAAGGACTCAATTTTCTGTAGGAGGCTGGCTGCTGGGATTGCTCCAGTGTGTGTGTAGGCAATATAAACTGGACTTGTGGACTTTATTTTCTTCATTTTTGGGGGGAGTGGGGGCCAAAGGGTGGTAGGACTGGGAAGTGAGTATGATCAGGATGGGTGATGTGAAAGTCCCAAATAATTAATAAAAGTATGAAAAGATGAATTAGCAGTTCCTCCTCCAGTGGTTATGGTGGGCATGTGATTTTAGCAGGTAGCAAGTTTCTATACTCATGAACTGCCATCAGGGCCCTCCACCCTAACTTCATTGCATCTGTCCAGTCACTAAGATATTTCAGCCCCCTGACAGCTTTGATGGGTGTTTGCCTGAAGGTGTGAGAGATTTGTTACGGTGTCCTTGCCTTTGCTTACCACAGTGTGACAGAATCAGAGAACAATTAGGAACCGTGGGCCCATGTCCAAGGTAGAAATCATATTTTCATTATTAAAAGGCTTTTTTTGCTGTTGTTGTTGTCTGGTTCTTTAAATCTCAATTCTGTCCCTATTCTGCCTCTGAAGAGGAGAGAGGGGCTGTGGTCTAGAGAACAG
The DNA here is from genome assembly GCF_900095145.1 of Mus pahari. Classification (NCBI taxonomy): domain Eukaryota; kingdom Metazoa; phylum Chordata; class Mammalia; order Rodentia; family Muridae; genus Mus; species Mus pahari. Next base: position 22,478,082 of record NC_034612.1, read on the forward strand.
GGTAGAGAGAATGGTGGAGAAAGGCAGTGTAGCCACCGAATTTGTTGGGAACCCACGCCAGCATTTAATTCAAGCCTGCAGCCCTCTGTCAGCCAGTAACACTCCTCCTGCTGAGAGAGGCAGAGAGCCTTGTCACTGTCTCTGGAATTATTTGTATAATTCAGCAGCTGTTTTCCTCAGATGCTTTACCACACGGGGTTGGGTTATAAAGACGTACGAGTGGAATCGCCAAGGTTCAGACACTTGTGTTCACTGTTCAGCTGAGAGCCACTTAAGGCTGTTCTTGTACAAATGCATTAGATTATGGCTAAGCAGCTTATGGACATAAAAACGCATTAGAACTTTATGGCACTCTATAAATTATAGTTTTTGCAGCATTCACAGCCACAATGCTAGGTAATTACATTCATTAATCTACTACTAAGAGCACATAAAGTTGCCTCCCAAACCGTACTGTATGTGTCAGTGCTCAGCTGGAAAGGGGGCACCCCCCACCCCCATTTTTCCCATATCCCCCTGCTCCATTAAGCCAGGTGCAAGATTGTAGGATTCCCTGAAGGAGTTCCACAGCCCCACTGTCGTATGTATATGTGTGTGCTTGTGGGTATGGGTGTTGCTATCAGTCTCCAAGAGACCACCATACATGTATTTTTTTTTCCCATTTTCTTGTTAAATTGTGACTATCGTACATGCATCTCTTTTCCTTTTGGAAACGTACAGATGTGTTACTGGGGAAGCCAGCAGTGATAAACCTGTTCAGCGAAGATTAATGATGGAATCGGCAGCCAAAGCTCCCTCAGGTCCTCCTCTTGCCTTCCTTGGAGATAGTTAACAGGGTGGCCTTTTAAATTTTTGTCCTACGAGGAGTACAAACTGTTAGTCTCTTCTATTCCAAATTTCCCAGAAGTTTTCCATCCTCCCATTCCATGGGATAATGCCTTTTGCCTCTGTGCCATAGCCATCACCCACCCACCTTCCTATTTTTCTCATGATCTTTTTTTTTTTCTTGTTTGAATATCTCATAAATCACAGAAGATTTAAGGAGACATGAAGACACACTGGAAATTTATATGGTCTGGGTATTTGGAAGGGATTTTAAAAGGCATTATGTTTGCATTATCCCAAGTTAAATAAGCCAGGTGATTTGCTTATCTTTTAACAGCAAACAAGCAGACAAACAGAGCAGAGGTCTGGAAACAATGAGCTATAAAGCCCAAGGCTTAGACAGTCCTCCAGGCTTCTGATCCCTTCTCACCTTTGTCAGAGTGTGGTCCTCAGCCTGCCCACATGGCCTTGGGAAAGTTAGTTAGTAGGAGTGGCTCTCTTAATAGCATGCTTTCCTGACTTGAAGTAAAGGGCTGGATTCCATTCCCAGCACCCCATAAAGCAAATGTGTCCTCGGGTACAAGCCAGGATTCCCAGTACCATCAGGGAGGTCCTGGCAGGAGGATCAGAAGTTTAAGTTCATTGCTGGATGTATTGTGTGTTCCAGAACAGGATGGATTAAACAAGACGCTGCTGCCCACCACACCCTGTAGTCTTTAGTCTTTTCTCTTTCTTTCTTTCTTTCTTTCTTTCTTTCTTTCTTTCTTTCTTTCTTTCTTTCTTTCTTTCTTTCTTTCTTTCTTTCTTTCTTTCTTTCTTTCAGATGTAATATAACTTTTATATTTCCAGACATTGTATCAATTTATATTATCTAACAGAAGTGATTAGGGGCCATCAAGGCCACAAAGCTACAGGTGGCAAAGACAGTTCACATACCTGCATGAACTACACAAGAGCACCAGCATGGACCAGGGCCAAGTTGAGTAAAGACACAGAGGGAGGGGGGGCATGGGAAACAGGGACCCAGAAGGGAAGCTGTCAGCCTCCTTGGGACCACTTGTTTCTGTGAGATGTTCTTGGAAGCTTAGCATCTCTGTGGCTATTAGAAGTTAAGGGTCTGTTTGTATCAAGCAGCTTCCAGCTTGGAGATGGAGACCAAGTGCTTTCCTTCAGGCAGGGAACACTGCTGTTCAGGAAAGGTAACACATCTGGGGCCATCCCTTGGCATATTCCAGGGTGTCAGGTTTGATGATGCTGGGAAAGGAAGTGACGACTCACTCATCAATAGGGTGGGGTGGGGGGAATAAGAGAATTGCAGGGTGCTGTCAACTCAGCATCTTGATTCCAGACTAGTTTTTCCCCTGCAGGACAACACAACTGTCACTTTGTATTAGAAGCCAACAGAGCCTGTTGGCCATCAAGGTGGGGGGGAAAGGCTGGGCTTATGCTATCTGTAGGATGAAATGTCCTAGCTGCAAAGTAGAAACTGGACATGAAAATAGAAAACCTCCGTCTAAAATGCAGCTTAATTCACAGGCTCGAATCCCCAGACTGATCTTGCTTATATAGATGCTCAAATGCATATCCACCCAGCCTCTCACAGCAGGTCTGGCCTTTATCATCACAGGTCCCGCAGAGCTGTTCTCCTTACTCGCTGTGGTATTGATGTCAGCTTTAACAGCTGTCTTGTGTATCGACGTCCTTCCTGATTACGCATGTATGTGAAGCTGCAGTTCACTCAGTGAGAGGTTGCCTTTCAGAACGGGGGGATCGGGATTTCACCTTTATTAATGTAGTTGGCTGAGTTTGCAAGGGCATTGATGCATCCATCCCCTTGGAGTGGGAGCAGGTTGATTTCCCAGCATCCTGATGACATCTTCCAGCCCTCTCTCCTCCTGAGACTAAAGACTGGTTTCATGACACAGGCTTCCTTGGGAAAACAGGAGGAAATTCTATATAATCTATGAGACCAGTTTTGAATATGTATGTGCCTTTGAGGGTGTATGGATAGACTTTAGAGATGGGGCAGCTCCAAACTCTGATAAGTTTTCAGTGGTCAGCTTTTACCAACAAGTTTTCCAGAAATGATTCTCGATGCTTTCAGCAACTCTTTGTGGCTTAAGGTTTTTGTGTAGCAGTCGTTTTCCAGAACGAGACATCCCCGTTCCCTGTTAGGTAAACACAGAAAGAGCATAGATTATGAGTTAAAAGTATTGACAGCATTTCAAGTGCTATCAGAGAACGTTTAATTCAGTTTAATTTTGTGATAAATCTGGAGTTTAATCCTCTGGTTACCCTGTAATCATGTCTATATTGATCGCTCCTGAATGAGTGCCTGCAGTTTAATAAACTCTGCCATTAACCCACAGCCTCTGAAGGGAGAGATTGATTCCATGATCAAATCTGATAGAATCAATAGGTATCTAAATATCATAAACTCTATCTGTAGGAAGCCTTAGCAGAGACACAAACCTTCAGCTCGTGTCAGGAAACAGAGACAATCTGGTCCTCTGTATGTGAACTAATTGCTTTAGAGTTAGCCCTGATACTCTCAGACAGGTTGGCCCTGCAGTCCTCTGCCAAGCTGTTTGGTACAAGCCGGAAGGGTGGTCCATCTACCATAATTGCAGAGCCTGCTTTCTGTTCATTACAGAGATTCCTCCAGGAGTTGATAACTTGTGGGTCTTGGGTCACTGGGTGCATCTTCAGTAGTTAAATTTTTTTTTTCTCGGATGCAAACCTGTAATTTAGTTTTATTTTTACCCATGAGGTGTTAAAGGAAGAAAATCCTGTCTGAATAAGCCCTGAAATAGAGGACTTGAGGCAGGCAGAAAACAAGTCAGAGGTTGGGACTGTGCAAACAATCTTCAAGAGTTGGAAGATTTTCTGTGAAGCTTCTCTGTGTGTCTCATTTAGTGATGGGGCATTAACAGTGTGTTCTAATTGGGTGGAGGGGTCTATATTTGTACCTGCAGGTATTTATAGAGCTACAGTCTCCATTAATATTATCCAAGTCACATTATGACAGTGTTTGGGACTAAGTGTCGAGTTTGTATAGCTGTTTATTTTACTTTTAAGATCAGAAATGCTTAGTTCTGTGCTAGATTTCACCTCTGGAATAAAATGTCAGTTTTGGAGCAAATCCAAGGCCTCTCACTTTTGTTTAGATTTTTTAATTGCTGGCTTGAGTTAGAGTTCAGTTTCTTGACATAGGAGGCATTGCCCTTCTGTATTGCATATGAGGTGGGACATAGAGGTGCACAGAATATTTTTTGCAGTGCTGTCATCCTAATCTAGATGCAAGATTTTCTGCAAGCAAAACTCCACAATTCCAAATGTACAAGTAAGTTCATAACGGTCCAGAATTTGGGAATGAACACAGGATATAAACCATGGTTACTTGTAAATCTTCCCAGTCACTTTTGGTTAGGGTGTAAACTGTGGGAACTTCTGATTGCGTTGCCCATCATTGATGCTCTTTCTCTGAAGAGTCATTTGATTTCCAAGCTTCAGCTCCTTCAGTTATAAAATGACAATGATATTGTCTGCTGTATAAAGTTACTAGGCTATTCAATGAGAGGCATAAAAACGTTACTGGTTATGAAAAATCATTTTACTAGTCTTTGCTTTATATTTAGAGGTGGCTTGACTCAGTAAATTCTTATCTATAACTCCAGTTATAGCACAATTAAGATAAAGACATGTGAAGTGTGCACCTAGATAAGAGACATTTCAGTTGCTGAGATGGCTGGGAAACACTACCCGGAAGACATTCTGAGCTCACAAGCTGCATACTGTGTTTGTTGAACATTTTCTGTGTGATAGTTTTTCAAGGTAATAACATTTGAGAATTTTAAGAGCGTGAGAGATCCTCTGATGAAGGACCCTTGATTTATAGATATGAAATACATTGCTGTTTCTCTCGAGAAACCAATTAAAATGTATTTGAGAAATGGTGTAACAATAGTTCATGGGAATGGGAACCATCTGCATATTCGTCCTCCTCCTCCTCTGCACCCCTCCACCTTTTTATCTCTAGTGGCTTTAGATCTGGAACATTGGAAGTTACAGAAATTACTTAATAATCACCTGACAAATGTGGCAGTTAGTGCTCATTGTCAGTTGACTGGATTGGACACTAGGGGAAAACAGGAAGCATTTCTGTGAGGGAGCTTCTAGATTGGGTTAATTGAGTTAGGAAGACCCAGCCTTAATGTGAGCGATGCCATGCCATGGGAAGAGTCCTGAATTCTGTATCAAAGGAAGATGGGGTCTGAGCACTGGCATCCATCTTTGGTTTTCTGTTAGTGGAAGCAGGGTGACAAACTGCTTCCCACTCCTGCTGCCATCATGGATTGTACCCTCAAACCACGAATCAAAGTGAACCATTTCTTCCTACAGTGGTTTTGTTGTTGTTATTGTCATTGGTCACAGCACCAAGAATAATTCTATTCAATAATTCTATTAATAATTCTATTTAAACCTTACAGAGTCACTTGAAAAATCTCAGCTGTGAGCGGACTTTGCTGTGTTTAGACAATTCTTAGTTCACAATTGAAAATTTTATTTATATTCTCATTCACCCAGCCAGATTTTTGTCTTTTTAATAATAGCCATCCTAGCAGGTGTGGGATAAAATCTTACTGCCGTTTGCATATCCCTGATGGCTAGTGGTACTGAGTACCTGTTCACGTATCTGGTTGGCATCCAAATGTCTTTGAAAAACAAATATGTCTTTTCAGATTCTTTATTACAAAACACATGGGTTGGGGGATATAGCTTATCTGGTAAAGTATTTGCCCGATAGGCACAGAACCCTAAATTCCCAGTACCTCATAAACCAGATGTGGAGGCACATGCCTACCGCTCTAGCATTTGGAAGGTGGGAGTAGAAGGGTCCCTTTGAGGCAGGAGGATTAGTTTAAGGTCACCTTCAGCTACACTGTGAGTTTAAGGCTGGTTCTGCAAAACATGAGACAGATTGTCTTCAGAATAATACACTAGAATCAAACAGCCAAGGATAATTGTGGCATGTCATTAAGGTCGCACACCTTTCCGTTGTGTTTTACCTCACTGGATTAGCTTGTAGTGTGCAAAAACCTAACGGGGATCTCAGGATTCTGCTTGATCACTTGAAGTGGGAAGCCTGGCTTTGCCCTCTGAGGTGTCTGAGAACTGTGTGGTGTTCCCTTGTTCCTCTGGCTTGCCTTCAGCTCCTTTGTGCGTGGTTCCTTTGGCCCTTTGTATATATTTTTACCCTTAAGCCCTCACTGATGAGATTTTCTGCCCTTGGTCATGCTGCTCTCGGTTTGCAGAGTGCTGCTTGTTATAGAGGAGTTAATTTTTTTTTTTTTAAGGTTTCCTTTTCGTCATGCTGTATTTCTCAGATTATCTGGAGGGACTGTAATCCAATTTTAGGAATGCTTCAGGGCTGAGAGCCTAAACTGTTTTAAGCAATAGCATCTGGTTGCCAGGGACTCAACCACTTTGAGTGTGTTAAGGGCTAAAGGCAGCCAACTCTCAATTATCTATAGGAATGAGAGACTGCTGGTGTTTTCATTTCACAGTGCAAAAAAATCTCACTTAAGCTGAGAGTTGTATTCTCATCCTGTAACTAAGCTTAGGGGAGCTACTTGGTATCAGCTTTTGTGTCTTCTTTCACCCCTTCATCTTCACTTCCCCCTTCTCTCTCTCCCTCTCCCTCCCCCCTTTTCTCCCTCTCTCTCCCTCCCTCCCCTTCTGCCTCTCAGTCTCCTTCCCCTTTCCTCTCCTTCTCCATCCTCTTTTGGCTCCCCCTCTCCCTCCCTCCCTCCCCCTCTGCACTCCCTCTCCTGCTCTCCCTCCCCTTCTGCCTCTCAGTCTCCTTCCCCTTTCCTCTCCTTCTCCATCCTCTTTTGGCTCCCCCTCTCCCTCCCTCCCTCCCCCTCTGCACTCCCTCTCCTGCTCTCCCTCCCCTTCTGCCTCTCCCTCTTTAGCTCCTCTGTCATTCTCCCTTGACTCCCCCTCTACCACTCCTTGATCCCGTGACTTTTATTGACTGTCCATGCCCACTCTTTCCATTGTTTCTCACTTCAGCAATCTATTACGTGTCTGTTTGGCTGTGCTTGTACGTTGCAGTCTCCTAACAATGCTGGAGTTAGGTAGCTCTTCTGCTGTCTGTTCTTTAGAAATCTAAAATTAACTGTTCAAATCTTTTACCAAATTAAAAAAAAAGTTTAATTGCTTTCTTTTTATTTTGTGAATTGCTAGTGTATCCTGTGTACAAACTTTAATCAGAGAATTATTTTGCAAATACTTTCCTATAATATGGCATATCTTCATATTTAACAGTGTACACATTGATAGTGTGTACGTATGTGGGGCGTAGTGATATGTGTTCAAGAGAGTGGGGGGGGGGGGCGCTGTGGAGGCCAGAGCAGGACTTGGGATCTCTTGGCGCTGGAGTTGGAAGCGGTTGGGAACCACCAAGGATGAGTGCTTGGAACCAAACTGAGCCCTCCAGAAGAGGAGTGTATACTCCTCACCACTGACCAAACTTCAGCCTTCAGAATGCCCTTGGAAAATCAGAAGCTTTAATTTTTGACTTGTCAATTTATGTTTTTAAATTGAGTGGTGGTTTTGGTAACCTCACCAGAGAAATCTGTGTCTAACCTCAAGTTCTATGAATCTTTGTATTCTGTTTACCTTGAAAAAAAAATCTTAATTCTGAGTTTTGTAATATATTTCTAGACAATTGTTTTCAATCAGCTCACGTTTTGGATTGAGCAGTTAATGTATTCCATTGCCATGTGATAAAAGCACTCTTTCTGAAGCTGCAGAGATGGCTCCGCAGTTGCGAGCAGTTGCTGCTCTTCCAGTACCTGTTTGGCTCGAGCATTCAGGTTGGATGGCTTACAGCTGCCTGCCATGCTAGTTCTAGAGGATCCAGTATCCTCTTCTGCTCTTGAAAGGCACTGTACAAATGTAGCACATACTCACACATATATACATAAAGAAAAAGAAAAGGAGAAAACTTCTCTACAGAATAACATTTGTATTCTTACTTAAAAGCAGCTGCTGATGTACATGGTATGTCCTTTTGGATCTCCTTTCTGCTTTATTGTTCCAAGTCTTTAGTCTTATGTCCAGCTAGGGAAGTCACTTTTTAGTCAGTGTGAAAGGTGCCGGTACAGAACATCCTGCCTAGTCCTCATGAAGCCACCAATAAATCCTCACAGGCTTCTCTCCTGCTGTGATTGAGCAGCTTTGGTTTGGGAATTCCTGTTTGATATTTTGAACAGATTACAGAGCATATGACACATATCAAACATAGTGAATTGGGAGTAAAGACAGTGTGTGTGTGTCTGTGTGTGTGTGACCAGTTAATGGAACCATGCATGCCCATACCTATGCATACACATGTATGTATGTGCATGTGAAGGCCAGAATTCAGTGTGTTCTTTAATTGCATGAAGATGTTACACTGTGAAGCAGGGTACTCTCACTTGAGTCTAGATCTGTGGATTCATCTAGTTTGGCTAGTCACCTCCTATCCACAGATCCCATCTCTGTCTCCTCAGTGTTGGGATTACAGGTCATGCAGCATCTCTGCTTGGCATTTCTGTGGGTGTTAAGCATCTGAACTCCAGCTCTTGTGCTTACCCCATCAACATTTCACTCACAGGTTCCTCTCTGCAACCCTTGAGTTTATGTAAGATAGGAATATTTAAAGCTAAAATATGTCTGCGGAAGAACTTATTTAGACACTGTAGTCCTTATGGTTCTGCTTCTATCTCTCATGTATTGAGAGTACATACGTGTGTGTGCTACTGTACCTGGATGAGATAAATATTTAAATGATGGACTGTATATTGAAATATTTTTCTACAATACTCCATTCAGTTTAAAGTGGGGGCTCATGAAATTTATTTGTTTAAAAATTAAATTGGAGACTAATATAAATTCAGTCACATAGAATTATGGAAACATTGGACTTCAATAAAAAAAATTCACTTATCACATTAGACCTTTGCAGATCATTTGAACAGGGGCTTTGATGGAATGAATAGTTGCTGAAGCCATTCAGAAAACAAATACAATGCCTCGTAGTAAAGCACCCCAAAGCCTAACAGAGTAAAATAATGGAAGATACACATTCATGCCATTTGATGACTAGAAGAACATGTCTTAATTCCCCCCAACTTCTTCATTTGCTGTTTTACTTAGCTGTAATTGTCACCTTATCCCAGTCTAGGGTCATCTGAGAGAAGAAGCTTTTATTGAGGAATTTTCTAGATCCTATTGCTCCTGTGCATAATGTAACAAGTCTTTATTCTTAACTGATGTAGGAAGCCCCAGCTCAGTGTGGGTAGTTCTGTTGCTAGGCTGTTTAAGGAAACCGGCTAAGTGTGAACCTGTGATCTATCCAGCAAGCATCATTCCTCCATGGTTCTTACTTTGAGTCCCTGCCCTGATTTCCTTTAATGGTGGATTGTAATCTGGCAGTGTAAGCCAAATAAACCCTCCCCCTAAGTTTCTTTCAGTCATGGTATATGTCACAGCAGCAGATAGGAAACTGGAATAGTCCTTGAGATCAAATACCTCAGAGAAGAACATGTGTCCACACTTAGCCACACACCTCATGGCCCTTCTGCCCATGATGGACTGTCTCTCAGATTAATATGATTGAAAACATCAGACAGAGGCTGTTTCCAAAACCCATTTTCTGCAAAGCAGGCACATTGTGCCCCTATTTCCCATCATCTCTACTTCATCTGTAATCAGCAAATGGGGCCCCTCAGCCTGCATTGTGTTTCATGTGCAATCTGTTAGCCTCCTGAGTTTGCACAACACCGAACCTTCTCATTTTGAAATTCAGAAGTAGCAGAGTAAGCCTTGGGCAGAAGATTGTAATTTGAGAGAAAGGGGAAGTCAAGAATAAGATCACCTGTTTTGAAGAGGGCTGCTACAGAAGGAAATTGCTTTGCTTCATCAGTGTCTGAGCCTCTGAAGGGATGTGCTCCTGTCATCCCGCCCTCTCTCTCCAGTGACCTAAAAAAATCACATAATTTCAAACATTCACAGAACAGATTCCTCCGTGCTTGGCTTGCACACTTACCCCCTCTATTGCCAGCAGATGTGTCTAAATCTTTTTCTACTTCACCGCCACGCTTCTGTTGCTCTGTGGGTGTCTGGAAATGAATGAGTGCCCTTAAGCAAGATTTATCAGACTTCTCAATTGCAGCCTCCCAGGGTTTGGGTAGGTGGGGCAGACTTATCTCTGGCCTCTTAGAGTCTTAGTCTGAGCCTGAGAATTAAATAGTCCTAAAACAGATTAACAGGAGAATGACGTGTATTTAACACACAAGCAGAAATCACTCAGGGAAAATAAAATCCCTTGAAGGAGGAGCCAAGTGTGGGGTGCTTGACTGTAATCCCAGCATTTAAGACATAGAAGCAGGGGACCATGGGTCAGGGTCATCCTCTGTGACTTAGCCTGGGGTACTTGAGACAGTCTCAAAACAACAACAATAACAACACTTTAAAAGTGACACAACACACACAGTGGCTGAATAGGGATGGCAGTTTTTGAGACACACCCAAAATCTCTGGGGATATTAAAGAAGGTAATAGTTATTTCACCGGATGTATTTGCGCACATTTTTGTGAGCTGTCTCCCCACCTCTGCATTACCTCTCTCCCAGGCCAGCCAGACATTTTGTGCTCAGCATACCTTCGCCCCCCTGCCTGTGGGGACCCCATTTCTTTTCTACTGGCTAAGCGAGGGCAGAGTGTCTCTCTTGAATCTGCTGATTTTCAAGTGCCTTTAGTTGACAATGATCCTTCTGCCAAGTGGCATGTTTTCAAGTGGCATGTGCTGCCTCCTCTCATTCATTTGCTAAATGCTTCCCTTGCAGAAGGAGAAGTGTAGTCGTTTTATAAAGCACCGCAGGTTATTCTGATGGACTGTCTCCCTCGGCAACCGCTTGCCTAGTCAACTAACAAATTAACAGGCCTCTGAAAATTGCTGCTCATTGATCCCAGAATGTTCTTTTATAATCTAGATGGCTTTCCTTCTTGTCGCAGTAGTGTTGAGAGTAACCATGTTTCTTTAAGGGAATTCTTTTTTTTTTTTTTTTTTTTTTTTTTTTTTTTTTTAAAGATTTATTTATTTATTTTATGTAAGTACACTGTAGCTGTCTTCAGACACTCCAGAAGAGGGAGTCAGATCTTNTTACGGATGGTTATGAGCCACCATGTGGTTGCTGGGATTTGAACTCCAGACCTTTGGGAGAGCAGTCAGGTGCTCTTACCCACTGAGCCATCTCACCAGCCCTAAGGGAATTCTTAAATTAATTACCACTGATGTCTTGATGGTCAGTTGATGTATACAAGTGCATGAAGTCGTGCAAATGTATGAATATGGATAGGTTTATATTATATCTTATCGATTGGTTTATAATCGGCCTTTTTGTGGTTTGTCATCAGCCCTTTTCTGTGAATGAGCAGAGGGGGACATTGGGTGGGTGTCATGCTTTATTATTCAGGGTTGTCTAGTTGACCAGAACTTAAAGAATGAGTCTGTCTGTCTGTCTGTCTGTCTTCCTATGTATCTATGGGACTTTTAAAAGTAGCTTACTGGCTGTGGTTCAGATAGTTTAGCTATGATTGTCTACTAATGGAAGGTTTAAGAATCCAGTGGATTTCAGTCCACAAGGCTTGGGGTCTCAGCTGGTTCTCAGGATATGTTGAAATCCTGAAGAAGTGGGCTTCATGCTAGGGAAGGAATGGACTTGACGGCCAGAGTGAGGGCAAGCAGGCAAGGAGCAGGTGCTTCCTTGTTCCATGCCCTTCATATGAGTTGCCACCAGAAGGTGTGTCCCATATTTAAGGTGGATTGTCCCACATCAAAAGATGCAGATATAGGACTGATCTCCCTACTTCAAGTGAATCCATCAAGAAAAGTTCCTCCCAGGTTTACCCAAATGCTGCAGTTTTAGTTAACTCCACACGTACCCACGTCGGAAACAGAGAATAGCTGTCACACTTGGTCTTTCACTCTTCACCTTCTCTGCAGGGTCTCTCACCATACTTGGAGCTAGCACACTCCCAAGCACTGGCTTAGAGGCAGGTATGGTCCCAAACCCAGCTTTCTAGATGGGTGCTGGGGATTCGAGTGCAGGATCTCATGCTGTATCGAAAGTGCTCTTCTCTAGTGATACATCTTCTTATCTTCTTGTGTTTGGCTTCCTTATTTATATGTGTGTGTGTATACACACATATATACACATACAGTGTCTGAAAGCCTAAGCCTAGTATGTATGTATATATATATATATATATATATATATATATATATATATTTCTAATGTCTGAAATTAGAAGCCTTGTATGTTTATATATTTTATATGCTTATACTGTACATATAGTAATGTATAGTATCTGAAAGCAAAAGCCTCTTATGTGTGTGTGTATATATATATATATTTATATTTATATATTACACAATATGATATATAGTGACATCTATACTGTCTGAAAGCAGAAGCCCTTTATGTGCATATATATTGTATATGTTATATATATATATATATATATATATGTACTATCTATGTAGTATGTCTCCAGTGCCTGAAAGCAGAAGCCTCTTATATTATGAAAAACATTTTTAAAAGATGTCAGTTTTATTTTAAGCCTCCACACAGACACAGATCTTTCCTCCCTTTCCCCCTCCCTCAGAGTGAAGAAGCCCAAGTATTAATTGGCGCAAAGATGATTGTACTGCTGTTTCTAAGATTTTATCAGGTCTCTGGCAAGCTAATGTCCTAGCATGGGGTCTGTTTGTTCCATGTAGCTATTTTGCACAGCAATGAGAATGCCTTGATTAATATGTTACAGGAAAATAAAATGGATTTAGAAAAAAAAAGTAACATACTCTCATGAATATTAATTCACATTTGTATGGAATTGAAGATAATTTTTAGTATGCTTCTGGAGGCACCTTCAGTATGAATGGAGGCCTGATTTCTGAAGAGACCAAATGTGTGAGGCAAATTTATTCTTACTTGTTTATTTAAGATAGGGTCTCTTGGAGCCATGGTTACAACTCATTATATAGCTGAGCATGACCTCGAACTTCTGATCTTCCTGCCTCCATCCCCCAAGTGCTAGGATTATAGATGTGCACTGTCATTCCTAGTTCAGTGTAGAAATGAGGATGGAACCCAAGTCTCCATGTATGATAGATAGGCAAGTGCTCGATCATCGAGCTCCACCTGCAACCCAGTATTGTTCTAGATAGGTATGGATGTTTTGACTGCTTAGATTCATGTATTTATAAAGTGAGTATTGACTACTTTCCTGGCCTATTCTGTAGCGCTGGGGTTACTGGAGCCAGCTGTTCAGTGTTGTGCTCTTTCCTCTTTGAAGGGATTAATGGTGCCACCTTCCTTATGGTTCTGGAACAAGCTGTACTCTCCTATTCAGATCTAGGTCATGTTTAGGGCAACTCTCAGCTCCAGCCCTCCAGCATGGTCTAGAACATTTGATCCAGGTTTAGCATCTTTTTAATCTTTCACTTAGCTTTAATCCTGACACTCCTGAGGATGGGGGCACACCTTCATCCCCTGATACCTCCATACACAAATGCATTGCATCCTTGGTACTTTGCAGTTCAGTTCTGTTATGGTGCTAAGGCTAAAGAGTAAAGGCCAGTTTTAGTCCATTCCAGCCTGCTGCAGAAAATAGCACAAATCGGTGCTCAGAATAGTGTGCCATGTAACCCAGCTCTCGGCAGAGGCAGAGGTAGAAGGGTCAGAGTTCAAGCTGAAGGTTCAATACCCAGTACTTTGAGGCTAGACTGACTACATGAGTGAGACCCTTTCTCTGGAAACACAGGGATAGACAATCAAATATTTAGTAGCATGCAGTAAACTAATATATTTCTAATTTTTTCCAGAAGATGAAAATATAAAAAGTCAATGGGCTTATTATCTGCTACTATTTAATTTCTCACAGACTATGCCTTCTGGCTGTGTCTTCACATGTTGGGAGGTGCACACAAGCTCTTAGGTCCGTTTTATTCATGACAACTCTGTTCTTTTGAAACTACCATTGCAATGTACCTATGGTATCACCATGTTTGGTAGGATTAAGGACAACCTAATCAATACATGTACCCCCATGTCAAACTAATATGTGTGGCCTAAGGAGGGTGATGTTTCGCAGTATTCTGCATGACCACTGGGGATTAACGGGGAACTGAGAAACTCTAAAATAGATAAATGTCTGAGATTATCGAGTAACAAAGGAACAGGATTTTGAATAGGAGAAATATTTAAAGTAAGACTTTATTTTTGTTTTTATTTATTTTCACATTTTTAATTCTTTGCCAATTATTGCACGTATATACCTTTTGGTCACTGTTATGCCTCCCTCCCCTCCCCCCCCCCCCCCCCGCAAAAAAAAAAAAAAAAAAAAAAGCCCTTCTTTCATTCTCCTTCAGAGAGGGAAATATATAGAACCCTTTCTTCTCAACAAATCTTCCTACTTTCATATTGGTTGTTTAAGATTTATTTACCTTTAATTATGTATGTACATGTTATCGCTCTGTGTTCATATTTGCCTGTGAGTGCATGTATCCGTAGACTCCAGAAGAGTGTATTGTGTTCCCTGGAACTAGAGTTACAGGCAGTTGTGAGCCACTCATTGTGGGTTCTGGGAAACAAACTCTGGTCCTTTAGTAGAGCTTAGGTCTGAGGTGTCTCTCTAGGATTTACGTTCTGCCGAGTTTGATTGGCCTCTCTCCTCACAGGGGCATAAGCAGTTTACCAGTGGCTACACTGTTTATGAGAATGCCTCTCCATCTCCCGCTGTAGTTAACTGCCCCTAGTTCCTGGTCAAGGCTGGAATTTTCTTTATTTTTAAGTGTGCCATTTTAAAATGAGCTTGAGGATGTGTGTGTGTGTGTGTGTGTGTGTGTGTGTGAGGTGTAAGTCAAGGAGCAGTTTCTTTCTGAGACGAATCATCTTCATTTCTTTATAAATAACCAAGTGACAAATCATTTTTGTGTGAGCGTTCACTGTGTGTAGCATTTCTGAAGGTTCAGTGACACATGTTGAGCTCAGCTGTATTTGCGATTTTTTTCCGGAGTTGAGCACATACTTACTGCTCATTTTGGAAATGTATGGTAATTAATGTACCAATTTGGAGACAAAGTGCGTTCGTTGGCCTGCCTCTGGGAAGTCACTATGTAGGGAGTGAAGGAAGCCCTGAACTACTGAGGTCTTTTGTGAATGTGTAGTGTTGACTTATACACATCCATGTCAAGGATTCCGTAGCCTCAGGCTTAGAGGCCTTGCTTTCCCGGGGGACAAAGTGAAAGTGTTGACTGTGTGTGCAGAAGATCTCCAGTATAGTCTCCCTGCTGTAGATATTTACATCCTAAAGACATCTCTCCTACAGAGACTGCCTGTACTGAGACTAGCTAAACCTGTGCTTCCCCCTCCAGTTGTATCCAATAAACCCAGTCTCCTGGTTTATCTGAATACAACCCCCCAGCTCCTTGTTCAGCTGTGTGCAGTAACACTGCTTCTCTGCAACTCCATAATAAACACACTCTGAGCTTCTGGGTCCCTGGAAATTCTCTGATCCAGACCCCAGTCTACTTTACCCCAGCCTCTATCTTTTTTTGTCTGTGTGTCCCATGTGTCCATCTGCTGTCTTTTCTTTAATCTCTTGCCGTGCCAGTCAGTCCACATCCCTGGAGCTCTACTGGATGGCAGTGCTTACCCTATAATCCCAGCCCTCAGATGGCCAACAGAGAAGTATTTCTATGGCTTGTTGGCCAGCCAGCCTAGCTGAATATGCAAACCCTGGGCCAGTGAGAGACTCTGTCTCAAAACACAGAGCAATTGAGGAAGTCACCAGAGATTTACCTTTGGCTTCTATGTGTACGCATGCAGATGTCCATCCATGCCTTTACCACCCAGCACACAAACGCAAAGGAATAGAATCCGATTATTTGTGGTGTCATTTGGAATCCAGGAAACTGGATCACTATTTCTGTATCCATCCCTCCTTGCTGATAACCTTATTTAGTCTGTATTTTGGCTGTAACCTTATTTAGTCTGTATTTTGGCTGTGACCTTAGATAATCATGTAACCACCACTTCCCTTTCTTTTTCTTCTTTTATGCAGAAAGATGTAGCAGTTAAGCCTCAGGACCGCGTGGAGAAACGACAGACTCCCCTGACCAAGAAAAAGCGAGACGCTCTCACCAATGGCTTGTCTTTTCACTCAAAGAAGAGCCGGCTCAGCCACTCACACCACTACAGCTCAGATCGAGAAAATGACCGCAACCTCTGCCAGCACCTTGGGAAGAGAAAGAAGATGCCTAAGGGACTCCGACAGGTGAGCAAGCCTGGTTCATTCTTTCCTAGGTCTTCCTCTTGCCTCCTGCGCCTCTAGTTCTTCTCCATAGGTGATCATTTCCTCAATACGAATGGTGCAGTAATTGCTTTGGAAAGGTGTATGCTTGATTCTAAATAATATTATCAAACTCTAGGTGTGTCATCAGTATTTGACTAACACTCTTTCATTGGTACCCTTTCATTATGTTTTCTGTGTGTCAGATTTCCATGCAATACTCTTGGCATCTGAGGGAGATGGTCTGGCTTTTGTAGAGATCTTTGTGGTGTGGACAGATGCTTGGAAATATTGGTTATATCCACTGTACATCTCAGGGTTCTTGTATGCTAAAAATGGTGGTCTGTGTTGGCAGGCCCCACTATAAAATTCATACTGAGTCACATGAGAGGGAAGTCACGATAAAGAATGCCCACCTATGTGCCAGCATTGGTTTCTTCAACCCTTAGACTCAGGATGGTCTTTGTAATTGTTTGAACAGAGGTTTTTGTTTTGGCCATGGCCTCTTGCCTTCAAATGAGTAGGTTACCAAGATTCACATGCAAATGCAGAACTTTACATTTAGGAAGTCTGTCTGCCTATGGAAATCCTTATGTGAGATGGATTGATAATGCAAAACAATGTGCCCTGTGGTTTTTGATTGCTATTGGGTAAGATTGGTTGTCTCTTAAAAGGCACAAAGAAAGGAATTGTAGTGGTTGACAGTGCAGGTGCTGAAACAGGTCATTTCTAGTTTGCAGATATTTCTCTCCAGAGTATAAGATCCAGGATCACAGAAAACAGTACTTCCAAAACCTCACAGATCTTCATAGCCATAAACACAAATCCCCAACATCTGTCCATGAGATAATGGAATCTTCTGTGTAAGAAGTTTGCAGTTTGATCTTGGGCAGGCTGGTTTAGAAGTCACTTGTGTATTCTCAATGATGACGTTTAGTTACAGGATTGGAAAGATAAAAAGCCCTGAGAGAATGGAATGGGCTGTTTGGTGTCATGGGGGGTGGGGGGAGAGAATGAAGGACATTCCTGTGTAGAGACACATAGTGATGGATGTTAGCAAGGGAACAGAAAGGCCTGTATCATAATGTCCTCAAATATGACCCTAGGCACCAGCAAACTCACTTGTTAGTAGGATTGTTGCATTTATTTAGTTACATAGTCTGCAGTAACTGTGCTTCAGGCCTTCAATGTATGGCTTAGCTATACATTGTGGCATGACCCTGCCTAGTGGTTAACTACCACGTACACTTTAGAGATTTGGAAACTGGGGCTGCAAGAGATGAGGTGGTTTGTCAGAGCCCCCCCCCCCCCCCGCTATGTCTAATTACAATTACAATTGTAAATTATTCAAGATTTCTGTAGACCCTCAGTTTCCTGTGTTTGGCATAAGGATTGAACATGGAGACAAAAAGAACTGTAGATCATAAGATGGAAGGAGGATGATGTACAAACAGTGTTAGAAACAACATGGTCAGACAGCACATTTGATTGTGGAAGCTGCCTGAGAAGGCAGAGATGAGCAGGATAATCTAAGTTCACAGCAGGCATTCTGAGTTGGAAAGTTTGAAGGTAACCAAAGGCAAATGAAGGTCTTTTTTTGCACTGGGGGTAAGGAGCTGGGGAGAGGGTGGGAAGACTAGGGCCCATAAAAGGTGACGTTGCTCTGGAATTTGTGTTCCTTGCTTATGTACAAATATAATGACCAATGGAGAAATGCTGTAACATTGTCACCTTTGTCCCAGACCCTCTTGCCTTCCCAACATGATGTAGGACTTCTGACCCAGTCAGGGGAAGAACCACTTCACTTACCTGCCAAGGGCAAGCCGTATGTCTTTTTCCATAGCCCTGTCTCACTTCTCTTTTCCTTGTCTTCAAATCCTCTCTGTGATTTTCCTGAAGCCAGGAGTTTTAGAATTCTTCTGGGGAAACGTCCATGAGCATTCAGAAGACTGGGGTCATGCGTCTGGAATTTGATTTTTAGTCTTGATGGTAAAATGATACTTTGAATACCGATGGTATTTGAAGTCAAAGCTTTGAGGAGTACTTTAACAAAGAATGAGTCCCACTTTTCACCTGTATAACAAAAACGTAGTATATTCCTAAGTCCTTTATTCATGCCTGACTATATCAGTTTATCAAGAATTGTATTTATGTTAAGAAAGGAAGCAGAGCTGATAACTGACATAAAAGCACGGCACTTGGTATTGGTAATGAGAAGAGTAGGTGGGATTGCTTTTGTATTGTCTTAGGGGACAGTGTATACTGCAGTCACTTTTCTCTGTCTTTTAACTCCTTGCTGAGAGAATAACTGAATCTGTCTTAGCTGGATGGGGCCTCGAGTTGATAGTGAGCCTTGAGGAGAATTTTCACATTAATGGGCTGTCCTTTGGTGCCTCTGACTGAGGGAGTGAAAGCCTGAAGACTTACAGATGACAGTGGGCATGAGGAAGAGGG
This sequence comes from Mus pahari, assembly GCF_900095145.1. NCBI lineage: Eukaryota > Metazoa > Chordata > Mammalia > Rodentia > Muridae > Mus > Mus pahari. The sequence goes on from NC_034612.1 coordinate 22,496,766, forward strand.
ATCCTGCTCTACCTTCACGACATGTGGAAAGTGAATTAACTTTGCATCCTATTAGGGTGGTACTTCCTGAGCAGGCAACTTAATACATGGCTTTCCTGTAATTATGGAAGACATTACTCTTTAGCAGAGAGGAAATAATAGGATTTTTTTTTCCCTGAGAGTCTGTTGAAAGCAACTAATCTTTTCACTCTGAGAGTGCAATTATATACTTTTAAGAGAGAAGGGGGGAAAAGGTGTAGTTCTAAAACCAAATTGCTTTTCCTTCCCTTGTCTGATTATAAAACCACGGCTCCTGTGATGTGTTTCCATTCTGTCAAAAGAAAGTGTTTTAATTGGCACTTACCTGATTTGCTGGATTATGTTTTAAGGGTAAATACATACTGTCTTAGACGAGGACTGATCAGTAACCGCCGTTGGCAAATGGATGTAAGTTTCTACAACATTGTTCCAGTCTCCAAAAGAGCAGGGGAAAAATATCTGATCAAAGGCAGGAATTACTATGACACAAAACAGTTTATGTCTCTGTGACCTGCTGTTCTGAAAACTTCCTTCCTGGGAAACGCATGACTGATGTCTACTCTCCTCCTGCAAAGTCCAGTTACACCAACGTTTACCCTAGGGAACTAGTGACTGTCGGGCTTACAGAGCAGGGTGACCGTTGCTAGCATTCCTGTGGGTGACCCCAGAGCAGCAGCAGCACCGGAAAGTGTTTGCCTAGCACAGATGATGCTTTCTCCATGGCTACCCAGATGCAGCTTCCTTCGGTAGGCTTTGCCAGCCTGCAAGCCTCAGGACCTAGCGAACACTTGTAAGCTCAGCAATGGGCAGAAGTGCATGCAAAGAGCTGTGAAACTGGCTGAAGTTTTGGGCGAGATTCCCAATGATCTTCCCCACTCCTTCTCTTTACGGGGGAATGTCAATGGTCTACCGGCCCCATCATGGTGGACAAACAGGCATGGACGATTTCATGGAGGTTGGTGGCAGTACGGCTTGTCGGATAGCATAGTACCATGCTTATTGTTTTTCCTGTGTAGGATTGTTGAGTACCTATCATATGAGCAGACGTTAGAAGTGTTGTTTGCTGGAGACACAGGGGATACATTTTCTCCTTCTTTGACTTGGGGGTATAAGGAGAGGAAGCAGTAGTAATACCATCCTTTCTTTACTTGGGAAACTGAGTCATGCTGCATCCACCGAGCCATACAAGATTACATGTTTCCTAACCCTCTTTGGAAATTACGACTCCTCACAGAACATTTGGGGAAAACTTAACCCTTTCCTGAGCATTAAAGAAACTGTTTTTCTTTCCATATGTCTTAGCTTCTAGACCATAGACATTTGTGCTTGAAGAATTTAGTACTTCATAGTTTAAAGCACTGAGGAGACAACGGGGTTTTTAAAATAGTTGTAGCCATGTTGAAAAGATGATGAGAGTTGGGAGAACTCTGAGTTAGCTTTGATTTGAGTTCTAAATATGTTTAAATCATTAATTTGTTCTTTCAAATATGAATTGCACTGGAGGAAATATTCTGAGGAGAGTGAGAGGCCATCATTTGGTTATATGAGCATGCGTGTTTGTGTGTGTGTGTGTGTGTGTGTGTGTGTGTGTTGCATATGAGTACGCACAGGTACAGGATTACATATCTGCAAGTGTATATGGAGGGTAGAGGACAATTTAGGTATCATTTCTCAGGAGATACTGTCCTTTTTTCTTTTTTGGGAGAACGTATCTTTTTCTGGGAGGGAGCCTTCTAATTCAGCTAGACTGGCTGAATAATGAAGCTGCTGTCCTGCCCTAGCGATCCTCACATACCCAAGTTCCCAGAAGCTCCGATTCATCTCCCCAACTCTCATACACTGGGAGAGGGCAATAATCTTTCTAGCTGTTTCCTGCTAGGGGGTGGGTAGAATCTAGGAGTTCTGTGTTCAAGAGCGAAATGACCTCTTACAAGTCTGTTTCCAGGGGAAGTTCAGGATACTGTGACAGGAGTCGCACAGTCAGTGAGTGCATCTTCTGTAAGGACCTGTTGTAGAAGCAGGGAGGGAGAAGCAGAAAGGAGAGGCTACTTCAGCATATCCAGCATTGGGCATGCTTTTCCAAGAGAGTTCTACCTAGTAGCAACGACTCCAAAGCCAGTCTCAAGAGTGGTGAGCCCTAGATCTGATTTCAGGCCCTTGAAGGCTATTGAAATGTTTAGAAACAGTGTGAAGTCTCACCCACATGGTTCCCAGTGAGTGTGAGAGAGAAGCTATTCGACCATCCTTTGAAAACAGTAGTGGGTCTGAACCTCTTGGCCATAGAGAAGCATGGACTGCAATGTCGGCATTGAGGTATGTTCAAGGTATTCTGTATCTGGGAAGCATTTTTTCATATATAAAGAATAATGTAAAATTATTTAATGAGAAATAGTTGTCAGAATAACATCTCATGGATTTAAGTCGAATTTCCAGGGAGTTTAATCAATTAAACTGTTAAAAGAAACACATCAAACGTTGTCTTGGTTATTTATACTTTCTGTTGGTTATTTTAAAACCACAGGGATAGCCAGAACTTATCACATTTTTTTTTTTTTTTTTGTGAAGGTCATGTGAGGATCTGCTCCACAGGGTTCCATGGGCTTGAGAGGAAGCTCTGGCTCTTCCATAGCTTTAATTTTACCTGCTGTTTCATGTATATGAGGAAAGCTAAAGGCCTTACTTCACCGTGGCTTGGCTTGAAATCATGGAGGGAAATTTTTCCCTGTGTTGACTCTCTTCTTTGTAAAGTGGACACTGGTTAGAGCTCACCAGGTGTGTTCTCCATGGCTTCTCTGAACAGGAGAAATGGTCACTCTGCACTGTTACAGAGCATTTTGAGAAGTGCCCCACAGTGTCCTGTGACTTACTTGACTTCGGACAACCATGTAGTCTTCTCTTTAATCCCTCTGACCACCTTAGTGACTTCTAAATATGGTTATTGAGCACCCAGAAGGTTAGGTCATCCAGCCTGGTACTCTTAACTGCTGTGTAATATTTAGGTAAAACTTGGGCAGAAACCAAACACTTTCACTTTGAATCAATGACCACCTTTGTTCTTTTAATCCATCCTTGTAATTATCATGGCGAATACAACAGTAGATCACTGATTTAAGCAGAGATTTGATTATCAGTGAATTGAACCTTGACCTTTTACATACCTTACTCAGACAGTGGTAACTTGGTTAAGGTTTCCAGACCCCCCTCCCCTCCCCTCCCCTCCCCTCCTCTCGAGATACAGTAATGGTAGCAAATCCATAGTCAGGAGCCTGGCCTTGGTCTTTTCCAAGCTGATGTGGATGGTGTCATGACAGTTGCTTGGCTTGGCAGATAGTGCTGTGTTGCACCACCTTAAAGAAAGAAATCTGAATCCAAATTGCATATGTTATAAGTTATATATCATGTATGCATACTGTTAAAATGACGGAACCTGGAAATTCATGTAAACCTATGTGGGTACTGCGTGTTAGGAAAGAGCCTTTGACCCTCTCTGGAAAAATTACTGCAATAGAATTAATATGGTGGCATGTTTGCTTGACATTTAAAATTGTAAAGTAAAGGTACATGGCTAATTCTAAGAGCAGAGGTTGCTCTTTACAATTAGAGCTGTTATTCGAGATATGCGAAGGTAGTTGATTTCACTTACTGTGTAGGCAGTTACATGCCGGCCTCACATGGATAGAGGGATAGGGTTGGTACATGAACCTTCTGATGTATTTCCTATAATCCTGATAGAGCATCATGTCCAGTAAATGTCTGTTGCTGCTGGTATTGTTACCCCTGACTGGTCCTTTGTTTGTTTTAGTGTTACTAACACTCTTGGGAGCACCCTGTGATATTGGCTATTGTAGAAATTATATCGCTAAGGAAGACTTATAATGGAAATCTTAGATTAAAGAAATCTAGCTAAAGCCACATTTCTGAAGACCCGATAATTAGTTTTGAGTGGGAATCTAGGCCAAACACCACACAGGTATTTATCCAGCGTGACTGCAGAGCCAACAGAATTCTGGAAACAGGAGTACTTGAAACACGGATGTAATTTGCGATTGTAGATTCATAATGAGAGGACATATGAACTTTGCTGTGTGCTCTTTCGTAAATTTGCTGTAATAGCCAAGTGCCCGGAGGTACCTGGAGCTGGTATTAAGAAATGTGAGCTGCAGTCAAACCATTTTAACTCATACTTCATAATCTCACTTAAAATGTAAATTGGGATTTCATTGGCTTTCTGAACATCAGGGACTGAGCACTCTGGCTAGGGAAGCAGGTACTCTACGTGCAGATATCCACCTCTCCTACTCACTCCCCTTGCATCCGCAGCTCTGCCACAGAACACCTTCTGAAACTCCAGTGGCTCACATAGACCTTCCCTTCCAAACTTCTCCCCACTCAATGCTTTATTCCAGCTACTGGCTCCAGGCTCCAGCAGGAACCCAAAGGCTGCTCTGGCCAGGGGAGCAAGTAAACTTACCAGCTCTTCACCTCTTCCCAAGCTCCTCTCAATCCAATCCCCCAGTCTCGTCTCTAGCTCTGCAGCAGACCATTTGCAGATGGCTCCCTTCCCTCCTGCCTCCATCACCAGTGGACTATACAAATCTTGTTTCACCCCAGCCCTAGCTTCAGCAGGTCATTCCTGAGAACACATATCCCTTCTTCCCAGGGAGGCAGGGAGGGTTACTGCAGATCTTCACCTGTCCCCCTGTTCTCCCAGATCCAATCCCATAGTCTCATCCCCCTTCTAAAGCCTGTCTGTCGCAGTCTCTCTTCTCTCTCTGCATCCATCTCCAGTGGACCAGACAGATTTCCCCCTCCTAACCACTCCCTTGCCCTGTTACTTTATCACAGCCCCTAACTCCCCGGGAACTCACAGGCCACTCTGACTAGGAATCATGGGACTAACTGCAGATCTTCACCTCTCCCTCTGTTCCTCGAAATTCGAACTCCTAGTCTAGTATCATCCTCAGCTCTGCAGCAGAACACCTGTTGCAGCCTCTCTTCTGTGCACCCCAACCTCCAGCCATTCCAATGGGTCACAAAGATCTTCCCCTCCAGACATCTCCCCATTGCTTTGCCTAGCCCTCAACTCGAAAAAGCAATTCCTGGCAACCCGTAGACCACTCTGGCCAGGGAAGCAAGTGAGTTAATGGCAGGTATTCGTCTCTCCTTCCACTCCTCCAAGTTTACAACGCCAGCCTCATTCTCAACTCTGGAGCAGGCCTTCTTCTGTAGTCTCTCCTCACTCTCTGCCCACATTCCCAGAGGTCTAACTAGGCATATCCTGGTGGAACACCCCACTTTACCCAAGTCATATTAAACCCCCTATCCCAGCACTTCCCCATTTCTAAACACACAATAACCCGAAAACGCCTAGGAATACATAGTGGTATTCCAGATAAATACGTCAGGGTCCCAGAAGACTTGTCTACCAGACACCATACAGCTACAATGCTCTCCTAAGAACCAGAGAGGGAACAGAAACCAAGGAATAAAACATCTACCCATTAAACACAAGATGAGACACCAGCATCTAGAATTACAATCTTTTTACTCCCAGATGCCTATACACCAGTGTGAAAAACAATTAGTAACATCCTAGGCAATATGTCCCCACTAGAGCCCAGCAAGCCTCCCATAGCAGGCTCCAACCTAGGTGAAGCCCAAGAAGAAGACCTTAAAACAGTCTATGAGTATGATAGAGGTCCTTGAAGTAGGAATGAGTGAATTCATTAAAGAAATCCGTGAAAATACAATCAATGGAAGGAACTGAAGAAAACAGTTTCAGCCCTGAAAGTGGAAATAGAATCAATAAAGAAAACAGGAACTCAGGAAATCTGTACACCATACCTTAGGAACTTGAGTAGGTGGTTGACAAGGGTAGGGGAGGTTATAACTCCTTTGGTTTAAAACTGCATTTTGAGAGCTGAAAAATGTTTTAGTGGTTATGTGTTATTCTGCTCTTGGAGAGGAAGTAAGTCTAGTCCCCATCACCTTGTCAGGCCACTCAAAGTTCTCTGTTGCTTCAGCTCCAAGGAGGCCAAGGTCTCTCTGGACTCTTGAGGGTACCTGAACTCAGATGCACATTCTCACACACAAACATATATGAATACATGCAATAAAAAAAAATTTAAAACCCTGCTTTTGGGATTGGGGCAGTTGAACTGTATATTTTTCCTTCTTAGAAGAATATACAGTTATCTCCACACAGCCTACAGAACAAGAAGCAATCCGCTAATTTCTGCTCACCGCCATCCCATCCCTACACAAGTCTGTACATGACAGGTATGGGTAGGAGTTGGGAGTGGGTGGCTGACTGTGGTTTTACAGTGGTGTTGGTGGGGATCCAAGCAGATGGCTGTGATAGCCACGTGCTGCGAGATTCCCGTGGGAGTTGATGGCGGTGACAGGCGACTCACAATGTGCTATTTACAGTTTGGGTTTGCAGTCTTTCGGTGACATCTGAATGCTCTTTAGCAACTGCTTTCATTACTGCCTTTCGAGGAGCTGCTAATTGAAAATGAAATCGTGGGTGGGCTTTGAGACGGGCAGGCAGGGACAGGTCCATGTGCTAAACGCCCTTGAGAACTGTGGGGCATCCTTACACCCAATCTTCAGACCTTTTTCCAAAATAGGAAAAGCCGAAGGTGCCTTTGGAGGTTCTGTATACTTGAGCACTCTTTGCCCAAAGAATCACACGTACACCTGTGGGTCTCGGAAGGAAGTGAGTGAGTACCAGCTACTCTCTGCTTTCTCTGGGTGGTTATATGTGTGCAACTGTTATGTCAAGTCCCCTGGCATCTTGTGATAGTCTCCTGAGCTCAACATAAGGCATATATTTTCTTTTCTTTTGTTTTCTGCAGATCCACTGTTGCTACTGCTGGTGTCTTTTTGTGGGTGGAGGGGTTGAGTTGCAGAAGTGTGTGTGTGTGTGTGTGCTTGTGAACATGTTTATGTGGACGCCAGAGTCCGACCATCCCTGAGACGACTCAAGTGCTACCCACCTCATTCAGAGACATGGTTACTTACTGGCCTGGAACTTACTCAGGTTGAATGACTAGAAAACCTAGGAGATCCTCCTGTGTCTTCCTCCCCCACACTGGGACTACAAGCATGCCTAGAATTTTATGTGGTTTGTGGGGCTCAAGCTTACAAGTCAGTCACTTTACTCGCTGAGCCATCTTCTTAGCCAATGACTGGATGATCTCTTGAGCTTTGGGATTTACCATGTATTTAGGTTTGTGTATGTAGCTTTTTTTATGTATAAATTCTGTCTTGTGATATAGCTCTGTTGGAAGTAGGTAAAGTGTATAAGCACAATGAGGGGAGAATGTGATGTTGGTTTGATTGGACTCTGATAACAGATGATGATCTTGGTTCAGCACAGGATTATGCTGTGTCCTTATCTTCAGAGCTGCTAGCTGGAGCGTTGGCAGAGTTACTGAAGTTGTTCCTGTCCTAAATGTTCATGTGTGGGGTTGATTAGTACTCATTCTCAAAATAATTTTTTATGGAGAATTCCTGGGATGATCACGGAATGACCTCAAGCTTGAAGATGTTGTTAGCTACTTTTTTTTTTAAATTACACTTGAAGATGGATATAGGAGTCTATTCTTTTTATCTTCCCCTTGAATATTTTAGTAACTATTATTTGGGACAGAACCATCCTGAATTACACCCTTTGTTCAAATGGGAAGTGTTTGCTCTTCTCAGCCCCTGAGGCTGGGGCTGAAGGGCCCTTTATGACATACACCTTTTTATGTACTTAACCCTCAGTCCCATTAGAACTGCTTTGCTGTCAGAATCCAACTGTTTTAATGCATCTGGGCACAGCTCGGTCCTAATGATGTTGAAACAGCAGTTTTTGGTATTCCAAACAAAGGCCCGCGTCTTGCCTGTTGATACAAGCATTGATTTTGTGAGGTAAAGGGATCAGAATTCCTTGCTAGAGCTCTGGTGCTTTTCATACCCAGTGGTATACATATACCCTTGCACCAGTGCTCTTGCGTGTACACAGAAGTCAGAACTAACAGAGCTCATCAGTGCTGGGCCCACACGATGTCTTCCAGGAGGCCTGATGAGTTGTATCACGTGTTGCGGGAACAGTTCACCAGCATTCATTGATCATGGCTCTGCGGAAGCTGCCAGTGTTCCCAAGCTTCTGCCTGCAGTGATGCTGATGGAGAGGGTCATTTCGTAATCACTGTTTGCACCTGCGTTCGCTCAGGAAATGCTGGTGTCATACATCTTGAAAGCGTGCCGCACAAAGCTGGACAGGATGATTCTGCGGGGCTGAGATTGGCTATAATTAGATTGAGAAGCAATTAGCTGCCTTGCCTGCATAGGGAATATGCAGAGTCATGCATCTTTTCAAAGGGTGGTCTCCAGACCACCTGTATCAGAGCTTATCTCATGTGCGACAAGAAGCTCATTCTCAGCTGCTACTCCTGGAGGTGCCTCCCCCGGTGCTACAAGAGTCAGACATTAAACTTTTATTTGGGGCCAGTAGGGTGACTCCATGTATAAAGACACCTATCGCCCGCCCTGAGGAATTGAGTTCAGTTCCCAGAATCTACATCTGATGAACCGAACCGAACCGAACCGAATAGAACAGAACTTATTTCTAAAGGCTGTTCACTGATAGCAGCATAATGGCTCATACAGAGAGTTCTGGTGCGTGCATGCATGCACGCAGGCACACACGCACGCACACGCACCTGCATGCACATGCTGTGGGAGGGTTCTTCATTTTGTAAATGGCTCCTTGTGTGTGCAAGCACATGTGTGCATGGGTGGTTGGAGACCAGAGGGCAACCTTGATGTTGTTCCTTGGGCTACCTTCCCAGACCTTACTTATTTTTATAATTACAAAATAAGAAATATTTGGTAAATCCTTATAAAAGAATTAAACATCTTATAGGAGTTCGTTTTATCAAGAGCAGATCATTCTTATTTGTATCCTGAGCTCCCTTATACCCCATTATTCACAAGAAAGAGGTGCTTTACTCCATGCTGTACACACATCAACGCTCACCTAGTGCTTTCCATTGTCTGTTTCCCTGAGAGTTTGTTAGAATGATCCAAGAAGGGTATTACTCCAGTCTCTGAACCCAGCAAATGAAACAGCTCTAAGTATGTCAGAATTTGTTGTTTCTCATTTCCTTGTCTTAAATTCCCTTTTATTCATATGTAAGGATCTCCCCCACCCCTTTTTTCGTTAGATATTTTGTTTATTTACATTTCAAGTGTGATACCCTTTCCTGGTTGCCCCTCCAAAAAAAACCCTATCCCAAACTCCCTCCTGCTGTTCACCAGCCCACCCACTCCCGCTTCCCTGACCTGGCATTCCCCTACACTGGGGCACTGAGCCTTCACAGGACCAAGGGCTTCTCCTCCTATTGATGTCCCACAGGCCATCCTCTGCTGCATATGTGTCTGGAGCCATGGGTCCCTCCATGTGTACTCTTTGGTTGGTGGTTTAGTCCCTAGGAGCTCTAGGGGGTAGTGGTTGGTTCATATTGTTGTCCCTCCTGGGGGGCCGCAGGCTCCTTCAGCTCCTTCCATTTTTATCTCTGTGTCCTCCATTGGGGAATCTTGTGCTCAGTCAAGTGGTTGGCTGAGAGCATCCCACCATTGTATTTTTCAGGCACTGGAAGAGCCTCTCAGGAGAGAGCTATATCAGACTTCTGTCAGCAAGTACTTGTTGGCATCCACAATAGTGTCTGGGTTTGGTGATTGTATATGGGACGGATCCCCAGGTGGGGCAGTTTCTGGATGGTCTTTCCTTCAGTCTCTGCTCCACACTTTGTCTCTGAATCTCCTCCCATGAGTATTTTGTTCCCCTACTAAGAAGGACCAAAGTATCCATACTTTGGACTTCCTTCTTGAACTTCATGTAGTCTGTGAATTATATCTTGGGTCTTCCAAGCTTCTGGGTTAATGTCCACTTATCAGTGAGTATATACCATGTGTGTTCTTTTGTGATTGGGTTACCTCAATGGCTCAGAAGTTAAGAGCACTGGCTGCTCTTCCATAGGTCCGGAGTTCAATTCCCAGCAACTATATGGTGGCTCACAACCACCATGTAGTGGGGATCTGATGCCCTCTTCTGGTGTGTCTGAAGACAGCGACAGTGTACTCATATACATGAAATATATAAGAATCTTGAGCTTTCAAAGACTATAATGTTCTAGAGTGCTTGCCCAGTATCTGAGTTTAGTTCCCAGCATCCTTATCATCCTGCCCACAGCCTCCTGGCAGTATAGCTGTAGGGAGCTCTGACACCATATTTTAGCCTTGGGGGGTGCCTCCATACCTGCACACATTGGCATATAGACACGTATGAACGAAAATAAACCTTAAGGTTTATAAATTTTATTTACATCTCTTCCCAGATATAAAAATTGCCTCCATTGGGGATTATTGTGGTGGGGACTGATTGTTTTTCTCCCTAACTAAAAAAGCCTCAGCTTAGTAAAATAATAAACTTGAATTTCTGGCTTGCGTTCTGCAAATCTTTAAGGAAATGCTTGGTTTTCTTGTGTAAGTAGGAGAAGCTACACTTAGAACTTCACAGTTGCCTGTGGCTTGTCAATAGCAGATGATGCTTGTTATTCATGCACTGCTAGGAGGCTAGAAATGTTCTTCCCCTCCTAATGAACAGTTGCCACAGAAATGATCACACCACATGAGAAAGGCTATTAATAATGACTTTTCACTCTAAGAAAGGCATGATGAGGATGATGGGGAAAACCTCTGGCTCTGAGTGAAATATAAGGCTTGGTAATGACTGGTGTGCTTTGCAGGAAAATTGAGTAACTTTTTTTTTCCTTTTGAATCTTCATTTTTTGCATAATTTATTATCACCTGGCTCCTACCTCTCTGTAATTACAACTCCATGTCTCTGTTTTTCTATTAGAGAACAGTTTGGGACGGGTAGTTTTGTGGAATATTGACTATCTTAATGGCTACTACTATCTTGATCAGAACGGCTGTGATTACTTAGAAGAGATTCTCAAGATTGGATCTGTGGACATTCGCTCATAAAAGAAATCGGTAGGCACGGTTATTAGACCCCTACCTCAGATTCTAGAAACCTACTTTCTGGGCCACTTGCACATGTTCTTGGTAGAATAAATATAGAATGGAAGATTAGCAGTAGAAATGACTTCCTTAACTATGGGGAAGTTGCCATCCATTATGGAGTGAACAGTTTTGATGATGTGGCTATTAAAGCATCCTCGTACCTATTAGAAGTAATCATTCACCCATGCTCTGTTAAGCCCAGTGATCTCATTGGTTAACCAAAGCTGGAGTTGGTGGCATTGTGTTCTTTCAGTCTACTCTTGGTACCCTATCTGAGATGATTTTGTTTTTAGATTGTTCTCGGCTCCATAGGATAAGCCATACAAATGTTGTGGACTGTATAGGGGAGAACATGATGACTCTCCACAGTTCTCCGGGTACTGTGAAAATACTGGGGAAGGCAGGAGATTTCTGCAGCTCTTGCCATGTTGAACCTGCAGCTCATGCTGCTTGGTATTCTGTTCTTGAGCTGACCTACAGCTTCTCACCTGCCCTCCTCTCTGGAGTGCCTCCTGTGTTAGCTCTAGGAGGGACCACTAAGATCATTTCCTAGCTTCTGCCTGCAGATGTTTTGTTGCCTGTCCATACTGGTTAATTTTATCTTTAAATTAAAAAGCTTCCCTTTTAGCAGATACATAAAAACATAAAGACTGTGCATATTAATAAGGTTACATATGCATGTGTTGCACAATGCCCAAATAAGGCAGGTTTGTTTCCTTACACATTTTCCATTTTTATAGTTAAAAACTAATTTTCAAATTTGATTAGATTTTTCTGTATCTCATGTGCATGGGTGTGGAGCGGCAGGTATGTGTTCACATGCCGTGGAATGCATGTGTAGATCAGAGAAGAAATTGTGAGAATTGATTCTCTCTTTCCTCCATGTAAAGGCCTGGGATCAAACTCAGGTTTTCCAGTTTGGCTTCAGGTACCATCTCACGGGTATATGGAACACTTTTATGTTATACATTGTGTAATGTTTAAATCTGATTAGGCATGTTTATTTTCTGAAGCATTTATCATTCTTTAATGGTAGAAATATTTAAACTTGTTTCTCTTTGAGGCAAATGATACAGACCTGATGTTTATAGTGATTGTTCTGTACAGTGGTACCAAGAGCTGAGTGATATACATTTACATCATTTCTCAACCTTTTCTGTCCTCCCGTGCTGTCCAACCTTTGGCAACCATCATTAGAACCTCAAATTCTATGCACTTGAGTTATTTGGGGATTCTGCATGAGTGAGAGCACGTGCTACTTCCCATGCTTGACCTGCTTCACTTAACATAATTTCTGGTTCCAGCCCTGTTACTGCCTGGCAGGGTTTCATTCATTTTTATGGGCCGAGGCTAATAAATAATATCAGGATATAAAATTCTAAAATCCTCCCTTCTCCTCTCATGGAAGAGTGGCTGTGCTTTTCTTGTGGTCTTAGTGTCCAGTCTTATGCTTTTAGATTGTGCTCTGCTGTGTGTCTAGTGTGACCTATAGAATCATGGGTGTGATCACGTTTCCAGATGCCAATCTTCCCATCGTATATAATCTCATCATAACATTATCTCTCAATGTCAAAATTAAATTTCTATTTCTGCTCGTGGATAGTGTTTGGTTCTTCCAGGAGCTTCTCCAGCCTCACCTCCTGTCCCTCTCCAGCTGAGGCCTCCGTGACTCTCCTTATGTTCCCTCCACAGGCACCATGCAGAGTTCTCAACTATGGAGGTGGTCTTCCTCTCAACTCTTTGGGTGTCACCTCAAATTTCATCTTGTAGGGAAGCTTTATCTGACCGTATCTTTTAATCCAGGGAGTGTCTGGGGTTCTCTCTCTCTTCTGAGATCATCTTTTTAGTTCCTTACACTTAGTATAATGTATAATTTCAGGTCTGTCCTTTTGTGTTTCTTGTTTATTTGGTACAACGTCTCATATAGCCCTGCCTCAAATTTCGTGTGTAGCTGAGTGATCTAGGGACTACTTATCTGAAGCCTCTGCCTCACGCGTGGTGAGGTTATTGTTGTGTTACACCCCTCTGCTTATGAGGTACTGGGAATGGCAACTAGAGTTCTGTGCATGCTCTGTGGTTGCCCTAATAGCTGAGCTACATATTCCCTCTCTGTGTTTCTTGAATTCTTCCTCATGTCTGCCCTTCCATCTGTACTCCAAGCTTTTCAGATGAGTGGTGTCCTGTACAGTGAGGTACTGTTCAACACGTGTCCATCTAGCAAACGTGTCCCAGATGAGCCTGGAGAGGTCATTGGTTAAGAGTACTTGCTGCTTTGGGAAAGAGCGAAAATTTGGCTCCCAGTACCCACATTGGGTGACTCCCAACCATCTGTACTCTAGCTTTAGGGGACTACTTCAAGGGGCCTAGACATGCATGGTATATGCCTATAAATATACAGATGCTCACACACACAGTACGCCAGCCTGTCAGAAGGGTAGAGTGGACAGTGGAGCCAGGAAAAGCTGGAAAGTATAGCTTTCTATTTTACAGAACTAAAAATGGTTGAAGAGAGACACAGATTAAAGTGGATGAGAGTGAGGCGAAGTTCACCACTGAGCTTTCGTTTTACATGTAGATATGTGTGTAGAGGTGCTCTACTCTTTAGCATTTTTACATTGTAAGGTATTGTCCTAGAGGCCCTCCATCTAAATTGTTTTGACTTTTGAAACAGTATGAATTTTTATTTTGTGACCCAATTACTTAGTTATCCTCTTATTTGCTCCTTCAGTAAGCATGGACTGGGACACCTTTTTATATGACATGTTTGTGTGTGTGTGTGTGTGTGTGTGTGTGTGTGTGTGTGTGAAATATTGGATGTCTTCTCAGATGTGCACTGACGGTCTCAATGTGGTGTGTTTCTCAGTCTCCCTTCAGTCCTTTAAAGAAGCTTTTGAGAGTAAATGGTGGGTCTTGAAAATATCAGTTCCTATGACAAAATAGTATTATGCTCTTTGCTTTCATTCCTCTTGGATTCTTGTTTTTACAAAAAAGAAGAGAAAAGGCAGGCTTCAGGATTCCTTCATTTTGTCTCAGGTACCATTTATTAGAAATTTAGTTGGTCCAGTGATTTGACCCTTACTCCTTACACTGTATCAAAACTTTATATATCATATATATATATATATATATATATATATATATATATATATGATGTTCATAATTTCTAAAAATTGCTCTTCTTGTAACTGTTTACTCAGGAACGCTGAGAACAAGGAAATTTATAGCTATTTTAAAATGTAGCCTGTTAGTGAAAAATCTCTATACAACAGAACCAGAAATAGCCATCACTGTCTGTTGCCTATTTAATTGGAAGTAGATTACTTTTATTGCAAGTAGAACTTCAGAACAGCAATATTCGAATAGAAATGTCCAGCTTCAGAATGATAAGACTGTTAGTTCTCGGTTCATTCATAAGGGTTTTTTTTCTTAATGAAACAGAACATAATATACTTTGGTCTTGTCTTTGTCCTCTTAATTATTTTGTTTTTTGGTACATACAGAATTTTTATTTGTATGTGGTGTGTGTGTATGTGTGTGTGTGTGTGTGTGTGTACGTGTGTACGTGAGGTTGCCCATGGAGGACATAAAGGGCATCAGATCCTGTCTAGGTCTGCTGTAAGCCCCCCACATAGCCTGGAGCTTGCCCTAAAGTGTAACCAGAAAGTCTCTGAGATTCCCTTGTTTCTGGCACCTCAGCTCCGCAATCACAGCGCCAGCCTTTTTGTTGTCGTTGTTGTTGATGTGTTTGTTTTTAAAAGGGTTCTAGAGATAGAACTTGCTCTTCGTGATTCAATCCAAGCAGTGTACTCACCTATGTCTCTAATCTCCACAATAACACATTTTGGATACCTTATAATCAAGAAAATTCCCAGTTTATTGGAATTCATAGAGAAGAATAAGTTTTGTTAAAAAAAAAAAAATCAGTGTTGCTTTTAGTGGGACCTCCAAAGAGGTCCCAGACCACAGCTTTGTGCTTGTTTGATGTTGTTCTATGTCCCCCTCTTTTCATTGTGGCTTTTCCCAGGCACTTGTATTGCTGCAGCACTTGGGGACTCCAGTAGATATTAGATCTGAGAGTTGTGACTTGTACGATTCAAGAGCCCGCACAGAGCAGTTTGGGGGTCTCCCATGTTAATGAGGTAAATTTCTGTGTAAATAAATGCTCAGGATTTGAAACTGAAGAAAATAAAGCATGATTTGAACCTCATCATTCTGCCAAATCAATATTGATGGGAAAATTTATTGGTACAAGGGCTTTCCTGTTACCAGTGAATTGTATAAATAATAAAGATTTTGATGCCATGATTTATATGCTGTCTCTTTTGAAAAATGTTGAAAAAAAAATGGCCTGTTTGGTCCTGAGAGTTCTGTTTGAAGCCGTGGAAGTATTATAGCTCTCTTTGTACCATTATTTCATGTTTTGTCTCGCTGCATGAAAGCACAAAGTAGGAAACATCACAGTGTTTGTCGGATGCTGTGTAGGGCTGCGATCCTAGGATTTTAGTGTTAGCAATGTTTGTTGGCTCAAGGTTCCCTAGCTCTTAAAAACAAACAGAAAAACAGATGTGTGTGTGTGTGTGTGTGTGTGTGTGTTTCTCTGTGCGTGTATGTCATTATTGTGCAGGTATTCAGGTAGGTCAGAAGAGGGTGGATGTTGCGTCCTAAAGCATGAATCATAGGAATTTGTGAACTGCCCTGTGTAGGTACTCAGAGCTGAACTCACAGCCTCTGAAATAGCCACTCTTTAAATGTTTTACCTTCTTTCCAGGGTGAATTTAATATATATATTATAAGGGATGTGAGCTGTTGAAGCAGAATGAAACAGTCATTTGATGGAAAAAAGTAGTTTTTCTACAGTCCTCAGTTCATTTCTGTTGCTGTGATATAATAGCTTTTAAAAGTGTGACTTAGGAGAGATAGGGCTTATTTGACTCTCAGTTCCAGCTCACAGTCAGTCAGTTTGTAGACATTCAAATGGAGCTGGTTGCATCACATACTCTGTCAGCGTCAGCGAAAAATAGCCGAATAAATAAATGATGCTGCATACAGTGGGCTAGGTCTCCCCTCCCTACTTAGTATAATCCAGAGAATACCCCATAGACATGTCCACTGATCCAGAGGTCCCTCATGGAGACTGTCTCCCTGGTTGGGTCTAGGGCATGTCCTGTAGCGACTACTTTAAACTCATTGAGATACTTACAGATAATGGGATACTTTGGAGTCATTATATTCAGGAAGTAGAATGCATCAGTCTTGGCTTTTGTATTCTGTAAATTGCAGAGATGGATTTTTTGATGGGAGAGAAGGGCTGGAAAGAGGAATCTGGTACCAGTCATTCTTCACTGCTGGTGCCTATTTTGCTAATCAAATTATTACCCCTTTTTGAGTTTGTGGTTACAGCAGAATGTGCTTGTTACATGCCTCTAACACTGGGTCAAACAAACACAAATGCTGAAATTCCTAAAACTCCTTTTCTTTTGACTATTAGCTCAATTTTAAAAACCAAAAGTTACTAAACTCTGGTAGTTTCAAGAATTTCAGTTGCAGCTGCCATTAAATGCGTAACATATGATACGGCACATGTGCTTTATAGTGATGGTCCAGTATGGTGTCATTATGGTGTGCCTATGACTGCACATAAGCAACCACTGTGGATCCGTGTAAATGTGTGGGACTGAAAACCCCTAATACAATGGGAACATGATGCTGTGTGTGCAGAGAATAGAAGCCTGTTTCTGAGAATAGATTAAATAGGAGTTCATACTACCTACCCTTTACCTGTCACCATACCTGTTGACATTGATCTGATGGTTCCAATGCAAAGTTTTTAATTTTTTTTGTTCGTTTGTTTTTCAAGACAGGGTTTCTCTGTGTAGCCCTGGCTGTCCTGGAACTCACTCTGTAGACTAGGCTGGCCTCGAACTCAGAAATCCGCCTGCCTCTGCCTCCCAAGTGCTGGGACTAAAGGCGTGCGCCACCACGCCCGGCTAAATTTTTTAAATTTTAAATAACACAAACTCCTTGCTTAGTGTAATTCACGGTGATGAGCTACAACTAATTATTCGTGTGTTTTATTTCTTTCAATCACTAAAATTTTCGCTTAGTAAATGGTGGAACTTGGCTTCATTTGGCTTTCTGAAGTCCTTTCCTGTACCCCACTGATTTAGACTGGCTAAGATGGTCAGAAATGGTCAGAACCCCTTTCTGTTACTGCTCCAGTGGCCATGGGGTGACATGGTGGTGCTGGTTATTGAAGGTCACTGAAAACTCCTAATAGAGCTCACTTCCTTCAGAAGGGTCCGCATGCATTCCAATTCACCAGTTGTTATTCTGAGAGAGGTGGTGGTGGTAGGGTGCCTGCTCTATTTTCTAGGGCTTCATCCTTAGTTACTTTGCAATGACTTAAAGAAAGTAAATTGTAAAATACTCTTTGAACTGTTGTTGAATGATAGCGATGTCCAAGTTTTTCCACTCATCTTCCTTGAGGTTTTTCTAATGCCATATATCTTTCTTGGGCAACCTTCCTCACAGATGTATTTGTGATCCCAGGTCAGGATTTGTGAGCTCCAACCATTATACTAAACCTCTGGGCTTTGTCATCTGAGGCCAAGGGTTGTATGGGGCTTGCTTGCATCTTATTAATTTGTGAGGATTTCCCCTTATCCAATACATTTGTAAGTATTTATTTTTGATATTATCTTTTTATGATATTCTTTTCGAGTAATAATAATTTTGTAAATTGTGAAAGTATTTATTTTTGATATTGTCTTTTTACGATATTCTTTTTGAGTAATAATAATTTTGTAAATTGTGAACTTTGGTTTCTTTACAGAAATTGTAGACAAATATTCAAAACAGGATCCATTGTGATTGCCTGAAAAAAAAAAATGCGTATCTCTGGTTTAATGTTTAGGCTTTGGTGGTTTGCTTTGTTCATTGGTTTGTTTGTTTAATTGTGAATTAAGATCTGGAAATTTGAATGGAGTAGAAAATAAAACCTTTGGGTTCCTGATAATAGGAACCTTGGTGACTGTTGACTGATCCCAAGGATGCTAAAGATGCAGCCAGGAGGATGTCTGATGCTTGTGAGGTACTGGCATGTCAAACCATGCCATCTGTGGGTCTTTAGGTGTGTGTGTCATCCCAGTTTCACTCATGTTGTTCTGGTAAAATATCATGAGGAATGGAAACTTAGTCAGGACAGGGCCCAAGTTGGTTTCAGGTTGCAGTCCATCATGGCAGAGAAGTTAAGGCAGTAGGAACAACTAGCTGGTCACAATACAGCCATCGTTCGTTGCTGAGAGAAATGAATATTCTCATACTGTTGTATTTTGCTCATCCTGTTTGCACTCTGGTGCTCTAAAGCCAACACCCAGGGAAGGGTGCTACACAGTGTGGCTTGGGTCTTTCTGCTTCATCTAGAACACAGTCAACACAACTGCCCACAGACGTGGCCGCCGAGCAGCCTGATCGAGACAGTCCCTCCCTGTGACACGTTTCCAAGCTGGTTCTAGATTGTGCCTCCTTGACAATTAAAGCTGCCCATTGCATTCCCACAGTCTCCTCATGGTTTGAACTCTGGCCAGCCTGTTACCTACTAGCTCATTCTCCCTCCCTCCCTCCCTCCCTCTCTCCCTCCTTTTAGAGATATTTCTTGGAGCAATCCAATTCTGTTTTTATTATTCCTTACCTACGTTAAACAGGTTATTTCTTTGCTGTTTAAAGGAAAACTGTTTTCTGTGTTGTAAAACAGGTAACACAGAATGGACTTAGATATTAACTGATAATTTTCTAGGACTTTAAAAATAAGTATGTTGGCATAAGTATGTTGCATAAGTGTTAGTTCTGGGTGTGCTGAGGGTGGGGCATTTTTTTGTGGTCCTGTCTGTCTCTCTCTGCTTCACTTCTGAAGGGGCAGTTTTGCCTGTGGCATCTCAGAAATGCTGAATTTAGGAGTGTAATGTTGAGTTGCTTGTCATAGAAAGTGCTTTACTCCTTACAGACCTCCACACTTGCTGAGGGCATCTTTGAATCAGAGTGTGGTATCTTTTGGAGCCTGGTTAGAATTTCTCCTGAATTGTTAATGCAGTTGTGAAAGAGTTTCGGCATGTTTGCACCAGTATAACCTTTCAGGTTTCTATACAGTGCATTCTCTGTATATTCTCTTCCCCATGGTGTTGATTTCTTAATCATAACCAACAAGATTGCTCGAAGATTTGTTTAAGCAGAAAAAGGAATGGAGGAAGTAAATTTTTACATATTTAAAGAATAAGTTAAGTCATATTTGAAAGGGTTTAAAGTAGGCTTTAGACTTTATTATTGCAGATACTCACCAAATACAGACTGAGTGTTACACAGAGTCAACTGTGTTGTCCATACCCTGTTCTGTTCCTGCTCACAAGAGCCACGTCCTCTCTTTCTGTCTCTGTTTTTCTCCTTCTTCCTCCTGTTCTCCTCCTCCTCCTCCTCCCATTTCAACGCTCTCTGTCTCTCCCTCCCCTCTACCCTCTTCCCCACCAGGAGTAATATATTACCTTTGAGCCAGACATTTCTTGACTGACGTATTTATACCAAGTCTGCCCTTTTGAGTAAAATAAAATTATTGTCAAGGTTTCTTGTGATGTAGTTAGTGTCTATAATGGCATCACAGAGAAGAGAGATACACCTTCAGTTTCATAGAAAAGATTGTATGGAGTTTTTATAGGTTTTGTTTTTAATATTAGTTAGACTTTAATAAGTGAGTCTCCATGTGCTGGGGTGTTATTTTTGTTTGGTTGGTTGGTTGGTTGGTTTTGTCTTAGTTGGTGGTGGAGGGTGAGAAAATGTCACACAGGCAGTCAGATAATTCTGTTGTGAACTCTTCCTGTAGCTGGTTTGTTTTTCAGTCATGTATAATTTATGCTTTTGATGAATTTGTCCATTTCATCTGAGCATTCACTTTTTGACTCAGTTATCTGTATAATATCCCTTTATTGTTTGAACAGCTATCCAGAGCATGGTGATCGGCACTCATTATTGTTAGCGTCGGCCTTTGTTTGTCTATATCTCTGTTTCCTCTGCTCTCCCTGGATGTGAGTATGAATAGGCATTTATCAGTTTTACCAATTTTCTCAAAGAAATAGCTTTGCTTTCATTGATTTTTCTGTGCTGTTTTATTTTTCATTGATTTCCTTCTTTCTGTTTATCTAGGGTTTACTTTGCTCATATTTTTGCTAACTTTCTCCTTCCTTCCTTCCTTCCTTCCTTCCTTCCTTCCTTCCTTCCTTCCTTCCTTCCTTCCTTCCTTCCTTCCTTCCTTCCTTCCTTCCTTCCTTCCTTCCTTCTTTCCTTTCCATGTGAGAACAAATTAATACTTTTGTTTGGTTGGTTATTTCTTTCTTTTTGTTTTTGGCTTTACAAGACAAAGTTTTTCTGTGTCACAGCTCTGGCTGTCCTGGAACTAGCTCTACAGACCAGGCTGGTCTCGAACGTGTGGAGATCTACCTGCCTCTGTCCCCTGAGCGTTGGGATTGAAGGCATGTGCTACTTCACCCAGCTTTGTATTCTTGATGGCCTATGATTTATGACCCTCCTGCCTTTGCCCATGAGTCCCGGGGTTCTGTAAGGACACAGCTACTGATGCTGCTGTGTAACAGTGTTAGTTTAAAGGAGAAACTGGAATCATCTTTCCTAATAGAGGCATATAAATTTACCATATAAATGTAGCCCATAATACTAATTTAGCAGTACCCCACAAACTCCTAATACGTTGTCATTTTCTACGCAAAATACTTTTTAGCTCTTTTTTATGATACTTTTTTTCTTGATTTGTGGGCTAAAGCCTATATAGACCCTGTGATTTCAAGACATGCTTTATGGCCCTTCACATCCAACATGGACTGTCATTCAATTTATCGTCATAATATGGTTTTTCTATGTAGGTGATCCCTGTGCATCGTTATTCCCAGTGGCTGAGTAGAGTGTGTTACACATACCTGTCTGGTCAAGCTATTCATTGTGATCTTCAGTTTCATTATTACCTGAGTTAGTGTTTTCTGCTTGCTTGAGAGAGGGGAAATCGATTCATGCTTTCTGACTGTGATTTTGTTTTAATCCTTCTCTTTATCTGATGTCTCTGTTGTTAGGCACATAAACATTAAAGATTGTTATGTCGTGTCGATTGGATGTGTGCTGTTATTATTAAATAGACGTCTTTATCCCTGGTTGTAGTCTGAAATGCAGTTTTAAAAATGTGTGTCTATAAAGTCCTATTTTATTCACTATCCCTACCTCTTAAAAAGATTCTTTGGTCATTAAAAAAAAAAAACAAAAAAACGATGTGCGTGTTGCCATGTGTGTGCCTGGGTATGCACATGGGAGTAGGGCAGGTGCCTTCGGGGGCTAGAAAAGTGTGTTTGCTCCTGATGCTTTGGAGCTCGGGTTGTGGGCATTTGAAAGACACACGAGTGTGGCAGATTTCCAGCCCTTGCCTCTGTCTTTTCCTAGGAGTGCTGTCCATTGAGAAGGTCAGTTTCAAGTCTATCACGCTGGCGCTGGTTTTTTAATGAAGATAGCTCTCCTTCTCTGTTTTCGCTTCCGGTTCTTTTGAATTAAAGAAGTTATTCTTTCAAGGCTTCATTTAGTGTGCTTTGTCAATGCATTAGCTAGAGGTCCATGTTGCTAATTATGGCTTTAGAGTTGTGTGTATGTGTGTGTTTGTGTGTGTTGTATCTTTAGCTTCTAAGAGCTTTTCAGGTGATACATGACTTCGTATATGGTGTATGAATGATGAACTTAGCATTCCATTCTGTTCTTGGCTTGCATTTCTTCCATCCTAACTTTTATAGTGTACATTTCATAGTGTACATTTATATATGTTAAACAGACAGCAGTTTGTTTCTGTTGTTTATATTTTACCAGTAAATTTCCTTTAAAGAGATTTTCAATCAGGAAATATTGATTAGAACAAGCAAGCCAGATGGTTACTGTGTCTTTTGTTTGATTAAGTCTGACTGACAGTGGAGCTATTCCTGTTAACCAAAGGACTTCCTTTAGTATTTCTTGTTCAGATAGTCAAGGAAATGGCAAAAGATATATATGATCTAAGGAACACTCAGGTGCAGAGGTCGTTTTCTGTTGATAAATAGTCTCTCTCTCTCTCTCTCTCTCTCTCTCTCTCTCTCTCTCTCTCTCTCTCT
>NC_034612.1:22519050-22520242 GCF_900095145.1 Mus pahari
TCTCTCTCTCTCTCTCTCTCTCTCTCTCTGTGTGTGTGTGTGTGTGTGTGTGTGTGTGTTTGCACGTGCATTCATGCATGCACTTTAAATGTGCTGATATGCTGTCTTCTCTCAGTTATTTCCCACAAGACATTTGATGCTACCTAAGTTCTTTACCATAGCAAGGATTTTCGCTGCCACTCAGAGTTTTTAATCCCTGCATTTAGAGCACTTGATTGCAGTGAGTTTTAGTATAGTTTTAAACATGTTTCTTCTAGTTTGTATTTGTTGAGTATTTTATTCTATGGGGGCTTAATTTTTATGTTGATAATTTTCGGGTCATTATTTCCTCAAAGATTTGTTTTATTTTGTGAGTGTATGTATGTGTACATAACTATGGGTATGAGTGTGTACATGAGTGTGTATGTGCATGGGTGTAGATGCCTTCAGAAGAAGATGATGTTACAAACTGTTGTGAGCCACCCAATCTGGGTACTGGAATTGAACTGGAATCTATTGGGGGGGCAAGAGCTCTTAACCAATTAGTCATTTCTCTAGTCTGTCTTTGATGTTTTTTCCTTTTAAAGAGAGAAATACATCTTTATTTTACCTTCAATGGAACTCCAGTTACAAGATATCAAGCTATTTGTCATCTTATATTTAAGTGTGTGTGTGTGTGTGTGTGTGTGTGTGTCCTTTTGGATAGTTCTTTGGCTGAGCCCCATGCTTACCAATTGTATTTTCTCCTATGTGTGTTAAGTAGTTATAGAGGTTAAAAACAGGTTGTGTTGTTTAAATAATAAACTTCTTTGGTTTTTAAACATCTGAATGGATCTTAAAGTAAATATTTTAATGTTCTTGTTTGTGAATGATGTCTTTGTATCTTCTGGGTCATTTCTGTTATTTCATTCTGTTTTGAATATTACTTCATTCTGTTATTTTATTTATTGTTGGGGAATGTGTGCCACCACATAACCACACCCCCAGCCCATCAATGGGGGATCCTAGGCAAGTGTTCTACTACTGAGCTACATACCATCTTCTATAAAGGTAGGAGGGAGGTGTTCTAAGCAAGTATTCTATAGTGGAACCACATTCCTAGCCCTGCTTATGTATTGTAAAGAAAATAGTCTCAGCTGGGTGTGGTGGCGCACGCCTTTAAACCCAGCACTCGGGAGGCAGAGGCAGGCGGGTTTCTGAGTTCGAGGCCAGC
>NC_034612.1:22520253-22525230 GCF_900095145.1 Mus pahari
AAAAAAAAGAAAGAAAGAAAGAAAGAAAAAGAAAATAGTCTCTTTGGAAGGATGTGTTTCTCTAGATTTATGCTTTTAGATTTGTCTTTATGCTGTTTGAATTTGCACTTTTAACCCACTTTCATATTTTTTCTGTATTCTAAAATTTCTTCCAGATTCTCTGTTGTTGTTTCCTTGTTCAAGATGTACCACGGGGTGACCAGTTCATGTTTAACTTAGAGTGTTTGACAGCATATATTGTTCAGGCTTCGCCTAAAACCTTCCCATTATACAAAAATCCCACTTGTCTCTCCATTACGGTATAAACCACACTGATATCATTGTAGCTTGTTATTATGTGTCTTTGGTTTGTTAGGAAAGAACTGCCAGGGAATAAGCTCTCTTTATTGCTTGGAATTACGAGTTAACTGTTGTCTTACCACTGATTAGAACAGCTGTCTTTTCCATTCTGCTGCGTTTGCTGTGGCTTCTCACTGTCACAAGGTAGTGTTGGAGGTGACAGTCTCTTGAGACTCCTTTCATGACCTGTCACAACATCACAGACTGGGATCAGTCAGGGCTTCCTGTCTTTTGTATTGGCAATCTTATTTCTTAAAACATGTGGCTCTGCCTCTGACCCTGCCTTCTGCCCCTCTTTCTCTGCCTTCTGATCTGAATCTGTGTGTTATGGGGGAAGGTCAGGTCAGCTTCTAATATACTCTGTTTAAAAAATCCTGCAGGGGCTGGAGAGATAGCTCTGTGGGTGACAGCAATTGCTCTTGTCAAGGTCCTGAATTGGGTTGCCGGCAACCATGTTGGGTGACTCAGAACCACTAGTAACTCTGTCCCCAGAAGATCTAACACCCTCTTCTGGCTGCCCCATGTACCTGCACAGGCATGTGCACGTGTACACACAAACACATATGAACATACACAAATAAAAATTTAAAACGCTTCTAGAAATTCTTTCCCAAAATATACCCCAAAAAAGAAGTCTTATGAGAAGACCTACTAATTTGAGAGCTTTATTTATTTATTTTTTTTAAACCTTTATTTTGGAGTTGATGTCTGCGGTATTCCTGTGTTCATATTTTTCACTCGCCTTGGATTCTCCCAGCCCTCCAAACACAGCTGACTTGCTTTCTTTCACATTGCATGGTTCTGGCTCCCTCTGCAGCCCCAAATGGAAAAGTGCGGTGCCATCCTTTGTTACTGAAAAAAAAAAAAAAAAAACAGCTAGCTGAGCTGCCTGCTAGTTTGAGGGAGCATTCGCAGCTGGTGTGCAAGTGTAGACGGGAAGTGCAGATTAAGGAACGCCTTACTTTTGTTTTGGCAAGGCTTATTGGAGACTAAAGTTGTATCTAGGGAGGATTCAGGTAGAGAAAAAAATGGTGAGGATGGGCTGAAGAGAAACTGAAGAGGTAAAAGGTGACATTTGCTGAGGAGGAAGTTTCAGGAGGAGTGTTGCAGTGTTGTATGAAGACACTGAGCAGTGACACCTGAAAGGTCCCAAGCTGAAACCTCCTGGGTCATTGTAGAACCAAGGATTACAGCTTGCCTGTGTGATTTAACACTTGGTGTACCTTGCGAGTGGTTTCTCCATCAGCCATGTAGCAGGGGCTTGGCTTACCCACTGTACAGAGGGCAGTCTCTTGTGCTTCAGAATGAGTGAATTAGAATTAGAAAATGTAAAGCGAGCTTTACTAGGCTGTGATAATGGCTTCAGATTATTGCTTTTCAATGTCCTCTTGAGATGTTTTATTTCCCCTGTAAGTCCCCGAATCTACAGTGTCCATTAGAGGGAAATTACACCAAATTCTAAAATGTAAGTTTTTAGCGCAGCGGTCACCTTGTTTGACTTGTGCTTATTTTTGGATGAGCATAGGAACTTTGGACAAAGTGGGAGTCTTTGAGCATGGCGCTAGGGGTGCTGTTAGTGTTATGTGTTAACAGGCTATGTACTTACCATGTAAACATAGGTTTCCATGGTCCTTTAGGTTATTTATGCATTTTGGTTCAGTATAAAGGTTATTTAATTTTTTTGTGCTTTAAATGCAAAATTTTATATAGCAGTTCTTCTCTAGAATATTATGCATAGTTGTTTACGTAATGGCTTGGGTAGGCGCAGATAACCGGTATGTGAAGAAAAATTACCACCTCAAAGCCTGTGTGCTTTAAAGGGAGGAGGGAACACATTGGTAGGTATGTATATAAGATTACCTTTATTAAATGGAAAATTCCAGTGTTTATATAAACGTTTGTGGGTTTAGCATGCTTGTAGACATAAAGTAAGCTTTGGAGCCTTGAAATATGACCTTTTCATTTAAATAGCTGAGTTTCTTTGGCTTGGTATTTCTTTTTCCTTTAATTCTTTTCCTGCATGGGTTGTTGTTGTTTGGTTTACGTTTTCTTTTAAGTTTTGCTGTGTATACTTAGCTGGCCTGACACTCGCATCTAGAATGGTGTTAAGTTTCCACAGTCCTCCTTTAGCCTTTGGAATTGGTGCTGGAGACATGAGCATGAGCCCACTCCAGGCTTCTGTTTTGTCACCAAAGCTTTTCTGTGTCTAAAAGACGAAGGTGAATTACTCTTTCTGTCCTGAAGTGAACCTCACACAGCCTTGTTGATTTTAGTGGGACTGCTAATATCATTTCTAAAGTTCTTTTGGAGTATTCCTCGGGCTCTATACTAAAAGGACTGGAATCTTTAGAAATGGAGGGAGCAATAAAGAGGGACAGAGTTCCTGCATGGAGGCTGACAACTCAGCAGAGGGTGGGAGATTTTAGGGTGTTGTGCTTTTTACCGCTCTCGTAGAGCCGACACAGACTCCAAACCCGAGTCTGTATTTCTCTTTGGAGCAGACATTAACCTCTTTTTCCAGGCCGAGACAGTGAAGTGTATCAGTTTTGGTAGCCTGGGTTATAAGAAACCTAAATTAGTTTGAAGTGGAATTATCCTGTTGAAAGGGCAGTTGAAAGCCCTTGACACTGGACAGAGGATTGTCTAGTGTCTAATCTTGGCTCAGAACGCAGCAGACATAATGAGAGTCATTATGAACTGGTGATCTCTCACCCCTCCCCTCAGCAGACCGCATTAGACTTGCAAAAACAGAGAGCACTGTGTGTGCTTGGCTCTGTGCCTGCCCTGTGCCAGAGGAAGAAAGTCTACCTTGTTTGTGCTCCAACCAGATACTGATGTATCCTCTTACTGCTAGGCTAGGTTCTGAGCTCCTCTGTTCAAGCTCGTCCTGACAGATGCTGTCATGGCTGACCCTTAGCAAGACAAATGCAGCCACTTTGCAGGAGTTGGCTTCTGCCCAGCTGAGCTTGCCAGTGTCCTGAAAGGATGTGCCTGTGTATTTACCTGTGGTCTATTCCTCTCCATCCTGATCTAAGCTACCTTCAGAGTCTTGGCTGTATCTGAAAGCAATGTGTAGTTCTGTTTGTTCAAATAAATGCAGTCCCTGAACTTGACTTCCTGATCTTTCAATAACAGCTGTTGCTTAAATACATCCTGAGGATGCCCAGGAAGGCCTCCTGCTTCAGAATCAGAACTTTGATAGCTGTGTGCCACGGACTCGGGAAGCACCACAAAAGGAGAATCTCAACAAATGAATGTTGGGGAGTTTGCTCTGAATGTTAATCTTTGCCTAGGAGGAATGACATTTTTGTTGTATTGGAATGGGTTGAAATGAAATAAGACAAGTGGCTGGTAATGAGTGGGGTGAACTATGGTGAGAGCTTGCTTCTGAAGGCTGCTGGCAAAGAGGCATCATTGTGGAATTGTAAAACAGATGGGAGACTTCTGGAAGTCTGTGTGAGAGTGAGTGAGTATGGGTCTTCCTCTCCCTCTCCCTCTCCCCCTCCCCTCCCCTCCCCTCTCCTCCCCCTCCTCCCTCCCCCCTCTGTGTTATGTGTGTTTAAAAAGCATTCTGGCAGTTGTCTGGGGAAGGAGTGGACCTACACACACAAACACACACATGTGTACACATGGGGGGGTGGGAGAGAGGGAGGGAGAGAGAGGGAGGGAGGGAGGGAGAGGGGTGAGGTGAGTGATGCATTATTTTTTCCTAACATGCTCTTAGTAGGAGGCTGGTCTGTTTAGTAGAGAAAATAAAGTGGATAGGAAAAGATTTAGATATGTGGGTGTCTTTCAATAGAATTTAGCCAACAATTGTAAATTTAAAAGGTGCAAGAAGAAATAAAGCAAAGTTAAGGAAAATGGGTCTGTAGTTTTCATCTGAGATACAAGAAAGTACCCGTTGAAGAAGCACACATGGCTTCGTAGCTACATCGTGGCTCCATCAGTCTGGTGAACACAAGTTTAGAATACCTTGGACTCAAGATGTTAAGTCAGTTGGTAAGGGCAAGTTTACATGCATGAAACCTAATGTTGGACTTTTAAGACATTGCATACTGTGTATGGGGATGTAAAGTGGTTGTCCTAACACTTGGAATATGGAGGCAGAAGGAGGCAGAATGCTAGAAGTTCAAGGCTGTTTTTTGTTATGCAGGCCATCCTGTGCTACCTTGATGTCCTTAATAGAATATCACAGTATAATGTAGATATTGATGAATGTATTTAAGTATAGTTATTTTAACCCAGAGTTCAGGCTTGAGATGTAGGTGTGTAGGATAATTTTATTCTTAATAGCCTTCATTCTATTTCATCATTAAAGTCATGAAATTATCATTTGTTTTAGCCAGCCTTTATCAATGTTGATAATGACAAGGCCCATATTAGAGATCGGATACTGCTTATTGCAAATGCATTGATTGTGCATAGCTCAAACATCCATTTAATTATCTGAGTTCGTTCCACATGAATTGTGGGACAGTTGGTTCTTTATAGTCACCGTGGTTGAAGCAACCCACAGGACTACAGGTTAGAAATTGTTGTCCTGTCCTTGTTCAGAGCCTTTTGGCAAGATCTTGATGTGGATCTCTCCTTTCATGCAGTGCTGAAGTCTTTAGTGCACATTTCTTTTTTTTTTTTTTT
>NC_034612.1:22525315-22611303 GCF_900095145.1 Mus pahari
GGTTGTGAGCCACCATGTGGTTGCTGGGATTTGAACTCTGGACCTTCAGAAGAGCAGTCGGGTGCTCTTACCCACTGAGCCATCTCACCAGCCCTAGTGCACATTTCTTAAGTGGGATCAACAGCTTGAACTTTGTAGAAAGCAGCTACCATAGCCCGCCGTCCAAAACCTTGCATCTGTGCTTTCAACTTAGCCACTGTGGGTAGCCCGCCTGCCTCTCTGTCTGATGTGCTCTCTCTAATATTTATATCTACCAGTACCCAGAGGTCTTTAATTTTTTTATCTGTTTATAAATTTGTTTACCTATGGCATTTCTGGGTCAGTTCATTACAAAATAAAATGTATCTGTATTAGAGAGGTAATTCAGCAACTAAAGAGTGATTTCTGTCCTCGCGGACCTGCACTTACTTCCCAGCACCTACATCAGACAGACTGCGGCCTATGGCTGCAACTCGAACGCATTTCACGCTCGTGTCTCGACTCTGCACGCATTGCACTCATGGCATATATTCACACAAAATCAACAGCTTCGTCACAGTCTATTCATTTATTTGTGTGTGTGTGTGTGTGTGTGTGTGTGTGTATACATGCACATGCATGCTTATGAGTGAGCATGTGGTGTGCATGTGTGTTGGTGGGTAGGTTCACTCATGTCAAAGTACATGTACAGGGATCAGAGCCTAACCTGGGGAAATCAGCTGTCAAAGAACAAATTGCAGGAGTTCATTCTCTCCTTCTACCATGAGGGTCTCAGCAATGGAACCCTGGCCATCAGGCTTGGCAGGAGACATATATACTTGCTGAGCCTTGTTGCCCAGTATTACTTTAAATCACACCATAGTTCCTGCAATCTCATAACTTGAAGATGTTCATGGACTCAATTAGATTGGGTCCTGGAAGGTTTGTGGTGAAGGAGAAAAAAAAGCTCATTACTTACCAAGCTTCTTGATACTGAACACAGTTTCAAGCTTTCTTTACCAAGTAACAATGCTTTATACCTGCAGATGTGTTTTCTACCCTCAAGAGAGAAATTTAGGGCCATCTGCCAGCATTTGAGAAACTCAAGGTCCTTCCTGTTTGCCCTGTCTGTGCCCTTTTCATATCTTACTCTGAAGATCCGTTCTCTCCACAAAGAAGCCTTGTTCTCTGCTGTTTGTTCCTACCTTTAGTGAATGGCTTTGGGAAGCAGCAGGGAGAGGCCTCTGGGTGCACCAGAGTAACCATAGTGAGGAACAAACTGGTAAAGAGATATTTCCTAGTGGGAAGTCGGCACAACACCTCTAATATATCTCTGCATATTCCTTGAATTCTGTGCCTTCAGCATTGTCCCACTCTATTACCCCTGTAGAAATGCTTTCCTGAAACCCATTAACAATGTAAACAGCCTCCCACTGGTAAGCTCCCAGGCCAATATAGATATATTTTCTAGCTATCCCCTCATTTGTGCTTTCCTCCAGGTGGTTCTAGGTTGTGTCATGAAGACAGTTAAAACTAACTCGCAGGAACTGCAGAGATGGCTCAGTGGTTAAGAGCACTTGCTGCTCTTGAAGAGGGCCCAGGGTCCATTCCCAGTACACAAATCGCAATTCACAACTATCAAGAACTCCTGTCCAGGGGACCTGAAGCCCACTTCTGACTTCTGTAGGTACCAGGTTCACATATGGTAGATATACATCCATACAGGAAAAGATTCATACACACAAAATAAAGAGTTGGAAAATAAACTAAAAGACAAGAAAAAGAATAACAAGCAAACCTGACTTCTCAGGAGGGCCGTGCCCCCAGCTTCCATGGCTTTATCTTTTTCTCTACAAACATCCAAAGTTCTTCTGCTTCACACCAAGAAGCTTCGTCCACTCTTTTGACCAGATGAATATATTCTCAGTTTTGTTTCTCTTTCAGTGGGTAGAAACTATTTTAGAATCCAGATCCACAGTCTCCTTTGCGAAGAAGGAGATAGGTTAGTGAATCATATATTTGGTGCATAATTATATCCAGTATTGTAGGAATATGTCTAATATGGGGATTGAAGAGATGGCACAGTGATTAAGAATATTTGATGTTCTTGTAGAAGACCCACGCTTGGTTCCCAGTACTGAAGATGGTCATCTGGTAACCACTAGCTCCAGGAGGTATCCACTGCCTTTGTTGTGATACCTAAAGTCGTCTGTGTTTAAGATATACTGTGATTAAGAGATCTATAAAAGGAAAATGTCTCTTACTTGTAAGCCTTGCTTACCCAAGAAATGCTGGAGGCCGTTCTTCATGGAAAAGAACAAAGCATGTGGTTTTGCTTCTGTAAGCAAGGTTGGTTGACCCAGCTGCACTGGATGTGCTTGATAACATGTAGGTGGGAGGTATTTAGGCAGGAAGTAGGTCAGGTTGTATGCTAGTCCCTGATTGGATGAAGGTGGCAATTGCATAGCCCAGTAGGTTTTGCCTTTTAAGCCTCTGACAAGTGTCATTTGTCACTGTACTCTAGGAATCTCAAGTATGGGCCTGGCCAGAGCACCATCTGACCAGTTTTTAATAAAGTTTGCTTTAAACTTGGCTCAAAAATCGTGATAGTGGTCTTATTCTCCCCCAGAAGAATTAACACTGACCTCTGCTGGTACCTGCATTATGTGCACACACACACACACACACGCACACGTACATGTAATTATAAATACAAAAAGTAAATTTTAAAAGTACATGCAATGTGAAGAGAAGGCCTTCCCTTGACAGAGTGTGTAGACCAACAATAAGTCCAAAACACGACAGAAGAACCGAGTGGCCTCCGTGGAAATGGAGTGCAGTTACAGGGAAGGGAAACAGTTTAAACTACCCTAGGGACCTGCAGTGAGCATGGTGAATTGGAGCAGGAATCTCCCAAATGTGGGGGTAAAGTATGGAGATCAGTCACTGGGTAGATAGGCCATGGCGGCAGGGCTCGTTGGGAACAGTGCAGAGGTGTTCAACCCCAGCACTGGGGCTTAGTGACAGAATAGGCAAATAAAACAGAAATTCGTGGGGGTGGGTGGCAGGGAGCTACAAGCCTATCCAAGAGAGACTGCTGAGATCAGCAGCTGTTCCCACAGTGGGAAGCGTGATGAATGGTGGCTTGGGAAAGTGCATCAAAGAATGACAAGGCCGTCTGACAGATTAGCGCATGCCTCCTGGGAAAGGCTGGTCTTGTTTTGAAGTGGAACATTGTCATGCTATAGGTATATCTGATTTAGGGAAATCCAATTTGTAAAGATTTAGATGTTATGGTGATATCATATGCTGTATTTGCACAGCAGACACAGTCTGTGTAGCTATCAAATCCCGTTATCTTCAACATAGGTATCACCTTTCGAACCCATAAATGCCTGTGGCGTGCACTGATTCTTGGAGCTTAACATGTTTAAGGTTGAGTATGTGAACAGTGAATC
Organism: Mus pahari; assembly: GCF_900095145.1. Taxonomy (NCBI): domain Eukaryota; kingdom Metazoa; phylum Chordata; class Mammalia; order Rodentia; family Muridae; genus Mus; species Mus pahari. Next base: position 22,528,732 of record NC_034612.1, read on the forward strand.
TGGTGGACCAAATGTAATCATCTTTTTTTTTTCCCCATTCATGTTGAAGGACAAAAATCTGCCCTACAGAAATATTTCTAAAGTAGCTCCCTTAAATGTCAGAGACTCTACAGGCTTAAAGTAGTCATTAAAAAAATCGATATAGCATCACAAGTTCAGGAAGGTAACCTGTTCAGACCCCCTGTGAGCTGTTGCCCAACACTCTCCTTGCCTTTGTCCCCACTGTCCTGCTGCAGAAACCAGGGCAGCTTCTGCCCACCTGCATGCTGCCAGGGGATAAACTTGATACCTTTACTTTCATGAAACACTATCTGTGCAGTGTGCTCTTTGATCCACAGTCTCCCCCTCTAAAGCAGGTAGGGGATTAAGAACACCTCTTGAGTTGATGAATATTGAATCACGTTTATAGAATTCAACATCTTACTCCTATTAACCCTTCCTCAATGGAGGGCCATGTACCATCGCTGCTGCTTTTAGGCTATGGTGCTGTGCTGTCTAGGTAAATCCTTCTCATCTCTGTAAGATGGAGAAGGAGAATTGAACAAATGTTCTTTTCTGATAGCTGTCATCTTATACCTGTGTTAAGTCAGATAGCTGTCAGTTCTTACAGCTTCCAAGGGAGAACTGTCTCTATAGTCATTGTCAGCCTACTGAATGAGGTATGCTGATGTGGTATGGGGATCATATAGCATCTATAATCAGGCCTTGGAGAAGCAGCCATAATGAAAATGCCTCTTTATGTGCTTACTGTAGAAGGTCCTACACACTTTTAAAAAAATTGTAGTCAAGGAAGCTCGTAGCCAACCATTGGACTGAGCTCAGGGCTCCCCATGGAGGAGATGAAGAAGGGACTGAAGGAGCTAAGGGGATTTGCAGCCCCATGGAGGGAACAACAGTGTCAACAAGCCAGGCATCCCCAGAGCTCCAGGGAACTGGACCACCAACGAAAGAATACACATGGAGCGACCCATGGTGCTTGCTGGCCACATATGTGGCAGAAGATGGCCTTGGTGGACATCAGTGGGAGGAGAGGCCCTCGGGCCTGAGGGTGTTCAATGCCCAGTGTAGGGGAATGCCAAGGAGAGAGGATGGGAGTGGGGGGGGGAGCACCCTCATAGAGGGGAGAATAAGAAAAGGGGTTTCTGAAGGGGAGACCTAGACAGGGGGAAACATTTAAAATGTAAATAAAGAGAATATCCAAGAAAAAAAAAATGTAGTCATGTGTATGCATTTCTGTTTCTGTTTGGTCATGTGAATGTGAGTGCAGGTGCCCCAAGTGATTATAAAAGGATGTCAGAATTCCTAAGGCTGCAAGTATAGGCTGTTGTGAGCGACAATTTTGGTACTGGGATCTGAATCCTGGTCCTCTGGAAGAGCAGTATGTGCTTTTAACTCCTGAGCCGTCTGTCTAGCCATGGCACTTTTTGTCTATTATAATTCTCCTAACACACCTAGGGGATACTCTCACCATTCCGGTTTTATAGGAAATATATGGGAGGCACAGGATAGAGACACTCCTTACTCTGTTCAAGTCATTGCTACAGATAAGCATGCTTATGGTTAATATCAAGGCAGGAGGTTCCTAGACCTGAGTTTCTCTTGCTTGGTCACTGGTGGAGAGAGAGGCAGTCAGCAATGGAATTATAGTATAGAGTAGGTTATTGAGTGGGTGGGTGGGAGTGGTCCTGAGAAAATGCCACGTAGCCTGATGAGGATGAAGAACACTCCAGTATGTGTGGTGATGGCTGTAAGTTACAGGGTATGCAATGTGGTGATTTTGAAAAAAGTGTCAGGGCCTCAGTAGAAAGAGTGGATGAAGTATGAGCTTTGCACAAATCCCATGGAGATGCTGGAAGAGCCTTGGTCATCCAGGGCTTCATAGCTCTCAAAGGTCATGGAAGAGTGGGAGACGTGATGATATGTGGAGTAGTAGATAGACAGAGGAGTGCCACATCCATACCAATTGCCACCTGTTCCTAAGGGGCCCCGGAATCAGTGACTCTTGTTTTTTGTTATTGTTTTGCAAAGTGCTGATAATTAACAGACCTTACAAGGCAATTGTGTTACCGTTGAGCTACATTCCCTAAACACCACACACATACACACACACACACACACACACACACACACACACACACACACACACTGCCTGCTTTTTAAAAAAAAAAAAATCTTGTAAGTTTCAAGACTGGCTTTCCCTGGGGATCCTCTCTCAGCCTCCTCAGTAGTTGGGCATACAAGTCTATGTCACAGAGTCTGGCTCAGTCCCTGTTTCATCTCCCGTTTGTGCTTCTGCTTCTCACCTAAAAGATCTTTTTCCATCTGGAGAACCACTGAGTCCTCCTTTCTGGCTGTTGGCATTGGTGTGTACCTTTCCCCCCCTTCTTTTCTTCATCCCACGTTTCCTTGCCTGGATGTCTGAATCTGGATGGGGTGACATAAGTCTGCAACAGCTCTAGTTGGCCCTGCATTGCTCTCAGGGGTTTCAGCTTCTACCGTGCACATGCGCCAGCCACTGGCGAGTCCACGTTTCCTGAAGCTTTTCACACCTCCTTCTGTAGCAGCCACTGTAGAGGGTCACAGTGGCCAGTGGTACATGGTGGACCTGAGTTGTGCATAAGTCCTTCTTGGGGGAGTTAAATGTCATCTTTGGAAATTTGAGAAATGAAGTCATCCATGGCTTTAGAGCTTCTAAAGAGAAAGGACGAACTCTATGTTACTTGCGCCTGTGACTAAAGACACTCATCTTCATTTTTAGATTACTGAATATACTAACTTTGGTCAGGATAATGTAAGCATTTAAGGAAAGACATAAATGAAAGAGGCTGCGGAGGGAGGGAGGGAGGGAGGGAGGGAGAGAGAGAGAGAGGGAGGGAGAGGGAAGGCTGGGGAGGGAGGGAGGGAGGGAGGGAGGGAGAGAGAGAGAGAGGGCGTGGGAGCAAGATGACAGAGCTCAGTTAAGAGCACCTTCTGCTCTAGCAGAAGATGCGTTCAGTTCCCATCATTGGGTGCCTCACAACTATCTGTAACTTCAGTTCCAGGGGACGTGACCCCAGTAAATATGTGGTACATAACATATATGAAAGCAAACATTCATGCACATAAAAAAGAAAACTTCACAAAAGAAGGGAAACATCAGATGCCTGACTGTAAAAACTCAGTATGAACATGCTGAGACTCCATAGCTTCTGAGGCAGCCACATTGTCTGTCTGCATATGGCTTATGTAAGTGCACATGTATATAAGGCAGAGGGCAGTGACATGGCCTCTTACTCCACCTGAAGCTCACTGGTTCCTTGGACTGGCTACACACCATACTCAGGGAGTCTCCTTTCCTTGCAGCCCCAGGGCTTTGTTCACAGATGCCTTCCACGGTGCCTGGCTTTCCCTGGCTGGGGGGAGGACACACTCAGGCCCTAATGCTTGTACATCAGGCCCTCTCCAACTTTGCCCTCTCCGCAGTCCTTTTTGGTCCTGTTGCTTCATATGCCCCATAGCTTCATGCTGCCCTTTCACGCTCACCTGTAGCTCCACACATGATTAGGTGCTGGTTACGATCAGTCAGCATGTGAAGTTCTTTTCTTTACTTAGAATGCTCCATCTCTGCAGAGACTCCACTGTGCTTCCAGCACTTCAGCCAACACCTCACACATGGTCAGCAATCGTTTTAGCCACGTAAATAAAGGAGAATATCTCTGTAGCGCAGGCCTGGCACTCTGTGATGTCCATGCCGGTCTGCTTCATGCTGAGGTTTGATGCAAGATTTACAGTGGTCAGTTTTCTTGAGAGTTTTTCAAGCTGTCTGTCCTGTGTCTGTGTGTCTGTCTGCCTATTTTTGTATAAAGTCTCATAATTAATTTGAAAATGTAGGATATACTTTTCCTGCATTTAGTAGTATTTCCACTTAAAAGGAGTGAGCATGCAAACGCGCGCGCGCGCGCACACACACACACACACACACACACACACACAGAGCCAAGTGGTAAGAGGAAGCCTCTGTTCACCTGTGAAGGCGTGGCAGGGCTGCTGGGTGCCTGCCAGCATGGCTTTGTTTCCCCAGCTGCAGTTCTGTCCAGTGCACTGCAGTGTGGTAGCAAGGCATCTTGGCAGTGGTACTTACCGCATATTTCAGCTGGTGGTTTCTGCGAGATTGGGATGAGTTTTTGTATGACAGACATCACAACAGAACTAAGATGTGACTTGTGTCTAAAGCTATCCATCAGTCGGAGCTGTACAAACCACTTTGCATATGTCAACAATTTAATCCTCTAATGTACTTGCCAATGGAAAAGTGACACTGGAATTATTTTTGTGTATTTACTGACTAGAATGATGTGGTTACCAAGTGCACTAATGGAAAAACCTTCGAATTCCAATCTTTCAATTGGGACCATATGTTTCTCTTTTTTTTCCTAGCCAAATTGAGCTGCACATCAATCCACACACAAGTGTGCATCCTCACACTCCAGACTCCATTATGCATTTGTGTTGCCTATCTGTGTGTTCATGTGTTGCATACCTGTATTCATATCAAATACCTTAGCCTGTTAAATAAGCTACTGTGTGGTCTGTCCTCACACGAATGCCTGGCATGTCATATATTCTCCGTAAAGATTGGCTTTTTCTACTTTAGGATGTTGTTTTCTTCTGCAAGATACAACAGTACGATGATTGTTTTACCTAACTTCTGCTTATGAAAACTAGACTCCAGAGGCTGGCTGGGCTTAAAGGATTGTCCACTCATTGATGAATTGATGCCACTCGGATATGCCTACAAGCAACTTTTAGCTCGCTCAGAAAATACTAATATTCATATTTTTAAATGAAAGTCATTTTCTCAGGTAAGGTTTATCGTGTCCTTAACCTGAAGCATTTGTTTTCTCTCCCTTTCTTCTCCCCTTTTCTTTCTCTTCCTTCCGATCTTTGAATTAGGGCCTCATGTAGTAGCCTGGATGGCCTCAAACACCACTGTGGAGTTGAAGATGTCCTTGAACGTCTAATCCTCTTGCTTGCACCTCCTGGTTGCTGGGGTTATAGGCATATGCAGCCATGCCCAAATTAAATAGTTACGGCGTTGGAACCCAGGGCCTTGTGCAAGCTGAGCAAACACTCTTACCAACTGAGCATCTTCTCAGCCTTCTCTAAGTTTTGGTTCCCCTAAAGCCTTTCAGCAAGATGCTTTTAGTGGGTATGGTTGTTGTTACTTGTCTTTTAAACAGGGTCTTGGTATGAAGCCCAGGCTGTCCTCTACTCATAATCCTACTTAGACTCCGGGATTACAAGCATATGCTACCCGTCCCAACTTGAAGGTGATATTTTTAACTGTTGGCCCAAAACAAATCTCACTGAGATCTCAATGTATACTTGAAGTAGAAAATAATTTCCATGTATTAACTTTTTAAAACTACATCAGCTATTTTAAGTCATCAAAAATAAAATGGTTTAAAGGAAGACTGTGGGCCACTCATACCTGTGAGGACAGTGATAAGTTGTCAGTGTACTCATAGGGGAAGTGGTGTGAGTCAGCCCAGTGCCCAGGTTACCTGTGGTTAACCTTGGTGGCTGTTTTGACTAATTGATTAATTGTGCCTTTATCCTTCTCTTTCCCCTCTCCCTCCTTGTTTTCATCCTTTTTCTCCTCTTCATTACCTTCATCCCCCCTGTTTCTCCTCCTTCCTTTCCTTTCTATATTATATTTCTGTTCTTCCTTTTGTACACACACACTCAAATACACACACACAATCTCTATGATGTTGGTCCTTGACTCAGTTTATCATCTGGTTTCACCTGGAACTTACAAATATATATATATATACTCTTTGTACATAGGGTATAATTGTGCGTTTGTTGTTAAAATAGAAAACTCAGTTTAGACACAAGCTAGAGATTTGTTAGGTTCAAGTATGAATGCCGAAATTATACTCTGTTGTGAGTGAAGAAGTACAGCACCCCCCTACACACACACACACACACACTGTAAGTCCTTTAAGTAAGTGAATTTGAGAACTCAACACGTGGACTTGAAATGTGTACCTTAGTGCTTTCTAAGAGGGATTCCAGGTCGAAGCTAACTTTATCATGTACGGAGTATGTCGATTTCTCTTTTGATGTCGGAGATTGAATCAGAGCCTTCCGTCGGCTAAGCACATCCGTGCGGTTGAGCTGTTCTCTTCTCCTAGCCAGTCTTTTCCTTGGTTTTTTTTTTTGTTCTGTGTAATTCACTAAGGTGGGGCAGACAGTCCACAGCACACTGTAGAGGGAAGACTGTAACTTAAGAAGTTGTTTCCTTCTTTCCATCAGTTTGGGCTCTGAAGAGAGAACTCAACCCTTTAGGCCTGTTAGCAAATGCTTTTGATGGCTAGGCCATCACACCAGCCCCCAGCTATGGACAAATGCTTTTTTTACCTTTTTGTTTTGTTTTGTTTTGTTTTTTTGTTTTTTTGTTTTTTTGTTTTTTTTTTTTTTGTAGGAGAAGAAAGTCACTGTATANTTTTTTTTTTTTTTTTTTTTTTTTGTCAGATTTGGGTATGATTGGGAACATGACCGTCAGTGTTCTCAGATGGAGTGTAGTCAGGATCTGCTAGTAATTTAATGCTTGCACTCTGGGGGAACGGGAGGCAGGCTGTCTTACAGTTGTGCTCCAGCCACAGCCCCCAAACAATATAGATTCTGTTACAACAGCAACAACAATAAGGACAACAGCGCTGGTTTGAGACACTACTTGCATGCATTATCAACAGCGTCGTCGTCTTGGAAGCAGGCAACACCGCGTTTGAGAAGGTCATCTTCCCGCCTTCCTCACAGGATGGTGCTTAGCTCTGTGAAGAGCCTGTGAAGCCACAGTTAATACTAAGATTCACACTGCTGTTCTCGGTAGCCTGGAGAGTCTGGGTGTTTCCAGCGGTGCTTGTCGTCTCCGTAAATGCTCTGTATATGACCTGAAATGTGGCTGGATGGGATTGAGTGAGACGGTCATTGTGGCTGACCCAGATGCTCGCTCATCCAGTGTTGAGCCTCTTTCTGAATGGACTTTCATATCAAGCTGTTAGGAGCTTGTGTGTGAAGAGGGGATTGAAGGGATCTGCCGCGTGGGCAGTTTAGTGCTTGCCAACTTGTAGAACACAGAAATTGTTGGGGGCATACGTGACATCACACAGGAAGTTCCTATCTCAAGCAGCGAGACATCCTGAAAAGAAAATACTGTGCACTTCTTCTGCCTTTAATGATTTGAGAGTTAAAAATCCATTCAGTTCCTGAGTGACAGGCGCAGTTCTGATTGCAGTAGACTGTTCGTGAAGGCAAACAGAATTGTCTCCAGGCGTTGATTTGCATTTTCTTGGCTGTAGAAACACTGCCCACAGTATTTCTCGGTAAAAGAAGCATTTCTGAACTGGAGTGTGGCTTCGTGGTGCAGAACGAGCTTTGTATGCCCGAGGCTCTGAGTTTTAAATCCACTCTCCACATACAGAAAGGGCTTTTCTGAATTGCTTTTCCTTTAAAGGTCTGGAAAAAAAAAAAAAAAGTCGGCCCCTTTGTTGTTGCTAAGAGGGTATCACTTTTGTACCTTTAAGGTTTTGTTTGTAGCCTTGGAGGAAATGCTTCTTCCACTGTCAAGATGCCTAGGCCTTGGGTAGGCATTCTAAGCTCATTTGCTTCACCCTGGAAAGACAAGCAGGGTATTAATAGCCCCTGTCTGCTGAGAAGTGAGCTGCTGACATGTAATTGGGGAAAGTATGACCCTTTCTTCTAAATGTGGCAAATAAAACTCTGAGACGAAGAGGCAGTCCCTCGTCTCATAGAGTCTAACTGGTTCTTCTTTTCATTTTTTTTTATTTTAAATAAATAAATAAATAAATAAATAGTCAATCTTTAGTTTTGAGGCAGAGTCTCATGTATCCCAAACTTGTCTTATAGTCTCTGTAGCCCAGGATAAGCTTGAACTCACCCTCCTGCCTCTGCCTCCTGAGTGTTAAGATTACAGATGGCACCGTACCTAGTTTATGAGGTGCTGCGGATAGAACCCAGGGACTTGTGCATGCTAGATAAACCTTCTGCCTACTGAAACACATCTCCAGTCCTAAAATTTTGTTTGTAAAATCAGTTTCAAATTTTGTCCTTTTTTTTTTTTTCTTAAAAAAAAAAAAAAAAAAAAGTCATTTCATTTGTTGCCCTGGGTGGCTCGGAACTTGATATGTAGGCCAGGCTTGCCCTAAACTCACAGATAGCTGTTGGTTATCTCCCAAATGGTATAAGCCAGCAGGAGTGTCTCTAAGTTCTATGTCTACACATAGCAAAACAAATGTTGATGTGACTCAGAGAATTTATACATGAGTAAAAGAGTTATGGGCTGCAAGTACTTGTGTCTAATCATTGTATTATGAATGGCATCTTTACACAGTGACCAGTGGTTCTGCTGCTAATCTTTAACTCTAAAGTCATCATCTCATACCTGTAGGTGGCGATTACTCAAATGAGCAGCTGTGAGAATGATTTCAAGTGACTTGCAGTGCAGGCTCTACACCTGCTGAGTGACTGGTCCTTTACAGGGTTCACTCACCCATTCTGTTTCTGAATATCCTTTAAAAAGCTTATGCTTGTGGATCAAAGATGATGCTTTAAAACTCAGCACTTGGCTTTCAGTTAGAATTGAGCAAACACAGTGGATATGGTGGAGGACTCCTTTGATCCTAGCACTGAGGAGGCAGAGGCTAGCAGATGTTTGTGAGTTTAGGGGTAGCCGAGTCTACATCGTGAGTTCTAGGTCAGACAGGCTTATATAGTAAGGTTCGTTTTTTAATGATGATGATGATAGCTATAGTAGTAGAAGTAGTCATAGTAATAAAGTAAAAAGATAAAACACATCTCAGTGTGTGAGTACTAATTTTAAACTGCCCAACTGAAGTATTTGTGTGTGTGTGTGTGTGTGTGTTATTTAAAAGTTACTTTCACCAACCTCATTGATCACATAAGTGTTGATTTGCTTGACTAATTGGAAAGGAATATTCAAGGATGGTTGTCTTGGCTCTCATATGAAGGGCCAGGCTTTTGTGATGACTCTTTTAATTTATTTGATCTTCTCTGTAAAATGATCTCTATTTATTAGAAAAACAGTGTAACTAAAATTGAGTGGGAAAAAAAATTCTCTATGATCACATCAAATCTTCATCGTATCACTTAAAAAATTAAAATAATCTGTCACTGTGGGTTTTTTTTTTTCATTTTGATTACCTGGCCTTACTTTAATGTAGATTTACTTTTTACCACAAGACCATGATATGCAGATTAGATGCAATCAAGTACGTGCATGTAATATCCTAACACAGTGTACAAAGAGATCTATAAGAAGTCCCTGTAAGATACTTCTGTTTCCTTCACCACAGTGTCACACCTTGTGTTTCTATTGATTGGTTACCACACCAAATGTTTCTCATTAGCTGCCTTGTCTAACTTATACAGCTCCCTTGTCCTTCAGTTACTCCTTTTTACCCACATAGTTATAAAGTGGCCGAGTCAAGACAAGCCAAAACGTGCAGCTGGAGATGTAGCAGTTAGCCTAAGCTACTACATCTAGCCATTGTGCAGTTTGCCTTGCCCTGAGCTGTGTAAAAAGATTTCCTGTGTAAAAAGATTTCAAATATATAGTCTAAAACAGATTTAGCTTTGTTCAGAGACATGCAGTGCCTTCTAATGTCGTTGGGAAGTTTGTTATTCATCTTTCAAGACCCCAGTGCAATATTTCTTGTGTGCTTTTAAGTATTTTGTCTTATTTTTTTAAAATTGCCCTCATTTATGTGAATGGGGGACTGTGAATCTGAGTTTTATGCTGCTGAGGCTCGGTGTATTGGAGCCTTCCATTTGGGGGTCAGAGTTTGTGATGGTTTTGAGCTGCTTGACTTGGGTGCTTAGGAACCACAGCTGGGTCCTTGGAAAGAGCGTTTGCACTCGTAACCACTGAGCCATCACTCCAGCCACTCTGCTGCTGCTGTTAGAGTCTCCAGGGCTTTGAAGCAGATATTTGGGTTCCTTTACTTGCTGTTGTACTGATAGCGTGTTATTCGATGGCTGGGGCATAGGAGAAGGTAAGTAGATGGTTGTGGGATTGAATCGATGAATAGTTAACGTTTTAATTTAATTAGTGATACTTCCGTTATGGTGGGGGCTTCAGGTGCTTGGGAAGGTCTAGTGCAGCAACAGGTGTAGCTTCCTTGAGTTTGCAGCTGGGAATTGGTGATTCACTATTCTTTAAAAGGAATTGTGTGCATGATTGGGGGGGGGGGGTTGTTGGGTTTATTTTTCCCTGAAATTTCTTAGAGTACAGATTTTTCTTGAAAGATTGTCAATGCTGCTGCCCTGGTGAACATAATAAAGCTGTGAGCTATAAGTCTAGACAATGTAATTTTTAAAATGTGGCACACTGCGCTTGTACTGTACTCTGTGAGTAGCTATATGCATCTCAGTGCTCAAGAAATTAATTTTCAAAGCTATATTTGCAGATTTACTGTTGCATGGAGCTATCCAAGGGTAACAGCCGTTTTCATCAGAGCAGCTATGATTTCTTGAAAGAGCACTGGTGGTCTGGTCTGTGGACACTGCGACACCGGGCGATGTGTGGGGAGGAGAGGGTCATTGGACTCTCATGTGATCTCACTTATTTCCTTTTGTACCTTCTGTCTGTTTGTATGTAATTCTTTCATAATTGCTCCTGGCTTGGTGATCTCTCTGGGTGTCTGGGGGTGCTATAGTATTTAGACTATAGAGTCTTACAGGAACAGGGGCTCCATCTCCACAGGTCTGGAGAAGCCAGGCTTGACTGACATGCTTCACCCACATTCTGTCAGTAAGCCTAGTGAACTCGCTGGCTCCCCACATTGGATCTTGGTAGGATTGCCCTTTGGTTTGTCATTGGTGCCCTGTAAGGGAAGGGTAGAGTTTATACTAACTTCACAGGAAAGGAGTTCCTGTAATACTTGGCATAGTCGGCAAGATCACAACAAAACTAGAAATGAGTCTTGGAAGTAGAGTTGTTCCCCTGTAGGTGATGAATCCGGCAGCTGAATCTGAGCTTGCTTGGTTGTTGAGTGTGGTAAGCATCCCCAACATCACTGTCTTTGTTCTGTGGTACGAATCTCATTATGCGCCTCATTACTAGAAACAGTCACATTGTTCCAGCTGTGGGTCATACGATGTATAACTAAGGCCACACCATTGGAAATCAGAGGATATGTAGGAAGACTCTCAGGACGCCAGTCTTCTGTATGGGTATACAGTCGTATGCGCATGTCTTGATACATGGGCTCCCTTGTGTGACCTTGGAGACTTCCTGAGAATAGTTGAAGGTCTAGAACAAATTCCATAGTGCCTGAGAGTGTCACATGACAGATGAGAAGATAGGGAAGCTTCACTGGAGGCCACTGCTCTGTGTAGTGAAAAGGCATATGCCACTGTCTAGCTGGGGCTTGTGGGTGTGGAGGAGGACTTACAACTGCAAAAAGATATATCTCGCTAGCAACCTAGGGATTGTCTTCTGGCTTAGTAGGTAATTTGGAGGCAAACAATGGGGAGATGTGGGTGTGGTGCTTCTAATGGGTGGAGGTCTGAAAGGAGAGACAGATTTAACCAGTGACACTCGCACCCCCAAAATCCAAATGCTTGGAACCCATGGGAGGAATCAGTGCAAAAGTGACAGAAGATGCCCCTTGGGTCAGTCCTTTAATGTAGATGAATGGAAAATACATGATTCAAATGCTGGTTGGGGCCTCAGTCAGCACCTGGACTGTTTGAAGGACAAAGACCTCTAAAGAAGTAAGGGAAGCTCACCGCCTGGCTCCTGAGACTGTGGTCTTAGTGGCAGCTGGAATCATTTTGGCTGCTGCAGAAACAGAGAAATTGAACATTAGAACACCCATTAAAGAACCCAAGGCAGAAAGAGGGAAATCATTCCTTGATGGTCCCCGTGGATATCAGGGCCTCAAGGACAATGCAGGAGGAACAAGCAGGGCTGAAGGAAATGGGCAGCAGGTGGTGCTTGATGCTGACCACAAACCTGAGACCTAACATTGTTCCAAGGGTGGAGCCCTAATGGTGTTAATGAGCTCCGTGGGGATCCATGCTCATGGGGAGGGGTTCGGCAGAGCCAAGTGACCTGGACAAGAAAGACCCAGAAACTGCTAAAGCAATGAAGGGTGGGTGGGTGACAGATGGGCAAGCCACACATCACTGCAAGGCCACTGTGGCTAGAATTTTATCAAGCAGGAGTCCTTAAGAACAAGGCTAATGGAAAACCAAATGCCATGCCTGAGGAAGGCCTTAAGACCTGACCAGCAGTTCAGTACAAGTAGAAGGGAAACAGAATACTGGGGAGGTGCAGGGGTTTCCGCTGCCCACTGTCACAGAGGAAGGAGCTCTGTGGGGGTGTGGCCTACCCTCAGCGACTTCCCTAATGGTATTGCCAGGGTCTCATGCAGGTGAGATCTTCTGGAGGCCTCGTGGTGAATTACATGTTTATTGGTTCTATGAATATAGGACATAGTTGATGGAGGAGTCCTCTATGAAGCCATTTGGAGGTTACCTGTACTCTGTAAGGAAGCTCAGTAAACGGGTTGTTTGAACTTTGGTTGATTCACACTGTTTGGTGAAACCTAAGAAGAGAGTGGATGTTTAAGACTCCTCTGGGACGTATTGTATGGAGAGCGGAATGTCTAAGCACAGGGATCTTTAATATATGGCATCGGATAAGATGGCCAATTTCCTTCAACATAACCTTTTTAAGTGTTTGTTCAATGTTTTATCACAGCAATACAGAGTAAACTGGGATATACATATACACACAAATATGTGTAAATATACATAAAGTTTAAAAATTGGACCAGGATACCCTTTTACTGGTCTAATCATTCAGTATTATATCTTTCTTATATATTTAACATACTGTTTAGGCTAGAATTGGAAATATGATAGCAGAACATGTGGTAGTAAATTACAATGAACTTTGCTGCCTTCTGACAGGAGTTGCTTTCCATAACCTATTTTAGGCTGATTTCAGTATTGATGCATTTATACTTAGTAAAATCAGCTTCAAAAACAGTGGCTAGAACCTCTTTAAAATGCACCTAATTTTTGTTCTTAGCAAGTTCAGGCTGGTTATAAGATCTGGTATCCAGCCCTCTCCCAGGCACTTGCCTGATGTGAAATGCCCGGTATATAAGGTTCTTTGAGCTGCTGTTGTGAAGCTAGATTTTCCGTGAGTTTCTTACTGGCTGGACCAACTTTGGACCTTACCCTTCATTGTGTGTCCAGCCTGCCATTGAAGGGTCACATGACAGCTCAGGTCTCAGGACAGCTACGAATGCAGCTTGGCACTTGTAGATGATCATGCAGTTGCAGCATCAAAAGATGGAACTTGTCTTGGTCTTCAGAGCTTTAAGAATAACAACATTCACTATTCCTCTGAGCAGAGTTAGCCACTGAAATATCCCAGGGATGCTTAAAACATTAGCGTTTTTGTTTTCGTGTTGTGATTTTCGGTCTAAAGGAAGTAGGAGTCATACATTTCTGAGCTCTTTTGGTAGGGATTGCATCTTTATTGTATCGTTCTATGCTCTGAAATTGCAGGAATGGGTACCGTTGGTATGACCTGATGAAATCTGTAGGACCGGGAGGAACTGAGACCGGGTATAATGAACCTCGGATGAGATGGAGTGGGCCATCACCATCCATCCTCCATCTTATGCCTTTGAGGGCTCAGTAAATCCAACACACTGCATTAACAAAGTCTCCATGAGTAGCTCCAGTAGGATAATGAACTCTTGGATGCTCTCTAAAGCCACTCTGGGGAACCTGACAAGAGGCGATTCCAGGATGGAAGCTGGGGTTTCATCTGTTCCCTGGGACTTAATAAGGGGCATTGTGCTTTTAGCTGGATTTCCTCTTAACAGGAATTCATTTGCCATAGCCATTACTCAACAAATTCAAGTTCCTTACTTTAGAGAAAGGGATTTCGACTCAAACTTACTGATGATTTCAGTACCTTTGAAAACCCCCTTTCTCTCTATTGGGAAATAATAGCAAAAAAAAAAAAGAAAAAAAAAAAACCTTTTGGTTTTGTTTGAAAATACTGGGGGGGGAAAGGATTATCTTTTGTACTTTAATAGATTTTAGACAAAGAAATGGTTAGATTTTATTTTCTAGTTATATTATTTTACTGCCTTTTCCCCTCTTTTATAACTTCTAAAGATTGAAACTCTTTTTTGGCTTTTCGAGACAGGGTTTCTCTGTGTAGCTCTGGTTGTCCTGGAACTCACTCTGTAGACCAGGGTTCATTGTGTTGTTGTTACTCTTGTTTCCTTGTCAGGGATAAGGTGTAAGTTGTAGAGCCTGGCTTGGCCTTAGCACGCCTTCTTCCTGAGTGCCTCCTGAGTGCCTCATTGTTCCTGAGCTCTTTGTGAAGAGATCTTGTCCTGAGAAGATGGCACTTCGTGTTGGAACTGGAGAGTGGTGGGATGCAGTCAAGTGGTTCTGTAAGCACCACGCTAGAGGATCTCATGTCTCCTCAGGCCCTCCGCTTGAAGAGGAGAGTGTCTTTTTCTCATGCCTCTCGTCTTGCGTTCCCCTCTTCTCTTTCCATTTCAGCCTGGAGCCTGGCAGAACAGAAATCTGTTTCTGAATTTAGTATGCTATTTTCCTCTTCCCTCCTATCCTTACCCACAGTAAGCACTGGGGATGGCAGCTGCTGTATTAAGCCCAAGAGCTTAAAAGATTAAAGCAACCACTAACAGCAGTCAGGAAGAAGTTTAAGGGCCTTTTTTTTTTTTTTTCCAGGAGGGTTGAGTTTTCATTCTGGTGGTTGAGTAGAAAATTGCAAACAGGCTGTGTTCAGCAGCTGGAATGTGCCCCAACATCTGGAGAGACACAGCCTTCTGCTCCCTTTCCATTCAACAAAGGTTGGCCAGCTTGTGGTGGGAACTGCAGGCATAGGCATTAGAACTCTGTGTTTCTAAGTCATTGACATTTCTTCGTTAATTGTGATTTTCTTTTTTCAGATAAACACCATCTTGTCCTCCCTTCTTTTTAATTCAGGCCTGCATAATGGAAGACCTTCCCAGTTGGCCTGCTCCTTCCAACTCTTGAATTCTCGCCTCGGATGCTAGAATGGTTGTTAAAACTTTGTGTTTGCTTCTCAAACTTTTCTTCTTGGACCTATTGTGTGGCTTCCAGAATCCTCAAAGCCCTGTCTCATTATTGTCTAACTGTTTGAGCCTCAGTATACACTTGAGAGTGACCTTGAACCTTTGATCCTCTACCTTGTGCATCACCCTGCCTGGTTTAGACAGTGCTTCAGATGGCTCTTACCCCTGAGCCACATGCCTAGCACCAGCTCTTTTGTCTGATATTTGCTCAGAGATCCAGGCTGTGTAGATGTATAACAGCTGCTAACCCCCCCCTACCCCACCCCCAGATTTTAAGTAAAGTTAGACGGCATTCTTTTCTTTTCTTTTTTATTGATTATTTTATTTATTTACATTTCAAATTCTGTCCCCATTCCTGGTCTCCCCTCTGCAACCCCCTTACATTCCCCCTCCCCTTTGCCTCTAAGAGGGTTCTCCCCCCACCCACCCACTCACTCCCACCTCACTCCTCTAGCATCCCCCTTCTCGGGGGCAACAAGCCTTCACAGGACCAAGTGCCTCTGCTTTCATTGATGCCAGATAAAGCAATCCTCTGCTACATATGTAGTGGGAGCCGTGGACCCACCCATGAATACTGATTCATGGTTTCGTCCTTGGGAACTCTGAGGGGTCTCATTAGTTTTTACTGTTGTTCTTTCTAAGGGGTTGCAACCCCCTTCAGCTTCTTCAGTCCTTCCATTATCAGAATCTTTGAAGGTGGATGTGGATTACTGTGCTCTTCTTTCTCACCTGTACTTTTCTAATTTCAGTTAGAATATTAGAGCATGGGATCAACGGCTTGGAAGACTCCTGTGCTACACATAGGACCTATTTCAGATTGTATAATAGGAAGAAATGGGTCCCCTGGCAAATGGTAGTGTTTGTCAAGTTTGCCCCTGATTTTACTGAGGGTGGTGGTGGTGGTGGTGGTGGTGGTGGTGTGTGTGTGTGACTACACTAAAATGCCTGAGCAGTGAACTCCAGGGCTCTGTCTTTCTCCTAGATGACTAGCCCTTTCCATGGCTGTTGGGGGTTGAACTCAGGCTCCCTTGCTTGCAAATACCTGTTCATCTTTCCATCTTCTCAGCTTCATGCAGGTTGATGTTTTTGAAGGCGGTATTTTATTTTGTACTTACATATTTCATACTCCACTGGCAGTGTGCTTCCTCTACAGTATGAAATTATCACCATGATCAAGCTCATTAGCAAACACGTAAACTCCCATCCCCACCACTGTTTCTGAGGCTAGAGTATTTACATACTGACAGTACTGTATTCTGCTTGGTTATATATGCCTTTAATCACTGAAGACAGAGGCAGGTGGATTTCCGAGTTCCAGGCTAGCCAGAGCTTCACAGTTAATCTTTGTCTCCAAAATAAAAGTAAACAAAAATAAAAGCTGCGAATTTTTGAACTGTTTCATTATTTTATACATGGGAAACCCAAAGGTCAGAATTGTGTTTTGACTGAAAACCACAGTCTCTTATATTGTGATCTGAGAGGCCTAGAACCTGTTCCTATTGAGTTATGTTACAAAATCACATGGCCGAAATTTAGTTGATGGTAATCTTTCTGTTCTTTATGTTGCACCAAGAAAGGAGTTAATACTTGGTTTCTTTATTTTAGGATTATTAAAGCTAGTGTAACATTTGAATAAGTCAAATGGATTTGGACTTTCAATAAGAACATATTATGATGGCTGAAACATCAAAATTGAGCTTTCAGGCAGATTGATTGGTAATTTTCTGTGATACCATATAGGTTTTCTTGGATTTTCCAGTAAATACATTTTGCATATTGCTTGAAACTTTGGATTGCCTTCACAGATAACAAAAGCTATTTTATGGGAAGCTGGAGTGATTAGAAGGGCTGGTTGTGTGTGTGTGTGTGTGTGTGTGTGTGCCTATGTGCCATTGTACACACACATACATGTCTACCTGTCTGTCTCTGTGTGCTTGTGTGCACACACACCTGGGATCAACCTTGGGAGTTGTTTCTCAGGATGCCATCTACTTTGTGTTTTGAGTTAGGATCTCTCACTGGGACCTGGTGCTCCCCAATGAGGCCAGGCTGATAGGCTAGGATACCCTAGGGATCTATTCATGCTTTCCCAGCACTGGGATTTCAGGAGCACACCACTATCCTGCTTTCTGTCATTGTTTGCTTTGGTTTGGTTGTTGGTGTGGTTTAAACACAGATACTGGGGCTTGTACTGCAGTCCTCATGCTTGTGTGCCAAGTACCTTATCTACCAAGTGATCTCCCCAGCCCAAGAGTGGCTGATTTATAGGTGATATTCATGTGTGTGAGTGTATGTGTGTGTGTGTCTGTCTGTCTATCTGTCTCTGTGTGTGTGTCTGTCTGTCTCTGTGTATGTATCTGTGTATGTGTGTGTCTGTCTGTCTCTGTGTATGTATCTGTGTGTGTGTCTGTCTGTCTGTCTCTGTCTCTCTGTGTGTGTATATATCTGTGTGTGTATGTATCTATGTGTGTGTGTGTCTGTCTGTCTCTGTCTCTCTGTGTGTATGTATCTGTGTATGTGTGTGTATGTATCTGTATGTGTATGTGTGTTATGTATCTGTGTGTGTATGTATCTGTGTATGCGTATATGTATGTGTTTGCATTCTGTAGCCTTAAAGGGTATTATAGAAAGAAAAGAAAAGGTATTTATTTCCTTTATCACGTTAGGGAAGGAAAGGAGTTATGATGATCTTTGTTGCAGAGTCATGGGCATGGCTTACCTTGGTTACTTATCTCCATGCCTTTGCTCCTCTTTCGGTCCAGCCAAGGGACTTGCTGGCTAGAACACGTCCACATATTGAGAGTGCTTCTATAAAACTGATCTTGACTGTGCTGTGTTGCATATATTCAAGCTTCCCTACCAAGGGTTCTCTGCATCTCTAACAGGAATACTTACTGTGTGCCAAACATCCTAGGAACCTTCTGGTTTCCTGGAGTGCCCACAGCCATCTTTTAAAGTAGGTATTATTCTCCCTCTTTTTTTATGTAAGGAAAGGGGAGGCCTAAAGAGTGTTTTTCCTAAATGACACTCTCAGTATAGACATGACATTTCAGATGAAATGTCACTTCCAGTTGGTATCCTTTCCAGCATGTCACAGCTGCTGTCTCACCTCCTCTGCTTTCTTTACTTGGCATTTCTACCACAGCAACTCTTCACGCCTCCCAGGGTTTACTTCCTCCAGAGGTATGGACTTCAGAATGTTTCTGTTGCAGCTCTTACAGTCAAAAATGTATTTTAGGGGCTGACTATATTACTCAACAATGACCCATGCTTTGCTTTTCAAAAGGACCCAACTTTGGATCCTAGAACCTATGTTGGGTAGCTCAAATTTTTGTAGCTCCAGGGGATCCACCATGTTCTCACCATCTTATTTATTGAGCTAGGCACATATGTTCACATGTACATACTCATGTTCACATGATCGAGGTCTCCCCCCCCAACATACACATTCAGCCTGTGCTCATATACATACATGGTCAAAAGTAAATGCACACTCATGTATAAACATTAGGGAACTTAGTTTCATGAAACGGTGCCCTTACCATGTTCAGGGTGCTCAAAGATTTCCTTTTTTCTTAAACTTCATTAACATATATACATGTGAGGGGTGTTTTTATTTACTAAATAGAATCTGTAATCAAGGCTTGAAGAGCTGTAAGTTGAATGTCTTCTTCCTCCAGACACACTACATGGTTTCTGGAACACATAGAGAGGTAAAAGAGTGAATTGATACATAGATTTACTTTGTATCTTTAGTAAATGAATTAAGCATCATTCATACTTAATATCTAGTTTCATATTGTTCCTGCATAGGACCTGTGAGTCAGTAGGGTCACACGCAATAGGGTGTGCAAGTCCCGAAGAGAATTCTCAAAAGTCAGATGAGTTCAGCCCTTCCTTACAAACCTTTGCAAGGCCTGTTTCAGCATCCGTGGCTCATAAAGTGTGGCAATGAATTATTATTTTCTTACGGCAAAGAGTTCTGAGATATGGAGGTTTGAATGAGAAATAGCCCCTATATGCTCATGTATTTTAATATTTATGGAACATTTATTAAATGGAGTCTTGCTGAAATATGCCACTGGTTTCGAGGGTTTATGGGTTCACCCTACCCCTCCCCTTTGTGTGGATTAAAATGTGATCAGCCAGTTTTCTGCTTGTGCTGCCGTGCCATGCTTTCCCCACCGAGATGGACTATGTCCCTCTAGAACTGTAGGCCAAAATAAACTCTCTCTTCTTTACATTGATTTTGTTCATGGTAGTGTGTCACAGCAATCGGAAGGCAACGAATACAGACAGCTTACTGGGTAAGAACACTTGGTTGTCTTACAGAAAATCAGAGTTTGGCTTCTAGCACTGAGATATGGTGCTCAGAGCTATATGTAATTTCAGTTCCATGGAATGAACACGGGGGGGGGGAGGGAGAGACAGAGAGAGAACAAATAATCCTTTTTAGCAAAGGATGAATGATGTCTAAATATTCTTTCTGGGAGACAACTGGAGTAAAATAATGTAAGCACCTGGCAAACAGCAAAACACAGCCAAGTCGGCACTTCTGGTTTACTTGTGTTAAGCTGTAAATACATTCTACCTTGAAGTTTTTCTATGGCCATCCAATTACCCCAAATCTACCTCATTGCCTCTGACATTTTCCTATTGGGTGACCAGTCTTTTAGAGCAAAATAACCTATTGTGGCAAGCTGGCTCCCACAGCCCCTACTTCCTGTTGTGGCTGCGTTTTCTGCCTGTCTGCTTTGTAAATTTCTGGGCATGCATGTCTTTTTGAGTGGAAGTAGTTCTTGGTTACAGTGAGTAGCTAACATTTCAAGACCTATCAAGACATGTTGCCAGCTTTTCATAGAATGCCTTGCAGTTCTCTCAAATCCTCCAGGGAGTTTTGTTTTCATCATTTCAGAAAAGAGTCCATGCATCAACGTAAATACCCATGCAGATGAAACCCGTCCAAGCTACTTGTGTGAATTTCTGCTCCTCTGGCCTTGAGCTGCTTACCTGCTTACTCTTAGGTTCAGAACTTGACCCTGTCGTCACCCAGGAACAAGACTTGTTCCCTCATAGCTCATGAATGTCAGTGTCCTTGCACTTCAGTGCACAAGCTAGACAAACCTCTTACCCTGTCTCTGCCAGATAGAACCATCCTCTAATAAATCCACCTCATACTAAATGATATAGATTATGCCTCTAGTAACCTAACTCTGTAACAACCTTCTCAAGAATTGTTCTGTCTTACTCATTTGTGTTTCTTAACCCAGAACAAGCAGTGAGCAATTGGTAAATATGGTTTCACTGGTCTGGAGTGTATAAGAAGAGGATGCTCATCAGATCTGCCTCTGTTTCGTGATATTGCTGTTGTGTTCCTGCCTCCCTTAGCCTTGAGGCATATCTGTTTCTAGCCTGGTGTAGGCGAAGGAGATATTGTTTAATAGGATATGTCACTTCTGTGATGCCTTCTTAGCCCTCCACACCCAGTACACCGTTAGTGAGGATTCCTCGTGTTGTCAAATTGCATTCTCTCTCTTTTTTTTTTTTTTTAACTTAGGTTCAAACACAGTGATTTTAGATATCCTGAGCACATTTGAAAGCGTGACTTTGTTGGCCTTTCTTCTTAGCTTTAAAGACAGTCTATACAGCTGTAATTACTAATTGCTGTACTCTTAAGCAGAGACAGATGATGGATATGTTTGTGACAACTTTCCAGAGGGAGAGCTAAGGAACCAGGCTCATTTTTCCATAATGTGAATGTTATTCACAGACTATTACCATAATTGATGCACCAAACCACTGTAGGGCAAATCCTGAGCTGTGTGTGGGTAGCAAGCTAGTAGTCAATGAATATTAAAGAACCAAACCCCATTTTAAAAGAGAAGATTTAATTAGAATCATCCAGATTCATACTATCAAATCAGTTAAAATTGCTTGGCTACCATTTTTCTATGCCATTCCATATTTTTGTATTAATTATGCAGAAGTATATAAAGATAATTATGTAGACATGCATTTTTTTCTATAAGTCAGTATATTAACTGCACAATACAACATGGAATAGCAGAGATGTGAACATGTTAATTTATTGAAATGTATACTGAATTAGCCTCTGTATTCTCTTGAGAGCTACATTTCTGAAATGATTTTGTTCTCATCTACTTAGTCCTTCTTTCTGCTCCCTCATCAGTGCCAAGGGTGGAGTGTTAACTTATATTTGGTTATCTGTTCTTTGATACTGTAGGGGTCATGTTCTTTTGTGTATAACTAATATCCATGGTCAGTCTTGTAACTTGTTTTAGGTGAAATTGTGTGCATGCATGTGATACATGCTTGCGTTTAGTATATATGTTTATGTTGGATGCTATATAGTATATTTGTTGTACATATATGTATGGGATGTATAGGAGTGTGATATACGTATGTAATTAATACACACACACACAAACACACACACACATAAGGTATAGGTCCCTAATTTTTTTAAGTACACCTCAATAAAATAGAGAAGGATTAGATCCAGGTTTTGTCATGTTTTTCTTTTTTTTAAGATTTATTTTTTTATGTGTCTCTGTGTGTATGTTCCACATGTGTGGATGCCTACACAGGCGTTGGGTTCTTCAGAGCGCGAGTTACACAGGTAGCTGTGAGCTGCCCGACACTGGTTCTGGAAACTAAACTTGGGTCCCTGTATCAAGAATAGAGCATACTCTTAAACACTGAGCCCTCTCTTCAGCCTCCTGATCTAGTGGTTTCAATGGAACATTTAATCAGAACTTACACCATGGCCTCTATGAAATATCTAACCCCCTTTCTGATAAGTTCTGAAATTAAAGGGAGTGGCTCTTGTCTCTGAATTTGAGATCTGTAGTACCCATGTTTTAGAGAAAGAACAACTGAACTTGGAGGACTTCAATAACCTTATAATTTAAAATAGGTCAGAGTGTTATTTATTCTTAGAAATCTCTTAGAGAAATCTCAGTGTATTTGAATCTTTGCTTTGAATATATAGCCGTTCCGTCTTCAGTAGGAGCATCTGTTTCCTTTTCCTTTTATAGCAGTGGAAATATGGACAGTTTTGCATGTGGTTTCTTAGCTCAAAATTCCCTGGTTCTTCATGTCAAAGTCAATTTATTCAACTAGTTTATACAACTGGACATATTTCTATAACAGTTTGAGTAAATAGAATGTTCCTTATCGTATGGCTTGTCGACAGGGCCCATGTCCTGAGACTGATGGCGCTCTTCCTTTAAAGTGGTTAAGTTTTCCTTTAGTCCAGTCTGAAAGACAGGACGCTTTCTCTCTCTCGTGTTTTTTGGCGACTGTGACAAAACATAATAAAATAGAGCTAGAGAGGCAGCTTAGTTGGTGTAAAGGTCATGGTGGGAGTAAGAAGACTTGCATCTTATCCCTAGAACCATGGACAAAATCCAGAATCGGTGGCCAGAATTTGTAATCCTAGTGACAGAGACAGAGGCATAGATCCTTGTGGGCCGCTTACCAGACTGTCTAGCCTACTGAAGCGTCTTCCATGTAGAAGTAAGAGATAATCTTTTTTAAATCCACAGACAGATGCACACATATGCATGTACACACACATTCACACGCATAAATGAAATATGTGAAGAAAATCATAAAAAAAATAAAGGCAAAAAGAACAGCATCTTGAGCACCCTAACTGAACTCTCTGTGTCAGGGTGCACACCTGAGGATTCCTGCCCAGCAACAATATTATTTTCTGCAACTAAACATGGTAGGATGTTGAGTGCATTTCACTGTGACGGCATGTACCTTTTGGCACTTGTGTCAAGTACCACCGAGAAATCTGTTGTCGGGTTGGAGCCCTGCTTTAACCCTTAGAGATGTCTGTCCTCACACCGTCCCTCGTGGCGGTTTGTATATGTGGAGGCAGCTTCCCCTTTCTAGAGCATCTCAGACAGGCCTGTGCCCTGCTTGTCTCTAGCACTCTGGAGGGTACTTAGCTTAGAGCTGGTTCCTTTTGAGTTGCTTCTTGGCAGTGGGCCCTAGCTTCCTTCCTGGCAGGTCTAGTGTCTCTTAGGGGCAGAGAGGAGATCAGATGCAGATAGCACAGGCATAATTTCTGCCTCCTGAATCTCTCAGCCGAAGAGTGCTTTCCCTCCTCCCAAAAGCTGAAGGAAGAACACATTCATCATTCAGGGTACTGAGCAGGAACGAGCTGTAGCGTTCTCTACTCCATAGCAGAGTGTGGGATGAAATCCTTTCTGTTTGCAATTCAGCTGTCTCTTGGTAGTTTGCATGGAAGTTGAAGTCATTTTAAGCTGTTCTCTTATGCTCAACTTGCGAGACAATTCATCTATAAACTCGTCCGTGGAGGTTCAGGAGAAGCTTTTTGTAAATTATGAAGGTCTGAGACTGTGTGTGTGTGTGTGTGTGTGTGTGTGTGTGTGAGAGAGAGAGAGAGAGAGAGAGAGAGATACGTGCACATAAATGCCTGGGGTTGGCTGGTTAGGAATCAGGATGAGATGACCACTTATCCCCAGTCGAGTCAGTGCCATACACAAATCTGGAAGATGCTCGTGGGTCTCCACAGACAGAGGAGCCCTTCTGACAGTTTTATAGGCACCGCAGCAGTCTTTCTTCTGAGAAATGGACGAGGTCTTGAGCACCAATCATCCCTTCTCAGACTCTGCCAGAGGAAGGGTGGCTCCAAGTGCAGCTGCAGTTGGAAAGAGCATTCCCTCACTGCAGCTGAAACAATTCCTCCATATAGCTCGTCCCATTTCAATAGTAAACTGTCTGTTTAAAGCAAAACAAAAAAGGCAAGTGGGAGTTAGAAGGAGAGTTTATGCCAGGAAATGGAAATGAGTTGCTGAGGAAGTCTGTCTTGGTTATGGTTTCAGAGTTATTAAAAAGGCTCAATTGCTAGTTTGTCATATCTTTGTGTATGTTTCTGTGAACTTCTAATTCTCCCAAAACATTGAGGCTAAAATAGCAAGTCAGACTTTAATTAGAGAGCACACCACTGTTGGGAGGAATGACGGGCTCCTAGCTCTTAAGCCTAACATCCTGCGCCAGTTCTGCCCTCCAAAACGGGTGGTGGAAGTACGTTGAGTTTCAGGGTCCTCTGGTCCTTCTTCCTTCCTGATGGCTTTGAACTGTTCAGAGAGCGATTAAGGCTCTGTCAGAGCAGGCTGGGGTTTGCCATTGGAAGTGATGCTTCCATAGTGTTTCCAGCTGGCTCCAGGTATGAAGCAGAGCCTAGGAGTATGTGATGTCATTTATAGGTAATTTGTCCTTACCTTTTGATCTAGCTGGAGTGGGAGCCTGGAGCTGTTCTACAGCTGTGCGCCATTCAGTCCTGTTCGGGTAGGCTCCACTTCCCTCATTCGCTCATAAGGAATGGAGGTGGGAGAGATAGATGGATACTTGGCATGGCTGCCATGGAGCCCAAGGCTCTTCTGGGCAGTCACAGGCTACTCAGTGTATTCTCTCCAGTAAATCACCTGCTCCTCCTCACTCCCTTTTCTCGTGCACCCCCCCCCCTCCCAAGGACAAGCAATTTCCCTGCTTATCTGAGTTTCCTTCGTCCTCACCCTTAGAGAACATCCTATACTCAATACAGATATATTTGTAGTGTGTGGTTTTAGTTGTCACCTTGCTATTACCTAGAATTCCTAGAGTGAAGACCCTCAGTCAAGGAGTCATCTTAATCAGGTTGGTTCGCACACTTGTCTGCTGGGGGTTGTCCTCACACTTAATTGATGTGGGAAAAGCCAAGCCTATTTTGGCTGACACCATTCCCCGTGCAGTGTTCTGATCTGTGTAAGACGAAAAACACTGGTGAGAACAAGCAGGCAAGCACCCAGTCATTGGTCTCTTGTCTTGATTGTGGCTGTGATGGAAGCAGCAGCTTGAGTTTCTGCCTCAGCTTCCCTCAGTAATGGAGAGTAACCTGGAATTGTAAGCCCGCGTAAACAGCTTTCTTCTCCTAAGCTGTTATTTTTAATACAACAACAGAAATCAAACTAGAACAGAATGTAAACTAAGTGGGCTGTCTGTCTCTGCCCTTCTTTCCCTGACTCTGAGGCAGTTTCATGCTCTTAACTGATTCTCACTGTTCCACAGATAAGCCACTGAGCCTAAGCAGTATGGCACAGTGACAGTCATACACAGTCTCACCTGTCTTCTGAGAGAAGCACTCCCCATAGAGGATCTCAGAGACCCACCTGAGCCATGGACCAGCTGTGAGGCCTTGGTAAAGCCACTGTACCCCTCTGGGCTTCCTCTGTGTGATGACGGGTCAAGGACACTTCCTACAAGGGAGAGGCTGTCTTTATCAGAATTCTAAATACGGCTCGTAGTTCCATTTGATTTATAGATTATTTTTAGATATGTATTGGAGGAAAGGCTAATAAAATATGCATGCATCAAGCATTATTATCCCATTCTTAAATTTTGTGTGTCCTTGATCAATGGATGACTGCTAAGATTAGTATATCACCACATGGGGGTATATTGTTCCTGCTCTTAAAAGGATCCTGCTAGTTGAGGTGTTAGGTAGTGATGTGTTTCATAAAGGTAGGATATGTGTTTCACAGTATCCTTCCTCAGATACAGTGTTCCTGAGGCCTATGTATGAGTCTAGCCTCCACACCATCCACGGTTTTAGAATCTTTCATTGTTGTTTCCTTCTTTTGGAGCACTTGTATCTTTTAGGAGAACATGAGGAGCCACAAGGAAATGGACAGACTTTCAAACAAGATGCTCATCAGTGGTCTTTCGTGTAGACACTGTATATTTTTGTTAGTATGTGTGTGTGTGTGTGTGTGTGTGAGAGAGAGAGAGAGAGAGAGAGAGAGAGAGAGATATTTTGTTTTGCTTTGTTGTTTGTTTGATTTTCTTTTTTTTCTTAGATATTTTCTTCATTTACATTTTAAATGTTATCCCCTTTCCTGTTTTCACCTCCAGAAACCCCCTATCCCCTCTCCCCTCCCTCTGCTCATCAACCCACCCACTCCTGCTTCCTGGCTCTGACATTCCCCTATACTGGGGCATAGAACCTTTACAGGACCAAGGGCCTTTCCTCCCATTGATGACCCATTAGGCCATCCTGTGCTACATATGCAGCTAGAACCATGAGTTCCACCATGTGTTTTCTTTGGTTGGTGGTTTAGTCCCAGGGGTTTGTTTGATTTTCAAGACAAGAGTTTCTCTGTGTGGCCCTGGCTGTCCTAGAACTCACTCTGTAGACACGGTTGGCCCAGAGCTCAGTGATCTATCTCCCAAGTGCTGGGATAAAAGTTATATACCACCACACCTGGCTCTTGTCATTGTGTCATTAAGGGCAGGTAGTCAGTTCCTTTCCCCACCCTACCTTTCCCGGTCGGGAACACTGAACCACTTGTTCTTCTTCACCATAAGGTCCTTTAGCCTTACTTTCCTTTCCAGTGTATGTTGTCTGTGTCAGCCACCACCACCTGCCTCAGATGAATGCTTAGTTTCTTGTCACTCTGCCCTCCCAGGACCTTGTTACTGATGGGCCTTTTGCAGTCTCCCATGTTTCCATTGAGAATATCAAAACCTGCATGCACTAATAGCATTAGTGGATTGATGGGGCTTCAGCACTGCAGGGACTTTTCAGTGTTAATCCCTCAATGCATTTACTAGTTGCTTTCTTTGTTCCCTTGCTGTTAAATCCAACTCTTTACATCACTCTTCCGGGCTTCAGTGATAGTGTCCACTTTTAGACAGCTGTGTTTGAGGTTGGAGTCTAAAGACTTCATTTATGTGGCATTACCCCCAAGTATTGGTAACAGCCTGGATTTTCCTCCCTGCCATCTCTCCAGCTACCCTGAAAATACTAAAGAAACATTAATTGTGCCATGTATATTGCCAAACTATGGGCTTTAACTGTGTTTGAGTTAGACTGGAGACTTGTTGGCAATAGGTCCCAAGTTAAGAGGGTGGTGCCCAGAAGTCACTGGTCAACAGTCGTGTAGCCATGGCAGCACTAAGAAGATTGCAAGCTTGGATTCTTGTATCCACTTCACATGGGCACAGTGAGATAGCGGAGAAGGGACTTGCAGGAGTTATTGAGGGCCAAAGGCAAGACTGCTGAGAGGATACGATGGAAGACCAGGAGGTTGTTCTTGATGCTGGGTGCTTTCCTCGATCAGATAATTGAGGTTAAGCATATACCTACAGTCGTCATGGAAGCCAGAGGCCTGGGCTCCCGTGTAAATACCACAGACCCTCTGTGGTCAGTTAAATGATTAATCTGTGGATGGAGAGATGGCTCAGAGGTTAAGAACACTGACTATTCTTCCAGAGGACTCAGGTTCAATTCCTAATATCCACATAGATGTTCACAACTGTCTGTGACTCCAGTTTCAGGAGTTCCAACACTTTATACAGAAATATGTTCAAGCAAAGCACCAATGCACATAAAATAAATTATAAGCGATTCATGGTCCTCATAGGCTCATGAATGTGAACACTTGGTCCCAAGTTGGTGTGCTGTTTTGGGCGAGGAGATGGTGGTGGTGGTGGTGGTGGTGGTGGTGGTGGTGGTGGTGGTGGTGGTGATGATGATGATAATTGGGGAACCTTTAGGATGTGTGAGGCCTTTGTGGCAGAAGTTCCTCACATGGCTTTCAGGGATTATACTGTCATCCCACTTTCTCTGTTTTCTCTGCTTCCTTTATATGGATTAAAATGACCAGCCAGCTGTACTCAGGCCCTCACAGCTATTATGGACCCCATCCCTTTGGAACTGCAAGATGAAATAAATCCTTTCTTCCTGAAGTTGCTTTCAGTCATGGGATTTTAATCACAGCACCCACAAAGTAGTTAACACACCCTCTCTTGCACCTCCTGTGTGCTCTATATCCACACACAGTTAACTCAAATCGGGATCCACTGAGATCTGTTACTGCCACAGTCTTATGGAGTTAAGTTCTAAGAAGATTGCTGTCAGTGTCTATAGGAAGTATAGTGTGTGTAGGTGCTCTGCCGATGCCATTTCTGCATCATCGTGGGTAGGTTTATAACTACCACGACTGGTGGATGGAGGGCTTGGGCTTCTTTGTAGGGCAGGATTTTAGTGATAGTAATACCTAAAATAGTAATGCATATGTGCCTGCCTATGTGCATGTATGAGCACCTGTGTGTGAATGTGTGCATATGTGCATACCTGTGTGCAATAGTGTGCACATGTGTGTACATGTGTATTCATGTGTTTGTGTGCATTTGTGTGTGCGTGTGTGTGTGTGTGTGTGTGTGTGTTTAGCTGTTGGAAAGATGGCTCAGGAGTTAGGAGCACTTGCTATTCTTTCAGATTGCAAAAACCTAGAATGACCTGGGGAGAAAGTTTCAACTGAGGAGTTAAGTAGCTTGGGTTGGCCTATGAACATACCAATGATGGATTGTCTTGATTGTTAGTTAATATTCGAGGGCTCAGCCCATTGTGGTAGAGCCATCTCCTGGCAGTTTTTCCTTACTGTATAGGACAGGAGAAAGCCAGATGAAGTGAGTACCCTGGTATTCCTTTCTCTCTGCC
Organism: Mus pahari; assembly: GCF_900095145.1. Lineage (NCBI taxonomy): Eukaryota > Metazoa > Chordata > Mammalia > Rodentia > Muridae > Mus > Mus pahari. The sequence continues at coordinate 22,557,457 of NC_034612.1, forward strand.
ATTGATAGTGACTATGTTGTCCCTAGCCCCTTGACTTTCTTCCTCAACTTCCCAGCGTGATGGACTGTATGTAACCTGGATCTGCAAGCTGACTAAACCTACTCCTCCCCTGAGACACCTTGGTCAAGGTATTTTATCACAGCAACAGAAATGAAATTAGAACAGATCTTAATTATTTTGTTTTTAATAAATACGTGTTTTTTCTTTGGTTGTGGAGATGTAGGAAAATGTATGTACCGCCGTAGTTGAAGAATGCGTGTGGTTGTTATTGTTACTACTCTGTGGCAGCATCTCACTGTATTGTTCAAGCTGGCCTCTGCTTGTTGATCAGGTTGGCCTCAAACTTGCAGTCTTCCTGCCTCAGCTTCTTGAGTGCTGAGTGCTAGAGGTACAGGCATGCACCACATCTGACTTTTTAAAAAAACTGTTTCAAGAGTTACCATTTCCCCTGAACCAGAGTATTTCTAGCTCATTGCTCATAGCATACTGAGGTCAGGTGCCTAACACTCACATATGCTATGCCATGCTCACATATGATTTCACACACCCCATGTGCTTATTCTTATAGATACTGATGCTAGTTCATAATTTCCCTTAAAAACTTGACAAATTTAAAATTCCAGGAATACAACAAATCCCAAAATACTTTTCCTCAACTCTAAAAAATGTTACCTGCAAACCATCAACCGTTTTTTCCAAGCTCATAATTTTTTTCTAGAAGAATATCATGAGCTCTATCAGTGGCTAGGAGAAGTGGAGAGAAAGAGAGACTTGTCTGAAGGCCTCAAAGTGGAGTCTGAGTCACTTTCTAAAAGCTCCTGAGACTAGGTTATATTAACGTTGGGGGGAGTCTTCTATAGGCAAGGGGAAAGCTCTCACTGTGGCCATGATGGAGTTAAAACCGAGACAGGGCCTTTTCCCCACACTGGGGCTCTGTCAGAATAATGTTTGGCCAGGTGTTAATCTGTGTCCTGAGGGGAGGGCTGGGAATCATTATCCATCCCTGGAGAGGCAGGAGGGGAAGCTGAGGCTTGCCTTCTGGGAGGGTGCCAGGCCAGGGCCTGCCCCTTGCTTACTGACATGTGCCATTTGCGATGAAGACAGCTGAAGTCCATTTGAGGAATTCTGCTGTCAGCCAGCCAAGAGAGAAACTCAGAGGGAGAGGCGGGCAGCTTGGCAAAGCAGTCTGGAGTGCAGTTTCCGGAGCAAGATCAGTCAGTGTTGTGGGCACCGGGGAAGGTGTGCAGGGGATAGAAAGAGGTCAAGGGCCAGTCTGGAGGCTGTGCATTTTCCTGTTTACCTCCTCTGGCTCCTCCTCCTCTCCGTCTATCTCCATCCCTTGGAAGCTTGGAGTCTGAAAGAATCCTTTGTGGACGCTGCACAGTGGGCTTATTTTCTTCCCTATTTTTCCCTCTCCTGACTCTTTCTGCTTTGAGGGCAGGAGGTGAGAGGATGATCAAATCAAGCTGGTTCTACGTGAAGTTCAAGTACACAGACAAGGTAAGTCTGTATGTTTTCTTTTCCCGAGGGAAGCCTGCTTCTTCTCCCTGAGGTCTCGAGTTGACAGATCTCCCAGGGACTCTGAAAGCAGAGGAGCCCAGGGGTGTTAAATGTGAATGTGTTTTCTCTGGCTTTAGGAATCCTGGGTAAAACCTGAGTATTAGAGCTTTGAATCTGACTTTATCGTGAATCAAGAGCAAGGAAGGTACCTTCCCTGTGCTTGAGAGGAAACATCCTTTAAAGAGGAACAATAATGAAGCTGCCGTAGCAGGGGCCGCTGGTGCTGCTAGAGACTGAATAGAGAGCTGGGGTATTTGTTCCCACACTGGTTACGTTTGGTTCTGAAACAACTGGTCACCCTCCTTACTTATAGCTGGCTTTAATCAGAAGTTAGATTTTTGTTCTCTTTGGCTGACTGTAGTCTTCATGTAGAGATCAGCCTTACAAGGTTATTTGGGTGTTGAAATAATCTACAACATGTATTAATAATACATGAGACCATTTCTTTACTCTATCCTTGGGGGATGATGGTTTAGGGAGCAAATACCTTTTGGTTGTATCTGAAGTGTTGACATTAGAACTGTTGTCTTTCCTTCCTGTAATGTACCGTTATCAGTGGCTAGGATGAAAGTGTGTACTTGCGCTAGCATATATTCCCTGTATACAGGGATGCAATTGTTAATGACAGCTTCATTCACCTCTAACGTGTACTTTGTACATACTCACTCCTCACCACCCCCATATGTCCTCACTCGCCTGGAATTGCCTGCCATGGTTTTGATTCTGGGTTTTCTGTATTACTTAGTCTTTGAGGAACTGGCAAAATTAGAAATGAGGCTTTCATGTAAATCTGAACATGCTTTCTTCTTGGAATTTTCATTCATTTGCTTGTTCAAAACATGGGCATACCAATTGTAGAATTAAGCTCTGATGGGGGTGTGGTAAGATGGAAAAATCATGACTCTGTGTGTGTGTGTGTGTGTGTGTGTGTGTGTTAGTGTGTTTGTGTGCATTTCTTTCTTTGTAGACAGGGTCTCATTGCACAGGATGGCCTCATGCCCTCAAACTTATTCTGTAGCAGAAGATGAAATTGAACTTCTGGTCCTCTTCTACGTCCTACGTGCTGGCATTGTAATTGTGCACCCGCATATGCAGTTATGTAATGCTGGAGATTGAACCTGGAGGGCTTCATACATGCTAGGCAAGGGCTTTACAAACCAAGCCACACCCCCAGGGCCTCTTGCTTGTCGGTATATCTGGTTAAGCAGTTTTTAAAAAAATGCTTCCTTCTGTTTGGATTTGTTGTTTCTGATAATGTGTATTTCACTGACAAGCAAAGGTATGTGTTTACCCACAGTGAAATTACATGTTTGTTTGTCTTAATTTAAAAGACCCTTGTTCCATTTTAAAGCCATTTGCTTTAACAATTAAAGCTGTAAAACACCACCTCTTTGTGTTTGGTGTTGAGAAAGGTTGTCCTCCAGCCTGGATTCTTTTTTTTTTTTTTTTGCCTTGGAAAAGCCTTCTACCCCAGTTTTTGTTGTTAGGAATTTGGATATTTGGATTTTTAACCTTTTTCCTTATATTTTGAGTGTTCCCTCTTGGGATGTGAAATCAGGAGTTACATCAGGGGACAAAACTGATGCTAAAGGCGGGACTTTTCCTGGAAGACTCGTCACAGGAAGAGAAGGTAGGCAGGCAGAGTAGTGGCTTCATCTCAGTGGTCACATTTCCAGTCCTTGAACACAGTGAGGCTACTTTACATGCCAAGATGTGGCTGGGCAGAGATGTGAACTCTCTGTGGCTATAGTACGTTAATGAAGACCCTCTTTGCTTTTATTAGCAGAGAAGAAAAGAAGAAATGGAAACCCCAGGTTCATTTTTGGTATGCATCCTGGGCTCCAGATCTCCGTGCTTCTCTGCAGAATTCCTGTCGGACAGACAGTGGTTTTCCATTGTATATTACAGCTTCACGGCTCCTTCCCAGTCTCTCTCTTTGGGTGAGATTTGAAAAGATCTTAATGTAAGCATAGTTACAGAGATGCTTATGAAGCAAACTTACATCTTACTTTGTATTCTTACATCAGACTGGCTCTCATGCAGCCCAAGCTGGTCTGAAGTCTGTGGTGCTCCTGCCTCATCCTCCTAAGAGCTGGGGTTGCAGGTGTGCTCCCCACTCCCCTCAGTAAACAACTCTTTTCCTGCCACACAGGCATGCATAGAAGCCTTTGTAAGACTTCCCATCAATATTATTTGAAAGCATTGGGTTTTTTTGTTTGTTTGTTTATTATTTCCCTCTAAGCTGATAGCCTGCTGTTATTTGGATGTTGATTCTTTGAGAACAGTGGAGCCTTTCTCAGCTCTTGATTATTCTAATTTGAGGAGCTAGGGTGCCAGATGGTCACACAGTTCATTGTCTGACACCCAAGAAGAATAAGGAAATGTGGACATGACGTGAGAAAACATAGACGTACTATGGAAAAGTGAGAAGGGTTCCTGGGAGTGGGAATGGCTTTAAAGGAAAAGTGTTTCTTCCCTGCCTAGTATGGTGGTCTTCCTGAAACTTATGGTGCGAAGTAATTAAACACTGCGGTACTCTTTTGTTTTATTGGTCATCTGATTGAATAGCCTACATCCCTTTGCAAGTCTCCTTGGCCTCACCAGAGAGGCAAAACCTTACTTCTCCACTTGGGGAAGTAGTCACATGACATTGTCACCATCATCTACTCTCTCTCTCCCAATTCATTTTGCTCATTTGGTTGGCTGGAATTTGCTACAGGTAAGTGGGATCTGGGCCAGCTGTTTCTACATTCTTGTTATTTTATCCAAAGGACTGAAAGTAAGGGCTCATACAGTTTTGCAAAAGAAGCAAATCGGGGCTGGAGAGATGGCTCAGCGGTTAAGAGCACCTGATTGCTCTTCCAGAGGTCCTGAGTTCAATTCCCAGCAACCACCTGGTGGCTCACAACCATCTGTAATGAGATTTGATGCCCTCCTCTGGTGTGCAACAGTACATGCAGTCAGAATACTGTATACATAATAAGCAATGGTCTAGGTCACAGAGGAAGAAACTGACAAGGTTGACAGTGGGGCACATGAGTGAGAATGTCTAAGGAAATCTAAGGGGAGGCAGGACTGATTGCTAAGGGGTAGCGATGATTAGTTACTAAAGAACATAGTTTGAATGTTTCTCCATCTTGATTGATAGGTTGTCTGTATAATTATTTCTCCACTTTGTGTTTATTATCCCATAATGTATCTGATTTTAACATATGCACACCTGATTTTGTATCAGACAGCAAACAGAGGGTTCTTTGTAAAACGTTAATTGATGATAAAGTATTGCCCTACTACACGAACATCCATGCAAAACCATTTCAGGGCTAATCAGCCTTTCCATTCTTTATAACAGGTTACACTGAGAATACATTTGAATTAAAACTGTCCGAATTTGATTATGACTAAGGGTGGAGAAAATTACCTTTGTTCACAGGTAGAAATATCAATATTCAGAGGTAGGGATACCTGTAACCAGAAGCCGATATGGAACTGAGGAGGTTCTGAGGTTATAAAGTATGTTGTTAAGAAAAGAGTGTGTGTGCATAGTGTATGCAGGCGAAGGGACTAGGCTGCCAAGTGCACTAACGAGAGTATTATGTGCATAAGCCAAGACTAAACGGGAGTCTGAGAACTAAAGATTCGCCTATAATTGCTTGCCTCTGATCAAACTGTGTGTGTGTGAGCCTGTGCGTCTTGATGGTGATGCTAGGGATCAAGCCTATAACCTCCCGCTTGCTATATAAGCATTTCATCAATGCTCTAAATTCCCAGCCTGGAACTTAATGCTTTTGCATGTGATCGTTCAGTGTTCTCTCCTCATTGAATACCCTTGATATCCTTGTAAAGGGAGTCTGACAATAGAAAGGAAGGTTTAGTTTCAGTTTACAGTTGAAGTATGCAGTTGGGGGAAAGCGAAGAACTGGCCATATTACATCTACATCAGGAAGCAGAGAATGGTGACCCTTTTCCATCGGATGTTTAACTCCCTGTCTTAGTTAGGGTTTCTGTTGCTGCAACAAAAATACCATGATAAAAAACGCAAGCTGGGGAGGAAAGGGTTCATTCCACTTACACTTTAAGATCATTGTCCATTACTGGAAAGGAACTCAAGCAGGGAGAGAACCTGGAGGGAGGAGCCAATGCAGAGGCCGTGGAACTTGCTGCCGGCAGGCTTGTATCCCATGGCTTTCTCAGCCTGCTTCCTTATAGAACCCAGGACCAACAGCCTAGGGGATGGCCCCACCCACCAGTGACTAGGTCCTCCCCCATTGATCACTAATTGAGAAAATGCCTGTACAGCTGGATCTCATGGAGGCATTTCCTCAATGGAGACGCCTTTCTCTCTGATGACATAAAACCTGCCAGTACACTCCCTTTCTCCATTTGTATAGTCTATGATCTTAGCCAGGAAAGTGGCCAAGTACAGTATTTGTAGATTTCACCATGTCTGTTAATGTAGTCCATATCACCCTACACAGGCATGCCCGTCTCCCAGGTTAGCATGACTGTCACAGTTACATTAGTTATGTGCTTTGATTATTGGGGCTTTGCAATACTATTTTGAAACCAGGAAGACTAACTTTTCAAGGAAATTTGTGTGTGTGTGTGTGTGTGTGTGTGTATGTTTCTTAAGAGTTTTCACTGTATCCATAGGCTGGCGACCTTGGGTAATCTTAACGCCAAGTTCATGAATGATAGTTAAGGCTTGGTAATAAGCCCATGAGCAGGAGAGAACTTTCCATTAATTTATTTTCTTTAGTTTCATTTATAAAACAGTTTTGATGAGCTTTTGAACAAATGCTGGTGTTTTTTACTTTTCCTTGTCACGGTTATAGACATCTGATATGTGTACACGGAAGCATTTTCACACACATTGTAGGTGAGTCTACAGGTCTGTATATTCATTCATTCATTCATTCATTCATTCATTCATTCATTCATTCATTCCTGTAAAGGCCTGAGGCAGACATCACGAGGCTTCCTTAACCGTATTCTTTGAGGCAGTCTTTCCATTGACACAGGGAACCTAGCTAGCCACCCGCCCCCAAGATCCCCTGTCTTTGCTTTCCTTATGGAATAAGGGGGCCCCCATGTCTGCCTTGAATTTACATGGCTTCTGAGCAATCCAGATCCTGGTCCTCAGCCTGCTGCTTACATACCATGTAGTATTCAGCCACCACCCAGTCCCTAAAATGCCTTTTCCATTCATCTTTACTGAGACAGGCCTTTTTTGGCATAGCTTTCTGATTGTTTCTTGGTTTCATATGTGTTTGCAATTGTTCCTTGAAACAGTTTTACAGTGCATGCTTTAAGATCTTGATTAGACAGTGCGATCTCTCTCTATTTCAGGGTTTTTGTCTACTGACTGTCTCTTTTCAGAGTGAAAAAAAATTATTTTGGACTGGGTTTTTGTGTAAATTTAGAGATTTGATTGAAGCTTGCGTAGTTTAGGTGTTAAATGTTAGACTAGATATTATCTAAACCTTGCGTTTCTTGCTTACCATTCTGCGACAGTTGTGTGTGAAACAGGAGGAACATTACAGGAACTCTCGGTCCAGCTTGACGTCTGCACCTTTGTTGTGAACATGTGAGCCACAGTTCCAGACAGACCCTGCTACTTGTGCCTTGGCTGAAGAAGTTGTGTAGCATACGATGGTTTGTAACTAGCAGATAATGTTGGAAGTCTGGACTATGAGAGACAAAAGCAAAATTTTCGTGTGTGTGTGTGTGTGTGTCTGTCTGTCTGTCTGTCTGTCTGTCTGTCTGTCTGTCTGATGTGTTTTGTGGATGTTTTTGTGCTTTTGTTTGAAGACTGAGTTCCATGAGCCCTACTCCCAGTCCAAGGGCTTTCTGTTAGGTTAATTGTGGCTCCATTAGTTATTTCTTCCTTGTGATAGAAGCAACTTAAGTCAGGAAGAATCTATTTTAGCTTATTATTGGAGGATCCATGCCATCATGGTGGGGGCAGGGCAGTGGGAGTGTGAGCTGCTGGTCCCATGGCACCCACAGTCAAGAAGCAGAGAGGAAGCTGCTGCTCTGCTCTTTGGCCTCTGTTCATGGCATCCGGGAGCCCAGCCATTGGAAGGAGCCCACCCACATTTGGGTAGGCTTTCCTTCTTCAGTCAGCCCTCTCGGAAGCACCCTCATGGATATATATGCTCAAAGGTGACTGTAAACCCTGTCATATTGACAGTGAAGATTAACGGCCACAAAGCCTGTTTTCTCTCTACCTCTCAGAGTCTAATTCTATTTGTTAGGCCTACAAAATGTGTTTACTTTCCAGCAAGCAGAAGAGTGTTTTGATGCCCCGGAGGAGGATGTGTTTAGATGTTAAACCGCAGGTGGCGTAGTCCTCCATCCTAAGTGCTAGGGGCAAGAGGAGCAGGAGTTCAAGGTCATCCTTTAGTACTTAGTGAAGAAATTAATGATCTTGTTGTATGCTCGTTGCATAGGCTTCAGTAGCTGTTGCTGATTCTCTTTTGTTATCTTTATCTGCTCAAAACAGAAGTTTCAGTCATACCTCCTAAACTGATCTAGAAGCTCTACCACTTTAAATTCACCTTACTTTGTGTAAATAGTATAATCAGTCATAAATACACAAGCTTCTAAACACCCCTTGGTTTCTATTCCATCAATATATGCAACTCTGTAACAGCATTGTTTTACACAGTTTCCTTTATCTTATAACATTGTATACTGTGTGTATGTGTGTGGGGGTGTGTGTATACACTTGTTATGACTCGTATGTGCAAGGAACCCATGTGTAGGTCACAGGAAAGCTGGCAGGAATCCTGCCATGTGGGCCCTCAGGAATTGAACCCAGATTGTCAGTCACACTGGCTGTCTGAAATTAGAATTACTCATTTCTGTTTTGTTTCAAAATGTTAGCCATCTCAGCCAGGCAGATAATAGTAGAAGAAACAATGTACTTAATCTTCTTATATGCCTCAGTGTAATATGAGGCTTCATTAGGGAGGAGAAAATATGCTTTGTTTGTTTGTTAGACAAGTCCTTTTAAAACAACTTGGAGCTTAAGTGCTATCAAACACTAATGCCAGCCTCCTTTGGAACCTCGCACTGCGTCTCTCCATATATGGGTGCTCCAGCTCAGCCTTTCAGTAATTTGATACTGATTTACACACTACATTTGGGCAATTTACATAATTATGATGAGTGTATTTAAACTATTAGTAATATTTTATATAATTTTATTTGCTTCTTCCATTAGAATGAAGCAGTAAATTTTTGTCACTACAACAAATGGGGACAGGCAAAGAAATATAAGCTGGTGGAATACAAGCTGCAGGTGATGGCCCAGGAATACCTGGGTTTTTTTCTTCCCCAGCCATGGAACATGGAAGTTCCCGTCTTCCCCACATTTACTTTTTCTTTAGTATGGTTGAATTGCTTTTGCATGGACGTGACTCTGCTGTAAATATTCATCCTCCAGATAGAGTCATTTCAATACAAAAATTGTATTGAAAGTTGGCTCTGTAGTACACATAAGTTGAATGTGTATGACTCTCAGGGACAGATACAGTGGAAGGAAGCGCTCACCAGTGGGAGTCACCACCTCCAGGAAGACCGAAGAAAATGCACAAAACTGAGTTTATTCTTGTTCTGCTAGGCGGCAGCCACTTCTCAATGAATCCCACAAGGCTTCAGAGACAAAGCAGGTTTTTTTCCCTTGGGATAAAACAATGATTTTGACACCTTTGTGTCACAAGAGAGACAAACTTCCAGCAAGGGGAGAGAGATCACACCAAGTCCCATCCTTACCTGTGGGCCAGGAGGAGCCCTTCTTTTAAAGGTGTGTCCTGTAGGTGACACACATCCAAGAGAATATGGAGAGCACAAACTGGACTTGACTTTTGTCTTAAATTAGGATGCAAACTTGGGAAGGAGTGGAGTAGATCTGAGTGGAGTAGGTTGAATATGACCCAAGGCTGCTCACATATGCATAATACCGTTCTTCCTGCCCCCGTTCTTTTCTTTAGAACTAAAGCTCAGGGCAGAGTCCTGGAGATGAACTTGGGAGTCACTGACCCCTTTAGCCAGTCTTCTTTCCAAGCAACACAGGCTCCCGAAGCTGAGCTTTTCCTCCTGTGTCTCTGATGAGAGTTGACTTGTTTTTACTGATGGTCCTGTTTTCTGTTGATGCTTTCTTCTGTTCATAACATGTTCTCCTTGAGGGTGAGTAGTTTCCTCTTACCCTGAGGTCCTGGTGTAGTATTTGCAGCACAGCTCATGGCTTTCAAAATATTAACTGAATTAAACTTACTGAATTAATCTGCCAATGTGGTCTTAGGAGCACTGGGTCCTAAGAACATCTTGGTTTTTTTTTTTTTCTTCCCTCCCTCTGCAAGGAAAGAAAGTGGATTCTTAGCAGCTGAGAGCTCGCTAGTATCTTGTTCTTTGCTGTTTCTGCTGACTGCTCTGTTGGGTAATCTTTCAGGAGCGCAGTGAATACTAAAAGGAGTGTGTTCCTTTCCTCTCCGGGGACTTAAGTAGTGCTTAACACCAGGATAAGATGCTTAGCGGTGCCTTCCTCTCCTTTAGAATTTGTGTAAGAAAGATTCAAAAGAACAAGGAAGGCTTTGTAGGGCGTTTCTTCTCCCACTCCTGCCCCAGGCTATCTGCAAGAAAGAAGAAGAAAAAAAAAAAGTTGGCTCTGTAGTACACATAAGCTGAATGTGTATGACTCTCAGAGACAGATTCAGTGGAAGGAAGCGCTCACCAGTGGGGGTCACCACCTCCAGGAGAAAAACAAGAAAATTCACAAAACTGAGTTTATTCTTGTGCTGCTAGGCGGCAGCCACTTCTCAATGAATCCCACAAGGCTCTAGAGACAAAGCAGGGGGGTTGGGATAAAACAATGAATCGGGCATTAGCCTAAGTAGGTTTGAAGCCAGGTGAGTTACACTCCTGACAGAAGCAGGTCTTTGTAGGGAATGGGAAGGGAAGGGGTATAATTTGGGCACTTGGTTCAGAATCTTTCTTGTTGCATTTGAGAGCTTCATTACAGGTACTGTCGTTCAGCAAGTAGCAAGGCAGGCTTCTTAATGTACAGCCTAATTTGAGGGTGGCAAGGAAAATCCACATAATTGTTTGAGGGCTGAAAAGCAATGGGAATCAGTTTAAGTGTTAGTAGTCTAAACTGAGACTTCGGCTGCCACCAGTACATTGACTCTGCCAGAAGCTGCTCGAATAACCAAACCTGAACCTTTCCTTTCATTCTGTACTGCTCTTGCTTTTACTAGGGGCTCTGGGTTCCTGACCTTGGTTGGCGTACGTCTTTCAGCTAATTTTTCCTATCAGTAGTTACCTCTTGCTTAGAGTGTATCCCCAGTTGTTCGTACTTTGATATCTTCTTTTCTGCATTTAGGCATGCTTCACTCTGATGCTTCCATTCAGTATTTGTCACAGTTACTGTGCATGCTCATTATAACTCAAGTTCTTTTTCTGTAGAGTTTACAAAATATGTTAATATGCTACTTAGCTTTGCTATTTCAAACTATTAACGGTAATTATTAAGGTATCTCTCAAGGTGTAAGTAATAGGGCTTAGGAATAAAGCAGTAGAACTGGAATCTCTCTATTTTATGTGTGTGTGTGTGTGTGTGTGTGTGTGTGTGTGTGTGTACACATAGATGCACACACATTTATCTGTCCAAGGGGCTACTAGTCACCTTTTTATCTTTGCAATTAAATATCTGAGTAAATCATCAAAAAAGAAGAGGGATTTATATTGTCTCACAGTTTCAAAAGTTGTTCCTATGCTAATTGTTGGTGTGATTTCTGGGACTGTGGTCTGTAGTACTTCGACCTCCTTGTGATCAGGAATCAGGGAGAGAGAGAAAAGAAAAGGACAAGACAGACCCTTCATGGTGTGTGCCCTGCAATCTTCTTCCTCCAAGTAGTCTCTGGGCAGTCCATTCAGTTTGAGTTAATCTGTGGGTGGACATAGAACCTTCATGATCCAGTTACCATAGAGTAACTGGCTTGAGGAATGGTTCTTGGCTCATGTGCCTTTAGGGGAGATTTAATATCTAACCATAATGGGAGAGCTCAGGGGTAGACACTGTAAGCCAAAGCCACTTGAATTTCAAAAGACCCACAATAGGTTACGTGATATGCTTTTCTTTCTCAGAGCTGTATCTCTGGTGTTGGCTGCGTATGGTGTGAAGACGCAGAGGGCTAAGGTTCTGTTACCACCATGATACTGAGGACGAGTCTTTAGACCTAATCAGATTCCTCTGCCCTCTTCTGCAATGGGACTTTGCGGCCAGTTGAGTCAATGTCACAACTGTGCCCCTCATTGGAGCAACTCTCATGACTTCCCCATCCTATTTCAAGTTGCTGAAACCCCCAGGGTGGTGCAGTTAGTCCCTTGCCATTGCACGAGCCAAACTAGAGCAATAGTAGATCTTGAAATGTGTGTATTTCCTCTTTGTTATCGTTTTCCAGTTCTGAAAGGCAAGAGAAAGAAGGTGATTTCCACAAAGGCCTAATGCAGACTCAAGTAGCAGCAGCTTCCTCTAGTCTGCAGCAGCTTCCTATTAAGCAGAGTCAGGAATCAAATCAAAGTTCAAACAATGACCTTGGAAAAAGCCGAAACTTTAAAGGATACAAGATCCAGGGCATCATGTAGAAGGGGTGTATTAGGGTTCTCTAGAGTCACAGAACTTACGGATAGTCTCTATATAGTAAAGGAATTTATTGATGACTTACAGTCTGCAGACACTGTGGCTTCCTGTCACCCCTTCACTGATTTGCACTTTGTCCTTAAGTTGGCTTGAATTCCCCAAGTAGAATTTCTCACCCTCTAACTTGTGTGGTCTCATGTTTTAAAATAAATGGAGGTTATTCCTGCCAATTTCTAACCGTTGTTGTATTTGTGGTAATTAAATACTAGCTCTTGGAGGTTTGGTGAAAGACTTAAGATTAACGGGTTCCAAAAATATCTGTGTGCATTCCCAAGTGTCTCTGTGAGTGGAGCAGAGTAAGAATAAGATGTTTTGATTAGACATTTTACTGTGTTCAACAAATTCTTTGAAAAGCTTAGAAGAGTTCAGTGGGATCATAGAGTATTATAAGGCCTGGATTCTGAAAGATCAGAGTCCTTAACACTGGGGGAAACAGATTAACCCCCAGTTAGTACCCTGCTGATGTGTCAGTGTTCTCTATCCCTGAATAGCTGCCCTGGCTCAGGCTCTTGCTGGCTGTTGCAGCAGGTGGACGTACAAGACAACTAAAAACCACTTGTGAACTTGTTGAGAGAAGGGGTTGGCGTAGAACTCCGTTCTCTTCTTGTTGGGAAATGTTTTAATTCATTACAGGAAGCCCATTGTTGGGTGGGTCTGATAGCATCGGTGGCCTCTTTATCTCTCACACTGCAATGGGTCCCAAAATTACACTGTAGGTCCTGACTGCCAGAACTGTTTCCACAGAGTTCAGGGACTTCCAAGTCACAAAGGCCTGCACAAGTAGTCCTGTCACTGGAATTCCCAGCGCCAGAATACCTAGTAGAGTCTGGTCCAGTGTTGAAGGCTTCAGAGCATCAAACGGCCTCTTCTCAAGAAAGCAGACAGACACTTTTTTATTTGGGCTCCCTGCTGTTTGACAAAGAAGTTCAGCTGTAATCACAGACCATAGTTTTTGTGCTCTCTCCATCTCAGTTTTGCTCTTATAAAAGCTGCCAGTGTTGGGTCTGAGATAAATGTCACAAGTGAATGATAATTTCTTTCATTTAAACGGTAATTAAACCTGTTGAGTGCTGACTTACTGATTGACTGTCCTCTGATTTGACTGGAAGATTTTGCCTTTGTGAATGCAAAGAAGAAACACAGAATTTGATACCCACTGAAACTGTTAAGAAAGGAGTTCTTTCAGAAGGTTTCTCCCTCCTGCTTTGCAGCTTCCCTTGTTTCCTGTGCATTCTGTACACATAATGCCCAGGGCTCATTCTGTAGCAGCTTAGTTCTCACACCAGGTAGTGCCTCTCAGCAAGGCACCTAGTGCCAAGATCCATGCTTTTACTTGGCCCCATCTGCAGCCGTCACTGCAACTGCCCTGCTTCTTCTCTGAGTTTTCTAGGTTGGTGGGTGTGCTGGGTAGTTTTATGTCAACTTCATGCAAAATCATCTGGCACGAGGGAACTTACTTTAGAACATGACTGCACTTATGCATGTCAAGTCAGAAAGCATGTAAGGTATTTTCTCACTTAGTGATTAATGAGGAAGCCCTGACCCATTGTAAGTGGGGCCTTCCCTGAGCGGTTGGTCCTGGGTTGTATAAGAAAGCAGGCTGAGCAAGCCATAGGGAGCAAGCCAATAAGCAGCACCTCTCCATGGCCTCTGCATCAGCTCCTGTTTTCAGGTTCCTGCCTTGCTTGAGTTCCTCTCCTGACTTCCTTCTATGATGAACTGTGATGTGGGAGTGTAATCTGAATCAAGCTTTTCCTCACCAGATTGCTTTGGTCATGGTGTTTCATCACACCAATAGTAACCATAACTAATTCAGTTGTTGTCTACACTTTGTGGTCCCTCCACTAGTAAAATCCCAGGCAGTATGTCAGTCAGTTTACATGATCATATTTTCCCCTGAAATCTACCTGAGAATTTGGCAGAGGTAACTGATCCAAGAGCATTTTAGAAGCAATACTGGTCTTCTGACATTGTTTGTTTCTGTATAATTTTTTAAAATGTTTATTATTGTGTGTGTGGCATATGTCTTTCAGTGTAGATGCTTTGGCATTCATGTGAAGTCAGTTCTTTCCTTACACCTTTAGGTAGGTTCCAGGGCTCTACTCAGGTCACCAGACTTGTACTGAAAGAGACTCTACTCATTAAAACACTTACGTGTAACTTAATGTATTTTAACTTGCCTCTCAGTGTTCCTTTTTCTCTCAGAAGAGTTCAGCAATACAAGTGAGGACCAAACTTTGCTGAGGGAAAGAAAACACTTTGTAACACACACCAGGTTTTTGTTTAGTTTGGGTGTTTAAAAACAGTGTACTCCAGGCTAGTCTAAAACTGTAGCTGAAAATGACCTCAAATTCTTTCCTCCACAGCCTCAGGGCCAGGATTGCAGGTGTGGTCTATAGATTGTGATGAAGTCTGGGGCTTTGTGTATGCTAGAAAATACTCTTCCAAGTGAGCTACCCGCTCATGTCAGCTTTTACTCTTCAGTTATGGAGAACTAGCATCTGTACCCTCCAACAGAGGGACTTCTAAATTCTCACGGTGACAGCCTCTCACCAGATTAAGGGTGTTGCTGTTTTATCCGTTGAATAGAGAGTATTGGATGTTCTGTGTGCCAAAAATCAAGGTAGGTAGGAACTCTGGATCTTTAAAAACCCCTTCGCTGCTGGGAGAAATGCTGCCCGGAGCCATCCTTTGCTGCTCTGTTCCTCTGACAGAGTTGTTGGAGGTCGGGGCCAAACGGGTCAAGTCTATCAAAGAGAAGACAGAGAAGCCTCTGCAGGTAGAGGAGGACAGGGGCTTTCTTGTAGGGCTGTGGGGAACAGAGATTCAAAACAGAGGGCTGTTAAGGACTGTCCTGTAGCCAGAGTCAACTAGGATGCTTTACTGACTTACTCTCGGGGAAGACAAAGGACAGACGTGTTTGAAGTGTTCTGGAGGGGCAGGTGTGGGCAGCTCTTTTACATACTCCTCTCCTCCTTGCCTATGCCGAGGCGGAGAAGTTCATTTCTCTCCTTTCTTCTTCCCATCACTTCCTACCTCTGCAGTTACATCATGCTTACATAGAATAGAGGTTTCTTACACGTAAATGTAAGGAGCTTTAAACATGGATCTGAGTACAGTATTTATGTTTTTATTATTATATGTATGTGTATAAATGCCTATGATGTGGGAGGAAGGGCCCTACTGTGTCTGGTGGTGGTGAATATGTGTGTTGTTTGTGTGATGTGTGTGTGCGCGCACATGCGCATGCATGAGTGGATGCTCATGGGTGAAAGAATTGCCTTGTGGAGTTTGTTCTTTCCTTTAACTGTTAGGTGAATTCCATGAAAATCCAATGACAAGGATTGTGCAATGTCTCACCTGCTAAGCCCTTTTGCTGGCCTGTGTCTATCTTATAAATCCTATTTTTTGCTATATTTTTAAAGGATTCAGTTAAAACTAAGAGTGTCACCCAAACGAAGCCTGTTTACTCACAAAGTAGCTGTGTTGTAGTTCCTGTGGGGAAAAATATACATATACTCAGCTATCTTCAATAACCACGTGGGAATTCTCAATCTAAATTTTGAGTTATCAATTTGGATTTTTAATAAAATACCTCCTGGCTATGTAAAAGAAGTACTGCTGTATAGTCTCACCCTGCCACAGTTTAAATGAACATCCGTGTAGAGTTACGTTTCTCAGTGTTTCTGATAGCTCCTTTGTTGTTTATAACAGCAAAAGGGTGGTTCTGCTGAAAGGTTTCTTAATTTCTGAAATGAAAACGATGAGCTGGCCTCCTTCAATCTTTGTTAGAACCTTGTGAGATACAGCTGATCCTTACTTTCAGATGAATAATTAATAAGGATACAGAGATGGAGCTGGGGAGAGGGAGCATCCGTTCAGGGTTCTTGCTTCTCTTCTAGTGAGCCCGAGTTCAGTTCTGAGCACCTCTGTCAGGGGGCTTACAAGCACTTGAAATTCTAGTTCCAGGAGATCCAACACCCTTTTCTGAACTTTAGGCACCTGAATACACACACACACACACACACACACACACACACACACACCACTTGTGCACTTCAATACATTTATTCTGTCCTTAAGAAACAACAGCAAAGCTATGGAGAGGCAGGGAGTTCTAAGATCAAGGATGAGTGTGTAGACGCTCTTAAGAGTGAGCCTGAAATCCCAGTGTTTCTGAGCCTACGGCAAGAGTATCATGAGCTCCAGGCCAAAGCCCTCTAGGAGAAAAATTACTTTTTTCTCCTAAATCTTACACTGTATATCACATTAGAGTGTACTCTGTACTTGGTGATACACACGTTTTTATTTGATATGCACAGTCTTATGTTTAAAATGTTCATTTTGTTATCAATGTAAATGGACCAATTTAATATGCCTTAGAACAAACAGATTTTACTCTGAACCTTTTCCAATTCTAGAAAGACAATTCTAGAGAGACATTCTGAGCTCCTTTTGTGGAACCAAGTGAGAAAGAGAATCCACTTGATATGTTGGGTTTATTACTGACCCACAGATATGGATGGCTTTGAGAGAATTATTCAGTAGAAGCAATTTAACATTCTGTGATTTTCAGTGGTTTCAGAATAAATCCCTTTGTTGTTTGAGTCCACAAGTTCTGTTTTCCGCCATGGATTGCTTTTGAATGCAGTTTGTGGTACATGCACATAGGATTGAAGCTCATGCCTGTAAGCTTGCATCTGAAGACCAGAGAAGGACTTTGGGCCTTTATGTCTTATTGCCTTGAGATGGGGTCTTTCATTGAGCCTGAAGCCTACCTTTTTGCCTAGGTGGTCTGATGGGAGAGGTCTTCGGATCTACCTGTGTCTATTTTCCAACACTGGGGTTATAGAGACACAACTTTGCCAACTCTTTTATGTTAGTTCTTGGATTTCTAACTAAGGTCCTCTTTCTTGCAGAACATGTGCTCTTACCCTCTGAGCCTCTGTCGTCTCAGGCGTGACTGTTTTAATGCCTGTGTTACAGGTGCCACTGTTGTAAAGGAATGATTAGATTTTCTCTGCAAAAAGGAGGATATGTGAGCCTATCCACCTCAACTAACAAACTGCTCACTCTCTGAAAGGGATTTCTTATAATTCTTAGAGCTTCTCATGAGGGACTGTCTATGTGGAAGCCACTGTACCATATGAGCTCAAAGGGATTCCATAGTTCTCATACATTTGTGAAAGTTGCTTGCAGATCAATGCCCAGTTCTGTGTCAGAGAGTAATTTCATCCTTATTATGGCTGAGAGAACCATGCTGTGTTTGTATGCATTTGGTAAAGGGTGTTTGTTGATGGGCATCAGGAGGTATTTTGCGTGTTGGGGCGATAGTATTAGGTACCTTACTGCTGGGTTTAATACCTGGAGGATTTACTATGGTTTGCAATTCCTGGACCCGTAGTTACTGGGGCAGGGAAGTCAGCATGAAAGTGTGAGAGGCAGCTTGTCACATTGTATCCACAGCCAGGAAGCAGAGAGATGGATGCTGGTGATCAGCTCATTTTCCCCTTTCTATACATTCCAGAATTATAACTCCAGGGGATGGTACTGCCCTCAGTCAGGGTAGGTCTTCCCATCCTGTTCATCCTAACGTAGGTAAATCCCTGAGGACATGCATAGAGGCCTGTTTCCTTGGTGATTATAGGTCTTACTGATTTGATGAGATTGACCACCAAGGATCCAAAACACACAGGATGTCTGGAGTCATGGAACTTAGCATCCAGGGTTGGATATGTGAATGGGCAGCCAAGCATGTGCATTTCAAGGATCAAGCTGTTGCAGGGAGAAGGAGGCATCTTTTATGTGAAAACCAGTATAGCAGACTGAATTCTGAAGTATTGTGTGAACATGACAATTTTCCTTGTAAAACTTCAAAGAGCCTAGAATATTGGTTATAAAAGACTTTGCTTTCTTTGTGTGTCAAACACAGGTTGACAAATTTAAGTACTATCCTGGAATAGAATACATTTTTTGTGCAGATCTGATATGTGTATTTATCACTTAAATCTTCATATATGATAAAAACAAAAACCTTAGTGAAAAATAGTCATATATATATTTTACATGCTTATCCTCTAAAGAAAGTGGCAACCAAGTATAGTATCTTCTAGCCTTATATGGAACATCTCTCATGGAATTGAGCATTTGAAGGGTTCTAGCTTGTGAGCCTGGGTGAGGTGATGGGGATAGTTAAAGTGAAGCCTGGGAGAGAGTACTTAGCAGCAGGTACTGCTTAACTATGCACAGTTGGTATGGAGGAGATGTTGCACAAATGTTTTGGATGTTCAGACCCAGTGCAACAGGGTTCACTTTTTCTGAATTCATGTAGTGTTTCCTACAGATGAAATTGCACATAAATGAGCAACAGGATCCAGGTGGTGCTTAAATAAGTCTTGCCATGTGAAGCCTATTGGAGCAAATTCCTGCTTTAAAAATGAGCTCCCTGACAGAATTCTCTGTACAAAGAAGTATAGTTCTATCCAGTGTAATAGGAGAACTACAAATAGAATGGTCAGTGTAGCCCATAAAGCATGGCATGCCATCAGGGTTAGAAGAGAGACACAGCGGTAGGATCATGGAGCTTTGCATCTCATGTCACCCAGCCCTCTGTGCGCTGTAATTGTATCTTCTACCTGTATGCTGCTCTGGTACTTAATTGCTCTTGTAAAGAGCTAGGGTGGGTCTGGAAAAGATGTTGTATGAATTAAATTCCATCACAAAATTGAAGGATGGAGCACACCTTCAGAGCCTCTCACCGCAGAGTGGGATGTCTAGTTAACAGCTGTGTGGTGGCACTGTTTGGAATGAAGATGGCGGGGAGAGAGAGAAATGATTGAATTCTGCATTCTGCCTTCATCTTTCTGGTTGAGCAGAGATGTGTGTCTCTGTCATTCATTCAGATTGTTAAACAGAAATGGGGAGCAAAATAATAAGAGCAGATGATTGAGGAGCGTCCCATCTGCCCTGTCGTCAACCTCCTCTCTTCAGCTTTGATTCTGCTCACATTAGCAGATGGCACCAGCTCTTGGCCGGTGCCCGTGCTTTTCTGATTACAAGGGGTTGTTCTTTTGCCCGCCTCCTTTAAAACAACAACAAAAAATTGATAATAACTGACTGCATGCACATTGGCCAGGGTGCTAATTCCTGAGGATAAGACAGAAGCTTGGCGTTCACCCCGGCCTTCTGTGTTGTGTTAGGATTGCTCTGCCTGGCAGCAGAACCTTGGCTGATTAAACCTGGGCTTTAGGTATTGGATGGCCTGTTCCCTGGTGGACGGGAAAGTGTTTGTGTTTATATGTCCCACAAATCTGAGAAAAGAGAAAGCAAGGAATGACCCGCTGATGGCCCAGTCACTAAAGTGCTTCCTGCGCAAGCCTGAGACCATGAGTTTGACTGCCAGGAACCCTGGGGAATGCTGGGCATGATGGTACCTACTTATAATCTTAGCACTGGGGAGGTAGAGTCAAGAGAATCCTGTGGTTCATTAGCTAGCCAGCCTAGCTGAACCAGTGAGCTCTGGGCCAATAAGAAACCTATCGCAAAACAACAACAAAAAAATAAAACATACAAAAACCAAGGTGGACAGCACTCAAGGATGTCTTCCACATGTGCACACTTATCCATGTATTTGTACATGTACGCATATACAAATAACACACTCATACTTACATACCCAGAACACACAGGGTGTCTTACAAGTTTTGTAAGGAATGTAGGGGAAGAATACTTATTGATCACGTGGGTAGTTTGATACCAGGAGTCAGAGGACTTGAGATTGATTGGTTACAGTTTTGCATACAACCTCTCTGTAGAAGAAAATGAACTTTAAGTAAACAGGAGAATGAACTTGGATAGATGAAAATGAAGGTCAAGGTAGAATAAAATGTTATGAAGAATACTTAGAACATGTAGAGAATGGACTCGGGACTTCTTATGCACAGAGAGTCACTGTAATCTTTCAGGCAAATATACTTTTTCTTTCATAAAAAGAAGTAATGTTTGAGATTGAGTCCTTGGCAGGAGAATTTCAGAACAAGTGGTGTCAGTGCACACTGAAGAAAGAATGCACCACACTCAGAAAAGCCCTTGGATTCCTTGGTTTCTGCTGAGGTGCTAATCAGATGTGCTGTGTAATTTCTGTTGTCAACCTGACACAACCTTGAGTTACTTAAGAAGGGGATGTCAGTGAGTAGAGTTTTCTAGATCGTGTTGACCCGTGTGCATGCCTGTTGGGGAATTTTTTGATTGGTAGTTGATATGGAAGAGGTGCCTTGACAGTGTGTGGCATGGTTTTCAGGGCTGGGCCCTGGACTGCATAGGCGTAAAAGTAGCTGAACAGGCAAGCCACAGGCAGCATGGGTGCATTCTCTCTGGCCTTGACTGAGTGTGCGCTGTGGCCAGACACCTCGAGCTCCTGCCTGTATGACTTTGCTGTGATTACAAACTATATATAACCTGGAATTGTAAGGTAAAGAAGCCTCTTTCTTGCCCAGTGTTGTTTGGCGTCATGTCCTTTGTCAGAGCCAAAGAAATGGAACTGGAAGACCAGGGCATGGTGTGGTTGTCATAGGTTTGGGCTTCAGCAAGATCTCTGGTTAAGTTTCCCAAGATCTCTTTAAGTTCTGTAGCTACAGTCTGGAATTCAATTCGTCTGGTATTGGACATGCCTCCTCTGTGATAATCTGTTCCTTAGTTCCTTGGAGTGAAGATAATTTGAAGAAGGGTCTTGGAATGTAGACTCTGAATCTTTAGAGTCAATATCTGTATTCATTACTTTCCTTCCTTATTTCTGTGATAAAATACAGAACTTAAGGGGAAAAAAAAAAAAGAGTTTATTTTGGCTTATGGCTCCATAGGGCTAGAACATACTGTGGCATGCAGGAAACAGAAGTTGGCCGATCACATCTTATTTCTATGTAAAAGCAGAAAGAGGGAGAGAACGGGAAGTGGAAATAGGGTATGGACCCTCAAAGTACTATACTTCAGCAAGACTGTACCTCCAAAAGGTCCTATGACCTCCCCACAGCCCCCACCTTCTGCTGTCCAATGACTTCAGAAGTCATATGGGGAACATATCTCATTCAAACCACACATGAGCATAAATCCATGTTACTGCTGTGTAATTAGAGGGTGATGTTAGAACTATATAGACTCTGGGAGGTACACATATCACAACCCCCATGTGAAGGAACATCCTAGCAACTGGGACAGGCTTGATGGACGCACACTAATGTGACCTCTGCTGCCTTTTCCCTGAGGTCGTTTCATACAGTACTCTTTCAAGTGGACACTTTGTATTTATTTTGTTATTTACTAAAATCACTGATTTCTTTTATTTTTTTACTGATACAATCAATTTCATACATAAAATAACGTTCTTTTATAGGACTCCACATGAAAGTGTCTAGATGTGTATCCCATTGAGGTTTCACTTGGAGAGAATTGTTGGTTAGGCTGCTTTCAGCTATATTAGAATCTCCCTCCTAGACTTGCTTAATCAACAAGGGAATGGAACAGTGACTTTGTCACTAAAAAGTCCTGACACTTTTGCTGGAGTTCATGTTCCGGCATTTATATCAGATAGCTCAAAATCACCATAATTCCAGCTCTTAGAGATCTGATATTCTAGGTATTATGCGTCACCCACAGATGGATGGCATGTTCTCATATACAAGTAAATAAAAGTAAAGGAAATCAAAGCAAGTTACATAAAGAGATCCAGCAAAGGGAGGACCTTGACATTATTGATCTAGTGACTTTACAGTTCTAGGATGTGACTTTCTTGTGTTTAGTTCCTAATTGCAGAATGGTGGGAGTGAGGGCAAGGAAATTGAAAGTGACTGAAAGAAAGCTGGTGACTGCCCCAGACAAAAAATGTAGCTGTCCTCATTTCTGTGTCTCTAGGCCCATTTAGGACATGTATGTTTAACCTACCACCTTGGATTGCCATGTTGCAGATTGGCCCAGGCCTGGGTTTTCAACTGACTTCTGGCAGGCAGAAATGAGACAGCTTCACTGGGCTCAGTTAGATCTGGACCACACGTTGGTTTCCCCAGGCATCAGCGTTGCCCCTGCCCAGTGAAGGAAGACAGGAAGGTGACTGGAGACTCAGAATTTCTTAAACCTCTAGTCAAGCCACTGGCCACCGTTAGCTAATGTGTATGGATTTTCTTGAATATGAATTTTGCCCCAGGCTATAGATGCTTCAATTCCCTGTGATTCTTTTTCTGTAATTGAATGTTTATTTCAATTAAGTGAAAAATTGTGAAAGTGGTCATACAGAGTGACTGATGATGGTAGGACACTTATTCTCCCTAAGGCAACCTTGTGGATAAGACAGAAAAACAGTTTATCTGGTAAGGCTCGCTGTCGGCTGTGTAGTTCAGGGACACTGTTGTATAGGAATTCAAATTTATACAATTGTAGGGAGAGAACGGCTTGTTCCCACCACCTCTGGGTGGTTGTTCTTCCATGTCTGAGTATGATGAGTCCAGAGAGGTGTGTGTGTGTGTGTGTGTGTGTGTGTGTGTGTGTGCGCGTGTGCATGCGCGCGCGCACGCTCATGTGTGTATATACTCATGCACACGTGGATGCAAATACCTGCTTTGTGCATTCATGACATTTTTATGTAGGGTGATAGCATCCCTGATCCGTGGCCAGGAGTGGCTTTTGGAGACGGTTGCAATGGAAACAGTAGGACTGAAGGAGTCGTGGGAAAAAAAAAAAATCAGAGACTTAACACCATGTCTCAGGTTTGGAGTCTCTGAAGAGGCCAGGGGAGATCATTAGTGAAGGTTCAGTCACAGTTGCCGTTTAGACAACTAGCCAAGGACAGTGGCAAGTGTGATCAGCCTGGGCCTCCTCGTTAAGCTGTGTGTGCTTTAGATGGCACAACTGATGAAGTGAAGCTACCCAAGCATGTTGGAACCAGATCCTGAGTGGATCCTACAAGCAAGATATTGAGCTGCTGAATTCGATTTACAGTGCTGTGTTGGTGTTTGCTTTGATACGATTGTCACTGTGCTCTGCTCCCTTCTTGGAATAATAGGTATGTAATTTTTTTAATGTTTATTTTACTTTATTTTACAGGATTCCCCCAATTGAGAGACTTTGGATTTTCATAAACATTGGACTTTTAAAAGTGTTGAATTCTTTTAAACACTTTGGGACTTTTAAAGTTAGATTGTGCTCTATATTGTGATAGTAGCATGATATCTTGAGAGGGTAAACAAGAAAGGAAAGGTTATGGTTCGATAGTAATATGTTTGTTTGTCACGTTATTAAAGGATCGGTTGTGCTGGCTTGTTTTGGTCAACCTGACATGAACTTGAGCCACCTGAGGAAAAGGAACCTCAGCGGAGACATTGCCTCCATGCGATTGGCCTGTGGGCCTGTCTCTGGAGCATTTTTTCAGTTAATGTTTCATTTGAGAGGGCCTAGCACACTTTGAATGGTACCATTCCTTTACGGGTAGTCTTTGCTAGTTTCATTTCTTATATATGGGAAAATAAGCAAGCCCGTAAGTAGCATTTCTCCATGGTCTCTGCGTCAGTTCCTGACTCGGGGTTGCTGATTCGATGTCCTTCAATAATGGGCTATAATGTGTAAACCAAATAAATCCCTTTCTCCCAAAGTTGCTTTTAGTCAGAACATTTTATCACAACAGAAAGGCAACCTATAACAATAGACCATGAGATATTTTGAGCTGGGATGTGTATAAAGCTACTTTTAGTTGAACAGTCATGCACCGTTTTTTTTATGGTATTTGTTGCTTTTCTTCACAGTGGATCTCTTCCCAGACTGGCCTTGATAACACACACACACACACACACACACACACACACACACACTTTTGGTGATGTCCCTGATCTATCTCTTGATCTTCCTGCTTCTGAATCACCAGTGCTGGGATTACAGATTTGTCCCAGCATGCCCAGTTTATATGTTTCCAGGAATGGGTCCCGTGACTTCTTGCGTGCTAGATATACACTATACCAACTGAGCCACTTTTTCAGCCCCTGTATGTGTATATGTCACAAAGATCACTTAGGCTACTGTGTTGAGGGTAAGGAGTAATACAGAAATAAGAGCGGCTGGCAACTGACATACAGAGGAAGGGTGATTGGCTTGGACCAGTTAAGTGAATTAGAACTGAGGAGATTTGCAAACAGGTTAGAAAGCAGATGACTTTCTTATCTCCTTATTAACAGTGCAACAAGTATTTTAATGGCTTTGTGTTGCAATCAAAGTGGAAGAGCTGTAGCAAATAATGTGTAACTTCCTTTGAGTTTGTGTCATTTTCTGAGCAGTGTGTTAAACACTGGTCTCATTTCAGTTTATTTCAGTTAGTTCACCTATAAACTCTATGGTGGACTTAGTCTGCTTTATAGAAGAGGAAACTGAAACCGAGTTAGGACAATAAAGTCCAATGTTGTGTATCTAATTGGAGTTTTCTCAGAAGCACATTTGAATGCTGAATCTATTGTAAAGATTTTTTTGTTTGTTTGTGGAACATTGATTGGGCATCTGTCTTAAGGGCCTGGTTTCCAGTTCCACATTGTCTTATTTATAACATGAGACATGTTTTAAAATTCTTTTTATTTTACGTGTAGTGTAAGTTCATTGTCTCCAACTCCACATTTAAATGTGGTGTCGCATAGTCATGATCAGCGGATGGTAAAAGGATCTGTCAGTCTGCATTCCTGGCACTGCTGGTTCTCCTGTGACGATCCAGAAGGTGTTGTCTTCTCCAAGCTGCTCACTTAGAGTTCGGATGGACCCGCTTCTATGCAGAGAAATGACTTAGCACTGCGCACAACCATCCCTCAGAGAAAGCATTTTGAAAAACTGGAGGGTACCCTGTTTCACTCCTCAGAGTTGAGCTGGCCTGATAGAGGAGAGGCCTGGATACCAGCTGTGCACACTCAGGACAGGACTGTGGCTGTTGGAGCCCGAAACAGTGAGATTCTGAAATGTGACCTGTGGTGTCCAATACAATTTAAAGGTTTTTTACTTTGTAATTTTAGTATATTTTATGTGCATGTGGCACAGTTGTTGCTGAATTGGTTTTATGTGTTCGGCAGATGGGACCACTCCAAATCAGAATATTTTATTAACATCAGATGGTAAGTCTTTTGAAATTCTGCCTTTGGGCCGTGCAGCCTGTATATACCATTACCTGTGTCCTGACTTCAGAAGCTAGGGTCTAGAGTGGAAGCATGTGAGCGCTTAGGTTAGCGGTCACTGCAGTCATTGAAGAAGCCTGGCCCACCTTTCTCTTCAGTCTCTTGGTTTATGGAGTGTTCTTGCCCCACAACACTGCCCACTGTCAGTTGTGTTAATTATTCCTCTGTTCCTTAGTTGGGTTCAAGCCCAGTTGTAGTTTAACTTAACAAATGACAGGAAGCAGAACACATGGTACATTTTTTTTTCTCGAAAGTTTCACAGAGGCTCATATTGGTGCTATTTGTATGCCTCCCTCCCCCCAGTGTGCCTTTAAATTCATTCCACATTGCCTGTGAGAGAAAGGCGGAGGGAGAGAAGACCGCGTTTGATAGGGAGTGCTCGAAGGGAGGAAGAAAGGCAAGCTTTGAGATGTTGTCTGAACAAAGCTCTGGGATGTGAGGACGGCAGCATCTGGGGGTTTTCAAACACTGGAGCTCTGCTGCCTGCTTCCCTTGCTCTCAGAGGAGTAAGAAGCTGCTTCCTGTCATTTCCCATCTTGTCACTTCCAGGCCCAACATCTTGCTGCTTCTTATACCAGCTGTTGTTGTGTTCTTCCTGCTCTACAGACAGATGGTACCAGAGCTCCTTCGATGATCTTCCCCACCCAACCCCCCAACGCCCTCTCCCGCCTCGTCTGAGTCTAAAGAAATCTGCTGTGTGCTACCTTCATAGAGCAAGTGTGTGGCTCTGCTCCTCACCCAGCCTTGCTTAAGGATTTCAAAGATGCTGGGAGGGAGGGTAGGGAAACTTCTGGGGACACTGTGATGACAAGCCTGTACATCATGTCCAGGGGGAGGTGCCTCACAGAAGTCCATCTTCAGGAACATCTTCATTTTTTTTCTGAGGTTCTACTCAAAACACGGCTGTGAGTTTTAGAGATTTTTTTTTTTCTTAAGGGCTTGTTTTTTCTTATCCTCCTACTTTTGAACCCAAGGTAGGAGTTTTCCTGATGCTCTTGGCTTAGGTACTGTCATTTCACAGAGCAAGCTGTGCAGTGTTCATGGCTCATTTTAAATTATTTTGAGACAATCTCATATAACCCAGGCCAGCTTTAAATTTCATATTATAATCAAGACTGGGTATAATAGTATTTATATTACTTAATTTATATCTTCACATTTTTACATTCATTTATTGTTTTTTAAGTATTTTTTGAAATAATATTTATGTATATTTGTGTTTGAGAGTATATGTAGCAAGACCCAAAAGAACAGCAGAGAGCTGGAGTTAAAGGCATTTACTAGCTGCCTAATTTAGATGCTGAGAACCAAACTCAGTCCTCTGCAAGAACTGCAAGTGCCCTTAACAACTAACTTCTGTCTCTAAACCATCCATCCATCCATCCATCCATTGTGTTTGTGCATATGTATATGTGTGAGTGTGTGTGTGCAAGAGCGCTCAAATGTGCACATTTGCACATGAGTACTACAGCATTGCATGTGGAAGTCCAAGAACTGTTTGCAGAAGTTAGTTGTCTTAGTTAGTTTGCAGAAGTTACTGTGTTCTTGCATCAGGCTCATATTGTCAGGCTAAAGGACAAGCACCTTTATCACTTGAGCCACCTTAGTAGGCCTATGGCCTCTGGCCTTGAGAATTCTGATCATCCTACCTCGCCTCCCAAATGAAGGTTGGCATTGCAAGCTTGTGCTACCATACCCATTTTACCTGGGACTGAACCCAGACAAACACTGGATCAGCTGAGACAGGTCCCTAACCAGTTAATTGCTTAGTTTACACCCACTATTTCATATAGCTCTACTGGGTTCCTTGGTGAGGATAGGAATTTAGAAGTTATATTGGAATGTTTCTTCCAGGTAGGGCAGATAAAACCTAGTTTTATTATAGGTGTTGTTACAAGATAAAAATAACAACAACAAAAAAAGATACTTTAGTTTTTCTCCTTAAACCATTCCTTTTCTAGCTACAAAAATAGCAGCTCTTTGTAGAAAGTAGTTTCCTAATAACCACTCTTAATACTTGGTATGTTTCTGTGTGGTGTTTTTTTTTTCTTCAGCTTTATTATTTGTTCTGTTAATCCTGTGAATTAATAGGCTGCCCTCACTCTATAGCCTCTTTCCCATGTGTATTTGGTGGCAACAGCAGTGTCAGTGGATCCAATCTCTTCAATCTATCTATTCCACTCTACTCCCTGCAGTATATTATTACACTTTTGTTGTTGTTACAGTTATCAGATGAGCGACACAAGCAACTTAAAGATAAAAGGTCTGTTTTGCTCAAAGTTTGAGGACAGCATAGTGGCTGGAGCTTGAGGCAGCTGATCACATGGCATCCACCGTAAGGAAGCAGAGAGAGACGGATGCTGGTGTTCAGTCCCTGTTTCCCTTTTGATTCAGCCCAGGTCACCAGCCGTGGGGTGGTGCTGACCACATTCAGGGTAGATCTTCTCTCTTCTGTTAACTCAGACTAGAAATGTTCTCACTGACATGCCAGGGGTTAATCTCCTGGGCAGTCCCTAGAGCCTGTCAGGGTTACATGGAATATTGCTTGTAATATTGTTTTACATAGTTTCACATTGGTTATGCATAGCAGTTCTTATGTTGTTCCTATAAATTAGGAATTCTCTGTTTTAAAGATGAGAAAAATGTGCCTGAAAATTTCCACTCTGAGCACAAGGTCACCCAACATAGGTGAGAGGAAATGGGTTTAAGGCTATACTGACACTGTCTGCAATTTGCCTGTCTTCCTTCAAAATGTCTGACTTGTCGGTAGGCAGAGGCAGGCAGATTTCTGAGTTCGAGGCCAGCCTGTTCTACAAAGTGAGTTCCAGGACAGCCAGGGCTACACAGAGAAACCCTGTCTCGAAAAAAAGCCAAAAAAATAAAAATAAAATAAAATAAAATAAAATAAAGTCTGACTTGGACTTGGGGACTTGGCTTAGTAGTGAAAACCCTCCCCTAGTCCTGCAAGTTTGAAGATGGAGTTCAGATCCTTAGAATCCAAGTAAAGTAGGTTACAGCAGTCTGTGTCTGTAATCACAGTGCTCCTAAACAAGGTGGGTATCAGAGACAGGAAAACCTCTACAAGCCTGTGTGCCTCCAGCCTGCAGTACACAAAGGGAAACTACAGATGGGACAGAAGCTGAGGTTGTCCTCTCACCTCTAAGTATGCATTGGGCTCATGTAAATCCACATGCACCCCACCCCCAGACATGTATATACATATACATCATACACATAGACATATACATCATACACATAGATAAGAAAGGTTTATTTTTACGTCTTCTTTTGAAAGCCCTTGATCCTCATGACCTCCTGGTTTTTGTGAATTTTACTCTTCATGGTCCATGAGAATGCTCACTGTATTCCTGTATCTTCTCTGTTATTAAATTCATTTTTCCTCTTATACATGCTTGGGGGTGAATGATCACTGCTCTTGTTGACTAGAGGAAGTAGGCATTTTTTATGTCTTATTGATCATTTTATTTTATCTGTGAATTGTTCATTCCCTGTTCTGCTCCCGTTATTGACCAGTTGATTTTGTGTACAAATTTATCATGGACTAGGTGTCTTAACCTTGTGTTGTGTTAGTTAGAAAGATATTTTCTTCTGTGGCTAGCTTCCTGTTTTTTTTTTTTTTTATCAAAAATAGATTTTTTTCACATAGTTTATTCTGATCATGGTTTCTCCTTCCTCATCTCCTCCCAGATCCTCCTCACCTCCCCACCCATCCAACTTCAGGCCTTCTTGTGTCTCCCTTTATCAAACAAACAGGGAAATAAACAGGCAGCTCAGAACATAACAGAGGAATCAGAGGAAAACAAAAAAACAGTAAAAGCAGAAGCAGCCAGTACACACAGAGAGACATGCACACACAGAAAACGCAAAAACTCCACAGGATCAGAGTCCACAAAGATTGTTTTCTGTTTTCTGAACCAATATTTATGTCAACTTTAACTTTAATTAAGATGTATTTTATTTTTAATTGCATTTATTACTGAGTGTGCATCTATATGCATCGTTACATACACGTCAGGACCAAAGGACAACTTTCAGAGTTGGTTCTTTCCTTCCACCATGTGTGTCCTTGGGATTGAATTTGGGTTCTCAGCCTTGAGAACCTCTACCCACTGAGTCATCTCTCCTGCCCTCGATTGATTTCAGTAATTCCAATAAAGTTATACTGTATTTGTGTTTTCGATAAGTAATTATTTTTCTCTTCTGCAATCTGTTTATAAAACAGTACACATTCTATAGCACATTCTCATGGTATGTTATGAGTATGTATGGGTGTATTCATGGATGCTTTTCATCTGACTTTTCAGTGGTCATAAATCTACCCATTTCTATCTCCCATAGCGTACATGTTCAAGATTGTATCTTATAAAGATGCCCAAGTGTCATTTCATTGGAAGCACCAAGGGCTCAACCATGGAAGATCCACGTGTCCATCTCAGTGTGTGACTTCATCTTTACTTTGCAATCTGACCACATCTCCTAAGTTTACATCTCGTCAGCAGAGTGAACAGAAAGCGTGAAAGTAAATTTATAAAGCTGAAATTTCAAGTTTTTGAAAAGTGGGATTTTTGCTCTTGTTAGGGGAGCAGCATCACTATATAGTCTTTTGAATATGTAAAAGTCTGTATGAAGATGATCCAAGATCGACTATTTCCATGCGTTTGCTTTGCTGTTACCTAGACAGCTGCCTTCATGACTCATATAGAAGTGGATTCTTGCCCTTTTGTGATTTTAAAAAATATGTATGTATTCATGTGTGTATTAGTATTTGTGCAGGCACACACACCATTATGTGGAGGCCTAAAGGGAACCTATATTTTATATTACTCTTCATCTATTCTTTTGAGTCAGGGTCTCCTTAAATGTGGGGCTTTGGTTTCTTAATTAGGTTGGAAGCCAAGAAGCCCCAGAGATCCTTCTGTCTCGGTCCCTTGGAACTGTAGTGACAAACATGCATGGGATGCCTGACTTGTAACGTGGATACTGGGATGTGAACTCTGCACTTCACCATTCCACAAACTCTCTTAACTGCTGGCCCATCTTTCTGGTGCTCTCTCATCTGTATCTGTGTCTGTCTTTGTCTCTCTCTCTCTCTCTCTTTCTTTATCTCTGTCATACCTGACTGTGCCATTAAAGAAAAGAAACTGAGAAAGCTAAGTTTCAGAAATTTCACTGAAGTTTGAGAATGGAGTGTCATATTTATTTAAAGTTTGCAGAAGGGCTTAAAATAATAGCTTAGCTCTTACATTAAGTAAACTGTAGCACAATCTAGACAAAAAAGTCACTTGTATTTTGTTTAAAGGAATGGCTAAGTTATTTCTTTCTGTGGTTTTATTCACGTTGGCATCTTCATTCAAGAAGCAGAGAGAACTAAATACTGATGCTCACCTCGTCTTTTTGTTTTCATTCAGTCTGGGACTGCAGCCCATGGAACGCTGCTGCCAGTACTTAGGTTGAACCTTCTCTCTTCAAGGAGCCCAATCTAGAAAGTCCCTTACACACTCTCCCGGGGTTTTACTCTTCCCAGTGGTTTTACATCTTAACTATCATATATTATTTTACCCTAGAGTCTACTCAAATGACAGTGGAAGCAGTTACCAAATTTGTATCCATCACCCTGAAACCGCCACACAATTTTTAACAACCTTAAAGAACAAGGTGGTTATTTTTTCATCTCAGTTTATAGTTGGTATCTTTGAAGTTTTATTCTCAATTATATATCCAGTTTGCTGTCATATGCGGGGGTAATCATTAAGGTGACATATTTGTGTCTTCCCCGCCTTTCTCCCATATTCTTTCTTCCCCTTTGTATGACCTTATGATGAGGTTTTGTGAGTAAAATAATGTGAAATCTAGGCATGCCCTTGACTGTGCTTATTTCTCTGTGGAGATGAGCACTGGTGAAGGTGTGGCTCTCCGTTACTCTGGAAACTTAAGGGACTGAGATCTGGAACTTCTTCCGACTCATGTAGACACACAGCCCGTGAAAACCCCTCTGTGCTTCTTTTCAGCTCCATAAACTGTGTGGTTGGGATCTCAGCATCCCCTAGTCTATTCTGACACAGGCAGCAAAACAGGAAAATGGCTTTTATACGTCATGTGGGTTTGTGCTGTTCATTCTAAAGATCTTAAATTTTACCCACATTGGATTTTCTACAGTATTATCAAACAGGAACTGTGCATCCTACAGTGCTCACAACAGGAATTGGAAATTGGGACGGAAAGCCTGGAAAGGGAGCTCAGTGTGCAGGCGCAACGCCTCTGTGCTGGACAGCCACAGCAGGGATGGCTTGAGTTGGTTTTGACACATAAATGATTGGGTCTTTAGTGGCTCAGGACTTGCAGATAACTGGCAATTCTTACTGGGAGCTTTCCTTTGAAATAGCAGCAGGGGTTACTTATATGTCAATGTGAAAATAGAAAAAAGGGCAAGATTTCTCCCGGGGGCCTGATTTCCAAGCATAACTAAATAGGGAGCCATTGAGGCAGGAAAAGGTCACTGAGTCCTTTTGGCTAACGAAGAAATTAAGTTGCTGCATTTTAGATTAACATCCAGCTCTGACAAGCTGGAGGAGCTGCGCCCTGATAAAATGTGGGTGACGCTGTGTGTGTGTGTGTGTGTGTGTGTGTCTTTTTTTTTCCTTTCACACATTTCCCTTGTTTTTTCCTTCTCTTCCACTGCTGTTTTTTGTTTTCATTTTGTCTTCACCAAGGTCTTTCACCAATGGGAAAATTGCAAGACAGAAAACAGGCTTGTTGTTTTTAACTTTGCCACCATTTCCTTATGAAGTTCACAAGTCCAGTTAGCCCATTTGATTAAATTACATTGAAAATCACCAAGAGGTCCTGAGCCCTCCGTGGCCTCATGGAGAATGGGTAGGGTAGGAGATGGAAGGTGTATTTGGCTTCAGTGAGTATTTGGTTGTTATTGTTGAGACAGGATCTCGAGTAACTCAGGATGGTCCTGATCTTTGTATACAGTTAAGGATAACCTTGAACCCCTGTTTCTACACTTCAAGCTCCCAGATACTGAGAGATCAGGCTTGTGCCATTATCCCCTGTGTATGTTGTGGAACAAACCTAGGCCATGTGTTTTCCTAGAGGAGAGCACTCTACCAACTGAGACACACCCTTAGTCACTGTATAAGCAGTTTTAAAACCCCTTTCAGCTGTCCTTTAATATTTCAAAGTAGTGTTTGCATAGTAGTGATTGATTCTGTTCTTTCATCTGACCACCTGTGGGTTTTGGTCTTTGGAGGGACCATGAAGCCTTGCAGCCCTGGCTAGATGGTGTGGCATTTCCATCATGTCTGCCTGAGTTGTGGTATTCTTTTTACTCTATGCCCATGAGTGTAAAGGACAGATTGTGAGCTGGATAATGCTTGGCGGGAGTCCTTGCACTGTAAAGCTGAAGGCTTGACACACCTTTTGCAGAGCTGCAGTTAAGTTAGAGTACTCAGCCTGGGAATGGACTGCTTCTTACTGTGCATCCATATCCATCTTTATCTATAACCCTTTACCAGATTTCGAAGGTGGGACATGGATGCTCTGTGAAAAAGGCAGTCAGGAAGCAGCATTTGACAGCCTACCTGAGTTTAGGGTAGAGTCTTGGATCGATTATAAGGGGTGACCAAGGTCATGAAGTTGAGGATACAACTCCTTATGTAGCTGTCTCTTATCCCTGGTCCCTGAGAAGTTCTTGCCTGCCTTCCCTCTTTATTTAGTAATTTATGCAGAGGCTCTTTGTACAGATGTGCTGGCTTATTGCTGTATTCACCGGATAGAAATACTTATTTTGTAAAATGCGTCATAAAGCATGCTCTGAATTAAGTTGAGAGAATCCAGAATTTTTCTTCTTCACTGCTAATAATTTTATGGTTTGCTTTTACTTCATTTGACATTTTTTTTTTCTGTAGGGTTTTTGGTGTGCCACGTCTGCTCTGCCACAGGGCTAGACTGCTTGGGAAAGCAGGACTCTGGGAAGTTGACTGCACTTTCCTCACACTGGTGTATGTCAGGCAAGGGGTGTCCGGGCCTTCAAGGAGGCCTGGGCTGTCTGGTTCTCAGGCTCCAGGACACCCAGGAGTCGCTGGATGCCATGGAATTGCGAAGAACGAAGTGGGGGCCTACGCGCTGGGTCTAGCCTAGGGCTGAGTGGGAAAGAGGGGAGCAGCTCAAGCTGGTTCTGTGGGGGAGAGTTCTTGGATTATTGGTGGTTGACTTGAGCTTGGCTTGGCTTGGTGGTGGCCATGGCTGGGAGTGCAGAGGCCTTCTGCAGGAGGTTAGATGATGGGCTCTATAGGCAAAGGCCTCCACGACTCCCCATAACAGATCCTGAAGAAATAAATCAGTCCATGGTTTTAAGGCATTTATTGTCATGGTGGAAAGTGGATGAGTGAAATCATACCCCGGCTTCTCAGGGTGGGCCTGAGGTTAAATACCTTTTGCAGGAGGAGTCTGGGAAGGAGAGTTAATTGGCTGGGTCCTCCAGACCTTTAGGTACCTCATTAAAATGGAGATCTGTCTTGAGTCTACATAACTACAGGTCACATCCTCTACCTGTGGAGGGGCTTGGGGGCATTGTCCTTACTTGAGTGATGGCCACAAATCTAAGGAGGGTTGCAGCCTCCTGCCAGGAGCCTGGTGTCTGTGAATCAGGTGAAATGCCTACCATCCCTTTAGGGTCACCAGGGTTTTTTTTTTAGCTCAAACAGGAACCAAGCTGCCATTCCTGGTCCTACATTTTTCCATCTTTGTTTGTAATTTTATCATCTTTTCTCTATTTCCCCTTTATATTTTGTTCTGTTTTGTGAGAAAAGGTTTCTTGGTACTCATTCTGTAGTCCATCCTGGCCTCAGACTTGAAGCATCCTCCTTTCTTGGCTACTTCCCCAAGAGCCCTGTCCAGAGATATGAGCCACCTTGTTCAACTAGTGTTTTGTTTGTTTGTTTGTTTTGTTATGTGTTTTTTAAAAGAAGGTCTCAGTTTAGAATCAGTTTCTGAATTCCTGGTCTCAAAACTCCCAGCAGTACTTTGTCCTCAGTCACCTAAGTGCTTCTTTTACAGATTTGCTTTAGTTTTATTTCTAGTGGTAAAACACTGTGGAGAATTACAAATTGGAGAGCAAGTTTACTGTTCATCTGATTCAGCCATCCTTGCCAGGAACCCAGAGCAAAGACTTGAAGCCTGTAGTCAAATCACATCTTCAGACATGAGTCAAGAAATTGCATGCACTTGTGCCTATTGCTCTTTGTATACAAGCTTTCCTAACTTGTATACAAACCAAGGGGATGGAGCCACCCACTGTGGTCAGGTCTTCCCACCTCAGCTGATGTAATCAAGACAACCCTCCACAGCTTTGCCATAGGCCTTCCCACTGTAGCTAGTCCTCCTTGAGACTCTGCCCAAGAAATTCTAGAAGGTAACAATTAGAACTAACTCCCAGGTGTGGTAGTTCATGACATTAATCCAAGCACTCAGGCAGAGACAGGTGCATCTCTTTTCATTTAAGGCCAGTTTACTGTACATATGACATTCAAGGCCAACCAGAATGATACAGTGAGACCCTGTCTCAAATCAAAATAATACAACAACAAGACGAAACCCAGAAAACAAAGCAACAACAGCAAAATCTAATTACAACTAACCATCACTCAGTGGTTCTACGGCTCTGCTCGTCCATATCTACCTCCCCCTGTTTTTTCCTAAGTGTATTACCCATAGCTTCTTTGTGTACCCTTGTATATGAGGACATCAGTGTTGTACAAATAGTATTAATGGTTGCTGTTTAGGGTCCTGTTGTGGGAAGTGAAATCATTACCCTTTGTAGTCATTCTTCAATATATCATAAATAGGAGACCTAAACTTCTGGCCATGGTAAGCACTGGGCTAAGCTTGTCATTTGAAAAAACATTAGGCTCTCAGTGAGAGCCATAGGTGGGGGAGCACTGTGCTTTGTGTATGGATTACCACAAGTGATGCCATAGCTTTCTTGGAGCTCGGTTTGAGAAGAAATATGAGCTCATGAGTAGGACAGAACATGTTCATGGTTGCACTTTTTGGATGTGAAGCAAGTAGGAGAAACTTTCACATGAATGTTTTTAGAGAATGAAAACATACTCATTGGAAGAACTCAGTCCTCTTCAGTGTGTTACAACAGAGGGTGAAATATGGACCCCTTTGGTTTGCAATGATGTGTTACTGGGATGCCAAGCATACTGCTAGATAAATAATCTGCCTTCAACTTTAAACCTGCTTTCCTGAATTCTGAGGTAACAATTTACTGAAATTTTGTGGACTAGCTGGGACTGAGAAAAATAAATCCTGCCTCCTTAAATTCACATGTTGTTAAAGTCAGTTCTTGCAGCAGAGGAGAGTAGAGAAGATCCTTGTGTTTGTATGTGAAAATTCACTTACTTCAAGGTCACTTCTAACTCTCCTCTATCTGTCTGGGAGGAGCTACCTGGTCGAATGACACCAGCAAAATTAGTGTGGCTTCATTTAATTGCCTTTGTCCCACATTGCCCATCTTGACATTTGAAGGTCATTCTATTAATTAGACCTCCTTGTGACCCTTGGAAGGTGAGATGGGATATAAACATCACTCTAGTGATGAACTATGGTTTTTAATTCTTTACCTTGCCAACTTGGTGATACCCACCCTGGCCTTCCAGTGTATAAACTGATGTCATGACCGCTCTGTGGTATGGTTAAAGGGAGGCTTTTGCTGTAGATAGGAGACCAAGCAGAGGCATCCCGAGTAATCCGAAATAGAGACAGAAAGTAGTAGACTGGGTAAGACCAGGGCTATCTGCAGGACCGGGGAGAATATCAGGAGATAAAGAGATAGAGAGCAGGCAAAGCTTAGCGAGATTGGAAGGAAGCCGAGCATAGAGAGGATAGTGAGGTTGTAAGAAGAATGACGTGCTGGGGGGGGGGGGGGAAGCCTGTGAGCCAGAGGGAGGGTAGAGTAGAGGAAGCTGTGAGAAGGGTGGGGTAGATTTGAAGTGTGCAACAGGTACATGCTATATTGACAGCACCTTTGATCCACTGATAAGCTGGGCTTTTAGCTGTAGTTCCTTCTGTTGTACAGGTAAGGGAAGTGACTACTTTTGGCAGATGGGAACCAGGTCCACCAGTTTCTGAGGAGGCCTGGCTTCTATGCAATCCCCATCAATCCACTTGTAGTTCAGGTAGAGTTCATTTTTTATGTTTTGGAATTTGGGGAAACTGGAGTTTGCTTTGGACCTAACGACCACCTCCCTCAATTTTGTATTATTTGGGGGCGTTCTCTGTGCTGTTACTGTCCAGGGATTTTATTTTCTTCTCTGTCTGTTTCTTTACCTGTTCCTGTAAGAAGGTACCCGGACAGAAAGCAACTTAAGGGAGAAGTGGGTCATTTCAGCTCACAGCTTCAAGATTCGTCCACCATGACGGGTATTTCAAGGGTTGCAGAGGTCAAAGCAGGTGGTCAGAGCACATTCCCAGTCAGAAAAAGAGAGGTGAATGCATGCTGTTGCTTGAGGCCCTGTCTCTACTTACATGATCCAGAATCACAGCTGGGGAAGTTTGCTTCCACCATAGGTGAATATTTCCCCTTCAGGTAATGCAGCCAAGGGAATCTCAAACAGGGATCTTTCAGGCAAGTGCAGATTCTGTCAGGTTGACAGCATAAACAACCATTACCCCCCCTCCCCCATACAACTGTATCTTAAAGAAACTGTTGTATTAATGTAATAAACATGGCAAGTACTGTAAGAAAGTAGCCATAAAAAGCCAACATAACACAATGACAGCATTAGGAGATCCTATTTAGATACTGTTGCCAGTGTCAGACTAAACCTGAGGGCTAAGCTCATCTATCTCTCAAGTGTAAAATAGCTTATACAGCCAAACACTTTTACTTCAGAGAAACAGGAAATGAGTCTTTGTCCCAAGCTCTTGTTTTCATTCAGTGCTTTTGAAGGCAGGGAAATGGATTACACTCAGAAATAAAACTTGCTTAGTCATAAGTAACTGAAGAAATATTTCGATTCTTTGTCGTGTATTCTGGTTTTCTCTGGTATTTGGTTCACTGTTCAAGTGAATGCATTTTTTTAATAGTTTTTATTCATTTGTGTGCACGTGTATGTAAGCCATAATCTCAGCTGATAAAGCCAGATTAGAGAAGCCAAAAATCGTAATGTGATTGTAGAGTTAGGAGGACGACTTGGGGAAATCTGTTCTCTCCTATTACATGGGTTCTAGGGATTGAACTCATGTCATTAGACCTCACCCTTCTGGGTCTTCTTACTGGCCTTCAAGTGGGTAAATCTACTTGGTACAAGGCTCTCCTCTGTACAAATGTTCTAGAGACTCCAGTCAAAGTGGCATATTCCCTATTCTCTAGCAAGCTGTTTTAGTGTTAATATGGCACCTTTCTCATCAGGGAGGCACTAAACAGTTGCTATTTAGTTGGTAGTAGGAAACTCAGGCATAATCTTTCCTTCATATGTCACCTGGGTTAACATCCATCTGTTGTAGTGGAAGCTTTGTAGGAACCAAATAACATTGTCTCAAGCATGGAGAGGTAAACTGGGGGATGCAAAAGAAACAGAACAGATAGGGTTATATACATACAAAAGGAGTTTGTTATATTCGCTTACCTAATAGGGGCTGTGTAGTACAACAGTGCCCTCCTGAATCCTGGAGAGCTGAGAATTCAATCTGTGAGGCTACAAACTCCCAAGGTCCCATCTGATGCTGAGGGCAAGGAGGAACTGTTATGGAGACCCAGGTCTTCAGTCTATGCTAAATGTTGAAGAAGCTGGGTTCAGATGCCACACACTCACCAGCAAGAAACGAAGGCTTGCTCAAGCACTACTTTTTCCTTAGACCTCTTTATACTTGAGCTGTTCCTGGGAGGGCTTCCCCTCCTGGAAATGCCCTCACAGGAGACCCACCCAAAGGCTCGTCTCTTAGCTGATTCCATCCAGTCAAGATGAACCCTTACTATCCTCCAAGTCTTAATACAATCAGCTAACAAACATACTAGCTAGTCTCCTCACCATGGTTGGAAAAACAATATTAGCTTCCTTTGTCCCAGTGTATAGGGCAGTGACTAAGCAGGGTTAGTATTAAAAAAAAAAACCACACTTTCCTCTGAGCTGTCTGCAAAGTCAGTTAACTGGGTAAAAGCTGAATGATGTGTGGAGAGTTTGAAGTGTTTCGAGTCCAGAGCCAAACTGTCTTGTGGGCATTGTTGGTCCTTGTAACGGTCATTCGCTGCCTTCCTCTTTACCTGACCTAACATCTTGGTAAACATTAGGTGAATCCTTTGCAATGAAACAAAGGAACCCATGTTTCCAGCCAACCCAAAGACAGGGAAGGCCATCAGGGAGCGCCTGAGACTGATAGCACAGCTTTCCCTGCCTGCCTAAGGTTCCCACCCCTGCCTTTGAAAAGTGCTTTCATTTATGATCTTCTTTGTTCCTTTGCTATAAAGATTTCCACCCAACTGTTACCACATTGGGAACATAGTATTTGGGGGTCACCTATTTCCAAGCGTATGTTCACTCGTGATTGGCTCCAGAGTAAAGTCTTTCCCCCTTTGAGGTGAGAACTGGGCTTTCATGTGGACAGTATCAACAGGAAGCAGTGAGCATCCCCTCCTCGCCGATGTGTCAGTCTCCCAGAAATTCCACGAAGGCTAAGAGCTGTCATTATCTCTGCTTTTACAGATAGGAAAAAAAAAAAAAGTTGAGGTTAAGTAATTGCACAGAATCTTGCTGCAGTTAAGTGGCTGAGCTGGAATTTAAAAGCAGGTATCTATGAATTCTGAGCTCTCACTTGCAACCACTCTGTATAAGCGCCATATAA
Source organism: Mus pahari (assembly GCF_900095145.1). Lineage (NCBI taxonomy): Eukaryota > Metazoa > Chordata > Mammalia > Rodentia > Muridae > Mus > Mus pahari. The sequence goes on from NC_034612.1 coordinate 22,596,784, forward strand.
TAACTTCCCCAATCGATGACATCGTCCTCTCCTCATATCCTTTTATAAGGACAATAAAAGAGAATTAGCTGAGACGACACAACTCGTGTTGTGAGTGGGATGTCTTTTTGATTCACAGTTCCCACTGAGGAATAATGTCCATCAGACTTTGAATAACACACCCCACAAAATGAGATTTCATTCTTGAGTGAATTATCCATATCTGCCTTTAAGAAAAATTGGTGGAGCATTTCACAGAGTCACGGCTCAGGGAAGTGTCTGTATTCTGGCTCTGAAATTTATTCTGTAAGTACTCATTTTTTCTCTGTGTCTAATGGTCATTTTCTTTTCCTTTTAGCTGAGTGTTTTAGCCATGCAGAGCTGTTTCTTAAGAATTCCGTCTCCCTGTCTGCAGTTGTTCAAAATTCAGATCTTCAAGTCAGGCTGATGTCTGTATTTCTTGCACTCGACGCTGGATCCAACACTACTTGCCTTCAGATTGAGTTATTTGGTTCCTACTGAGAGAAAAGTTTCATCAGCAGTGAAGGCAGATCTCAAGGTTTTCAGAAAATTGCAAACAGGAGATTGAGAGATGGCTCAGCTCTTAGGAGCAGTTGCTGCTCTTGTAGGGGACATGAGTTCATCTCTCATCACCTTCATCATCACCATATAACCACCAGACATGTGGCACTTAATCTACGTCCCCCCCGCCCATGCATACACACACCTGAAGATATTTTTAAAAAAATTAACTAACTGGAAATATGTTAAGTAAAGAAACCAAAGAGAAAGATAGACAGGAATATTGTCCAGGGAATGTTTTCTAGATGGTAGTAGACTGAATGCAGATGTCTGTGTAATCATTTTCTTTAAAAGTCAGCAGTATTCCGGGCTCATTATCATAGGCAGTCAGCACTGGTAGCATTAATTAAGGATGTCTAGTGTTTCCTTCTATTGCACCTAACTTTGTCATTTAGTCACCAGCACTGTTTGATGTTTGCAGGATATTGAGAGGACAGTGAGGTGATTATGAAGATGGACTCACGTTAGTTCTTCAGTATGTGGACTGAGGTGGTTTGAGAGAATGGCCAGGAATTCATAGCTGGTCAGAGAGGGGGCTATGAAAAGCCTTTTTCCTTGTCCTTAAAAAAAGAATTCATTAGCATACATCGACTGTATGTAATGAGTTTCAGTCTGTAATGTGTTTTGTTCATGGTCGTTCTTGTTATCCTGTCTTCTTCCGCTCCCCTTCATCTTTTCCACGACCACCCCCTCCTTTCCATTTTCTTTTGTTCTTTATTTTCGTGACCCAATGAGTTTCCTTATGGTTGCTGACAGGAGCTTGTATGCGGGGTACAGAGGGAGCTTACAAGTGCCTACACCGTGGAAGACAATCTTTTCCTCCTCTAGCAACCATCAACAATCTATAGATCCCGGGGGGAGGAGCAGGCCTTGTGAGCCCTCTGCCCTAGCAGCCATTAACCTTCCATAGATCTTCAGGGAGGGGCAGGGCCTTGAGAGGCTCTGCTCCCCCCAACCACTGCATGTATTAGACCTTTGGGTAGGTCTTGTGATCCCCTCCCTCTGCCTACATTTTTCATTTATGCCTGTCACAGGCTCTCTTCCCACGTGATGCTCCACAGCTTGAAGAGAAAATTAGACATTCAACAAAACTATTCTTTTTTTTTTAAAAGATTTATTTATTTATTATATGTAAGTACACTGTAGCTGTCTTCAGACACTCCAGAAGAGGGCGTCAGATCTTGTTACGGATGGTTGTGAGCCACCATGTGGTTGCTGGGATGGTTGTGAGCCACCATGTGGTTGCTGGGATTTGAACTCTGGACCTTCAGAAGAGCAGTCGGGTGCTCTTACCCACTGAGCCATCTCACCAGCCCCAAAACTATTCATTTTTGTTGAGGTCACACATGGCACATAGAAATATACGTTTACTTGGCCACATGTACTCTGCGGTTACAGAAGTAGAGTATGTGGGAAGGACCAGTCTAGGAATGCTTGAAAACCTGAAGTGCTAGAGAGTTTCAGAATCTCTGGAAGACTTCTAAAGACAGACACTTGCACCTGTCCCTTCAGCTACCAGACTAACAGTGGTCCCTAGAGGATTTGAACTTTCCTCGGTGTCTTAGGCTGACTGAAGGGGGAATGGTGACACCTAGTAATAGGCAATACTTACTTAATAACCAGTACTAACATAATAACCTGTAAGCCTAGGAAGAGATTTCACATGGTTCTGATACCTTGTTATACACCTTGTAGGAAAGACCAGAGCTAAGGTAATGAAGATACAGTACTGGGTGGGACCTCTGGTCCTTTATTTAAACCTAAACCTCATGTCAGAATCCTGAAGATGCACTGGGGTCAGGTGGGCCCCTTTATCTATTCCTCTTCCCTATGTGGCCATTGTCAATACATCTCATTTATTTATTTTTTCTGTTTTCATTATAAATTGTTTCCCTAGTTGGCCTGTTGGAGACTGGTAACCTACCCTCTGACTCTTACTATCAATTTAGCTTCTAAATGAAACTTCAATACTGTCACGATTTGTTACTAAACCAGACCGAAGGAATGAAGTGTTCAGTCACATAAAAGATAGCCAGGCAGTGGTGGTGCACGCCTTTAATCCCAGCACTTGGGAGGCAGAGACAGGCTGATTTCTGAGTTTGAGGACAGCCTGGTCTACAGAGTGAGTTCCAGGACAGCTAGGGCTACACAGAGAAACCCTGTCTCGGGGGAAAAAAAAAAAAAACGAGCAGGGGAAAGTGTATTGCCAGCGATTTTCCCACTTTATACTTTCTTCTAGAGGGGACGCTTTAGGGTGGAAGGGTGACAGGATGTGACTTTCACATGAGATTGATCAAAACCAAGTTTAGCTTGTCCTATTATGTTAATCAGAGATTTGTGGTTGAGTGCAATTGATTTTGCCCAGACTAAATTACAGTCCTTAATCACTGTAACCTTTAAACATCACAGTTCTGGGCCACAGCTGCAGGGCACAGTGGGGTTCCTTCGAGCTCATGATGTCCTTTCACGGGAGCCTGTGTCCGAGTCTTGGGAAAACAAGAATTTTCATGTAATTTTCAGAGTCAGTTGCTTGCCCTTCAGGGATCTCACAGAGCAGTTCCCAGAGGGACAAGAGGCTTCAGGGGACTTTTCAACTCAAGAAGGCTTTCTGCCCACATTACAAGCATTTTCAGTTATTTTTGTCTGCATCATAATGGGCATCACTTCAAAATGCTCACAGGAAAAAAAATTAGATTTTAAAATTGGAAACCCAACTTTATTGTGATAGCCTTTTCATTTTAGTGTGTGCACTTGTGCATGTGTGCGTGCATGCGTGTGTGTGTGTGTGTGTGTGTGTGTGTGTGTGTTTAAAAGGGATCTCCTTTTTAATCTATCTGGCAGGGTAGGGTGGTTGAGTTGAAGAGAGATTAAGGCATAAGGAGGTTAATCAGATTAATCAAAATTTCGGAATTTATTTGCCAAGAACAAAGCAGGAAAGTTGAGGATATAAATGGTGGTGGTGGTGGTGGCAGTGGGGACGGCAGCGGTGGTAAGTGATGCTGGCAGTGGGTGGGTACATGTCCGTTGGAGGGAGATGTTCACTTAGGTTCCTTAGCCTCTGTTTCTTTTGGTTAAAGTTCCTGTAGACATGCAACTCTTTTCCCCAGTTTATTTGGCATATCCCCCTGGAGAGTTTTTATTTATTATGTATCTGCATGTAGCTTGTGCATGACAGGAGTTAATTCTTTCCTTCATCATTTGGGTCCCGGATTCTTTCCTTCCACCATGTGTTTGAAATACTCCTGGGTTTGGAATCCGGTTTATACTTGGCAGCAGATACCTTCACCTGCTGAGCAACCTGACAGGCCCTCAAAATAGTTTAGTGATTATTCCAAGGCCCTCTTCAGAGTCTTTCCATGAAATTTATCCTTAAACTGTTTCTAACCCTAATGCTGGCCTTTATGGGTGTTTTTGTTTTTGATTTTGTTTTTGAGTGGTTTTAGAATCTCCCACAGTTGAAAGAATTCAGCCATATTCAAATCAATTAAGTGTAGCAAGGTGAGTCATCTTTAGAACCTGTGATCATTTGGACTTAAACAACAGACCTAACTAGGATTTAAGAAATGTATCAGTGACCTAGTGATAATCTTAATTTTCTCACTTTGATGAGGAAACTGAGAGCCAAAGCAAAATGACTATCATAGCAGTGTGCTGTGGCCAGTCTGAGACCAAAAGCTAGCTCATCTTATTACCATTGCTCTTCTGTAAGTCATCAGTTTTTCTATATGTAAAAATATCTTGGGGTTCACAGTTAGTAAAGTTCTTGCCTAGCATGCATTAATCCTTGGGTTTCTTTGACAGCACTCTGTAAGACAGATGTGGCAGTAAAAGTCTATAATCTTAGCACTGTGGAAGCAGATTAGAATTCAGTCATCATAAAAGATTATTTATATATATATATATATATATATATATATATATATATATATATATATATAATCACATCTCTAATCCTAGCATTTAGGAGATATCAATAGAAAGGTCAGCAGTTCAGGGTCATCCTTGAGGACACACAGAATTTATATTCAGCCTGGGCTATGTGGCACCCTGCCTTGGAAAGAGAAAAGACCTCAGATTTTCATTTCACTATTAGATTTCTTATAAATACAAATTAATTTTCCAAAAAACATGATTCAGCATGTATCACATTCTAAGTTCATCTGCTCTGGTTAAGAGAAAATACTTTGGAATGTATTTTAAAAGCTTATGTTTGTATCCTCCTACCCTTAGTTTACATTGGTTGGTCTAAGTCCATTTGTAGAACCACAGTTGTTATTGTAGTAGTGAACTGACTGGGCTCTGGATTGAGCTTATAGCTCAGTTTCTGCTTTCTCTCCAGCTCTGTTCCCTTAGTTGGATTATAGGCCGCAAGCTCATAAGGTTGTTAAGCAGGCAGACTGAGTTGATAAGAATCAAGATTTGGAATCTTGGCGGGTGTTTTTGCTTCTTGGATGTTAGATAATATCACTCAACACAGGAAGAAAAGAATCGTGCCTTGTTTCCTATAGCTTGTAGAAAATGCTAACTTTCCTTAGTTTCTCTTGATCATTTGGTTGTATTGTAGCTAGTAAAACAATGCCATAGGCTGAATTAATTTTAAAGAAAATACTTATTTTTATGGTACGAGGTTGAGCCCTTTCATGTGGTAAGAGCTTTTTTTATTAGCAGAGTCACAAGGAACCCCAGAAAGGACATAACATGTCTAGAGCATCGCATGCTGAAAGCAGCTTTGTGACCTTTGGTCTCCCTCCTGCTTATAAAACCAGCAGCATTCTTTCCACCTTAGCTAATCCTGATCGCCTCCAGGAGCTAGCCTCTGAATTTCCCCACTCGATTTAACTTTATCTTCCTAATACTTTATAACATGAATTAAATGTTATACATGTTTTGGAGGGGCTATTCCACATTCAAACCCCATGCCTCTTTCCCAAAGACATTACCTGTCCGCGGAGTATCACCTTGCCTCCAGTGTTTGTCTCTTTGCTCTCAACGTTTGGTTACACATTGGACTAGAAGCACATCAGTCTGGGAATATCCAAGATGGTTTGGATCGAAAGGAAAAGGGAGTATGAATGCACCCTGACTACAAAGCAGCCCTTGCCACGAGTATTTACTGAATAGTGGGCCTGGGGAGATGGCATAATTGGTAAAAATTGCTTGTTCATTTCCTTGCGAGTTCATTTCCTTAGCACCCACAGGAAAAGCCAGACATGATGGCTTTCTGGCCAGCGAACCTCGCCTACTCAGTGAGCTCCAGGCCGGTAAGGTGCCATACACACAAACATACACAACCACACAAGGTTCTTATATTCTGTGATGCCACAGAGAATTCTGACGGCTTCCTGCTACCTCCTCACACCTTTCTGTGTTCAGTAGTCATTGTTTCTAGGTTGTTGCATAAGGATGTGTGTTTGTTGGTTGAACAGGGCTTTAGTTAAAGACTCAAAAGGCATCTTTAGCTGAGCCAGAATATATACCAGTGGCTTTATTGCCCCTGCTCCTTGTAGCCATTGCTCACTAATCCAGACTATCCTCTCTGTAGATTATACAGTGCACTGAGGAATTTACCTGACTTCTATGTTTTCCTAAGTAAGCCTCTCTTTATTAAAGGGTTGCTTGTATTTTTTTTAATACATGTGTGGGTGTCCGTCTGTGAGTATTTGCCATGTTCATGTGGCTACCCTGGCGCTTGAGTTACAGGCAGTTGTAAGTCACCCAGTGTGGGTGCTGAGACAAAACTTGATGTTCTCTGTAAGAGTTTGCTCTCTTAACCTCTCAGCCCCTAAACCTCCTTTTTATTACCAAGATTTTGTCTGTATCAGGATAAGTCTGCCCGTTACACCTGATATTAACCAGGAGTTATGATTGAAGAAGTGGGATGCCAGACGGGAGATGATACTTGTTTCTGGATGGGTTGAAGAGCCTTCGCTAATTCACCATGGGGCACCCTGAATCCACAACCCTAGAAACTCATCTCTGGGAGTGTCTTAGGCTGTAGCATCAAGATAGCAAGCCAGATACACCATGTGTGGAAAGGGTAAAAGTACCTAAAGTGGGAGATCAGGAATTCACAGAGCCATGCTGCCCGAGCATGAGAGCTATCCAGCACCTCCTAGCTATGTACCTGGTGTTTCCTTCTTTGGGTCACTGCCCTCTAATGGGATTTAATTCTTAGCATTTTTTCCAAATCAGCTTGTCGATTTACAAAGATGACACAAATTTGCACATGATGTTCAGCCTACGTTAAATCTGCTTTAGGAGAGGGAGCAACGTAGATTCAAATACATAGGTTTATCTCTCTGACCTTTAGCTAATTATTAGATTGAGATAAATGTGTGTAGGTGACAAATTGCCTTTAATAACATTTAATGCGTGTGCTGACATTAATGTCTAGTTTAGTGTTCCAGTTCCATAGAGCAAGGAGCATGGACTTTTATCGTAATTTGACCTATTTAAAAGGTGTTTTCTACGAGAGTCAATTTTTGATTAACTTAATAGCATGTTTTACATGGAAAGCAATCAAATATTGATGTAAGAAGAGGAGAGTAGATGATGTATTTCCATGTCTGATGTAATTGGCAAAAACATTGTCCAAAGGGAAACTTTCTAGTATGTAAAGCAGAATGAGTTTTGAATTCATTACTTTGCAAGTCACTGAGACCCAGTACTTGAGAAATAACTCAAGGGAATAGGGTGTTTTGACTGATGGTGTGACGATAGCTGTCCATTATGGTGCCGGGAAGCACTGGTGATGGGGTTGATGGTGAGGGGGTGAAGCTGCCTGCTGACATCTGGGATGCAGTTAATGAGACAGAGTTGAGGCAGACATGTGACAAGGGGCTGGAGGGGAATGGGCAGTTATAGTCCTCCCGACCAACCCTGCAGTGGTTCACTTCCTTCAGCAAGGAAGGCTCCATGTCCTCAAGGTTGCAAAGAGTCACCCCCTGCTGAGTGATGGGAGACAGGATGTGACAGAAACAGACACGCGCTCTGGAGTCTCTCTCCCAGGTTACCTGGTGAACATGATCAACTTGACTGATGTGCTTCGGTTTCTTCTGTGACTATGGAGTTTAAGTTAGGGAATACTTGGAGGACTGCCTGGCTCATCATGAGGAGATGTGAGTGAATGGTGATTTGTTGATTAGTTTATTTAAATAATATTCACCAAACTAAACCCCCATTAAATACACTAAAATGTTTTCTAAAGGGGGTTGGAGAGATGGCTCAATAGTTTAGAAAAATTGTTGCTCTTACAAGAGGACCCAAGTTCAGTTCCCAGAACCAACATGGTGGCTGACAACCATTCATACATAACTCCAGTTGCAGCAGATCTGAAGTTCTCTGTGGACACCAGGCCACATACGTTATACATAGATTTATAAGGTACATCTTTTAAAAAATAGTGAATAAAAAAATAATTTTAAAATCTTGAGGAGAGGCTGAAAAGAAGGGTTAAGACCTTCCAGAGGATCTGGATCCACTTCCCAGCACATGGGTTGAGAGTTCACAGCTCCTTGTAACTCTTAGAGCGTCTGATGCCGTCTTCTGATCTGAAGTCATGTGCGCATATCCACTCGGACATATACGTACACGTCAGTCAAGATAAACATTCTTTTAAATTCCCTAGTCAGGGGGCTGGGGAGGTGTCTCAGTGGTTAATAGCAGAGGTTGTAGGTTCAATTCCAGGCACCACATGGTATCTCACAGGTGTCTATGACTGTAGTCTTATGTATTCCGGTGTTTTATTCTGATGTGGAGATATATGTGCAGACAAAAACACCCATATGCACAAATAGATAGATAGATTTGATTTTTTTTCCTAGTTTAATTATAAATAAAAAAAATAATTCTCCTGCCCAATGAGTAAAATCCCACTGATGGAAATGCAGGCCAAGCAAATGTAGTTTCTGTATGTTTAGAAGGTTGAACTGTAGCTCTGCCTCCTTACACACAGGCTGTCTGCTGTGATATTTTGGTGTTTTCCAGAGAAACTTCAGTGAACTTTGGAGAGAGGGGGCTGTACAGTGTATATAGGTAAGAAGGCATCTGCAGAGTTCCCGAAAAATGTCATGTTCATATGGATGCAAGAGGGATAAGAGAGTGAGTGCTTATTGTTCCCCATGTGCCAGGATTTTCACCATCCCACTTAACTCTCAATTCATGAAAGCTAATTTTCATGGAAATTTTTCCTGGTTGTAGTGTTTAAAAAAAATAACAAAACAAGCAAACACACAGCAACAATAATAACAACAACAAAACACTAGAAGTCAGGTGGAAAAAACAGTGTGGGTGTGTTCATAAGAAATTACATTACTTAAAAATGCACTTCAAACCGTGTCTCAATGCAATTTTGATGCAGCAGTGTGCTTTCAAACATGCAGGTCACGGGTGGTAATTGAAGAATTATTTACTGAGTGTGGTCAACATGTAATATATCAAATTGTAGTGAAAGTATAAGCATTGCTATTTCCTATTGCTTTTAAGGCTTTCTGAAAGTTTCCTGACATCACAGGGCAGGACATTGAACATTTCCATTCTTCATGTAGTATTTAAGCAAGGACTTGACCCAAATGAGGGCGTGGTCTGTGTGTGTGTGTGTGTGTGTGTGTGTGTGTGTTCACACAGGGTCTCATGTATTCCTATCTGGCCTGAAACTCACTATTTAGTCTGGCAGTGACCTTTATCTTCGGACCCCTCTGCCTCCATCTCTCAAGTGCTAGAGTTGCATGCATGCACAGCCATCCCTGGTTTATGCCATCCTAGTTATTGAACCCATGGGTTCTCATATGCTACACAGGCATTTGGCCAACTGAGGTACATCCTTAGCTTTTTTTTTTTTTTTCCTTTTGTAGATAGCATATTTTCTCTGCTGCCCAACCTGGGACCAGGTTGCTGAGGTATAGTGAGCCTCCTGCCTCAGTCTCATGTGTAGCTGGTACATGATTCTGTGGAGCTAGAGAGTCCAGTCTTTGAACTGACCACCCACATGACATGGATCAAATCTTTCAGTAAAGCCAAGTTCACTAGCTGGACATACCACGTGTTTGTTTTTAAGACATGGTCACATGTTGCCCAGGCTGGCAACAAGCTTACTTTATGGCTACTCTTCCAGTGCTGAGGTTAATGGTGGGAGGGGAGAAGACCATATCCAGTCTATGCAGGGCTGAATCTTGAATCCAAAGCTTCTTGCATGCTAGACAAATCCTCTACCAACTGTGCCAGCATCCCCTGCCCACATGACCCCTGCTTGTGAAGTATCTTCATGGACACACAGATTTTGATTTAATTAATATTGACTATAGCCTTGCACACTTAACACACAAAGTTAACCAACACAGTGTATATCTCGTACTCACTGTGTCTGTGTCTCTCACACAAATGAGTTTATGAGACATAATTACTGCTATTGAACTTCAGGTACTAGGACAATAGTCTGTTGTAATAGGATATATTTGCTTGTGGGCATTAAATATTAAATTCTATCAACAGCTCTGAGGATCAGACAATTATTTTTTTAATTTCACGAATGAGGAAACTGAGGCTCGAGGAGCTACTGGCTATTTATGCGAGCTCCATCCCCAGCTGGTTGTGGTGGTATACAGTAGCATTGAAGGGGTGGGGTGGGTGTTTCGTGGACGTTTCAGGGGGAAAACTGGCACGTGTCCTTCCATTCCTCGATAGGAACTAATGAGAGACCACAGCCCCAACTTGGTTAATCAGTATGTTTATTGGGCTTCCAGAGTCTAGGCACTCTCAAATCAACCTTTTCACCCCAAGTGCCTCACTTCTATGTGGATGATGTCTCTCCCACAGATGCAATTCCCTTTCCAGTTAACCCTCCATTCTCTATATTCTGGTAACTCCCAACCTTGAGGCCACATTAGCTGGGGTTTGACAGAAAGTAGAGTTACCTGGGAACAGGCATTTTCTTTATCAGATGGGCATGTGGGTTTGTCTGTGGGACGTTTCCTTGATAGACGAATAATGTGGGTGGATGGCATCATCCCCTGAGCAGGTGGTCAGTCTAGGGTTGTATAATAAAGCAAGCAAAGTAACTGTGCCAGTGATTCAGTGCTTAAGAGCGCTTGTTGCTCTGCATGGCACCATCTGTGTGGTGGCTCACAACTGACTGTGACTTATGTCCATGGGATTCCCCTGCCCTCTTCAGACCTCTCAGGGAACCAGGCCTGCAGGTGGTACACAGACATAAATGTAGACAAAACACCCATACACATAAAATAAACAACAATGATACTACTACTACTACTACTACTGGCAATAATAATAATAAGTTGATCAAGTTAGTAAACATCGGTTTTTCCCCTGGAACTCGATGAAATCAAATATAAAACCTTTTCCCCCTAGTTGCTTTTGGTCAGTGTTTTATCATAACAGTAGAAAACAAACTGGAAGAGACTGGAAGGGAGGTGTCAAAGAGAATGGCTGGAATCTAAGGTAAGATTGTAGTGACCCACACACACACTCCTGATATCTATGAAAGAAGAGTGGCATGTCTGATGTTTTTATTTCCTGAGAGAGAGAGAGGTGGGAGGGAAAGACGGGGGGGGGGGGCAGGGAAGGGAGGAGGGAGGGAGTGAAAATATGCGCAGAAGAGAGTGTACAGACACCTGTGAAGGTAGCAGATACTCCCTAGAGTTGGAATTGCAAGTGGGGTTGTGAGCTACTCTAGCTGCAATTCAACTGGGATTCATACCTGGGTCCCCTTCGAGAGTAATATGTGCTTTGTGGTTAAGAGCACAGACTATAGACCCATCTCTCTGGCCCCAGTAGGTCTCTTGAAGTGGTCTGCCAGTTAGCCACATCTGCTCTGATGATGGTAGTAGTGGCTCCTGGGCTTGGAGATGTGAGTCTTACTTCTGAGAGTAGGAGAATCAAGTTGAGGGTCATCCTTGTCTGCGTAATGAGTTCAAGGCCAGCCTGAGCTATATGAACCCCTGTCACAAGAAACTTCGAGAAAGACATATTGAAACCCTGACCTCTTGTCTTGTGTTTCCCCTCTCTCTCTGTATCCACCTGTTGCTCCAGTGTATATCACTGGGCATTTCATAATTTGGTATAATGCAGGGGTTCACTTGGATCAAAAGAATAGTCAGTTTTGGCTCCCTTTCCCTGCTCTCTTTCCCTTTCTCCTTTCCTCCTCTTCTTGTCTCTCATCTCTTTCCTTTCTCCTTCCCCCTCTTCTTGTATGCTTCCCCCTCCCCCCTCCCCTCTCCCCTTTCCTCATCCCTCCTCTTCACTCAACTACTCACCCCTCCTTCCCCCAGGAAGCTGAGCCAGCACTCTGAGTTTAGCATTAGTAGGTAAGTGAAATACAGGATGTAGCAGCCTCCGCCAGGCCAAGAAAACAATGAGCAGGGTAAGGTGTGTGGAGTGCCACCTCTCAGTGCTCTGTCCCTTCTCTCTCTCTCACTGAAGGATTGCTTCCCTGTCAGCTGCCAGACCCTTAATGTGCTGGCTCAGCTTGCAGAGGATCAGTCACAGCTGACAGGCCCTGCAGCTGCAGGTGTGGTATGCAAGGCTCTGGGAGGTGCCTAGGACATCCTTTATCTGCAGCCAGTTGCTTCTGCAAGGGACCGGCCTCCTTAGAAAGTGGTGAGTGCAGCCTCAGATGCAGACACCGATTCGGACACTTTCCTTTCTTTGGAGCTTCCATGTGTTGCCTTCCACATCCTTGGCCCGGTCTTAGTCACAGCCAGTAACTGGTGCTGCGACATTGGCACTGTGAAATAGAACTGGGCAGAGAGGCCCAGGGGCTGCTTGTGAGCCTCTGTGGGCTTGGCTCCTAACAGTATGGGATGCAGATTGGCCTTGCAGAAGGATGTTAAATAGTATGCTCAGAGGAAGTGCTTGTCGATGCTTCCAATGCCTAATTGGAGATCTAGCTAGGCAATTTTCTTCAGCTTGGCATGGAACGTTCTGGCTGTTTGTAGATGGTGCTTGATTTATACCATGCCAGCTTGGTTTTTGGCAGATCCTCTTTAGTGCGTTTATTCTAGAGTTGGAAACACATCCTAGCTTCATGAGTGTGTGGCTCTTTGAGGAGCTTTACAGCTAGGAGGTGATAGATGGCATTTTCAAGGAAGTAGACATTAACATGGGGTCCTCTTTAATGTATGTTAATAGACATTCGGATGAGTTTATTTTGGTATTAAGGGAGGATAGAAACCACAGGAGACAGAGAGGGAGTTGGCTCGTTGAAGCTCTCTTAGATGCCAAGAAGTTGGCTTGTTTAAACGTCTGCCATCGTTGTACTAGTTTCTATGGTAGTTTCATTATGATGCTGTGATAAAACACTCACTGACCAACAGCAGCTTAGGAGGGAAGCTTATTTGGTTTACACTTCCAGGTCACAGTGCATCAGCAAGGGAGGTCAGGGCAAGAACTCAAGGCAGGAACCTAGAGGCAGAGAGTGCAGCGGAACGTTGCTTCCTGACTTGCTCCTGGATTCAAATTTAGTTAGCTTTCTTTCATAGTCTAGGACCACCTGCCTAGGGAAGGTATCAGATAGAGTAGGCCCCTGCGTCAGTGAGTAACCCAGGAGATCCCATACAGCCACAGGTATGATCAGCAGGCTCGTCAAGGAGGCCTTCTTTCATAGGACAGTAGCTTTATTAGTTTGTTAAGACCAGTGAGGACAATCCATGTTCGTGGGTATGTCTGTTTCTTATATGTTGTTTTTTTTGTTTTGTTTTGTTTTGTTTTCCCCAAGATTGTCTTTTATTGTCTTTTGTTGTTTTCTTTTGGCTGGGTTATCCTTGTGGTTTGACCAGTGTTAGGATCCCTTACTGGTCATATCTTTAGCACCTTTCCTAGCACTCTTCTCGTCTCACTTTTCATGTTTCTCAGGTCTAACTACCTCCTAGTCCTCAATCTGGTCCTGTGTTACCAAGTGTGGATGCTATTCTTCATTGTGCTCGGTCTACAGTTAACATGTGGTCACCTAAGAATGTGATAGCAATGCCTTTAACAACCTAAGAAGCTGGGTAAAAAACAAAAGGCAAATGTTAGATTTGGATATCCAGGGTGGAGAGATTTTAAAGATTTCCTGGTGTGAGAGAATGCATTCTTAATGAACCTGTTACTGTTCCCTTGGGAGATTAAGAAATAGTGTAGAGTATATAAAGAGTATATTGCCCTATAGTCGAAACAAGATGGTCATTAGTCAAATCACCAAGGCACTCTAAGCTTCTTCTTTACATAATCCAGGCACTGTAAACCTCACCGGTATATGGGAAATTATGCTCTTTCTCCTTTTTTGCTGTTTTAAGATAGAGGATGTAAGACACACTCTAATTGCCTTCAGAACTGTTTGCTTTTAATACTGAAATAGCTGTCTAGAGGTCACTGAGGCCTCCTGTAACGTGGAAGCAAGGCTGTCGTGTTATCGGTCCTTTTGGGCTTGCCCTAGATCTGTTGCTCGGTCTGTTCTTCTGCTCTTTCTCCAGAACCCATCCTCCCATAGGGCTGGAGCATTCCCTCCTTCTCCATGATTCCTTTCCTCCTTCCCTCCTATCTCGGTCATCAACACAGGGATGATTCATTCTCTTTCTCTTCCAGCTTCACTTCTCTCCATCCTAGTTGTTTAAGTTCTCTCTCTGCTTCAGTGTTTGCACATTCATTATATGAGCCTCTTACACTTCTTCATCTGTATCCTTATTGATCAATGGATTTCCCTAATGGTATCATACTTTATGTATTTATATGTGTGTGTATGTGCATGTGTATGTGTACACTTACATACCACATGTGTGTAGATACTCACAGAGACCACAAGAGGATGGCATATCCCTTGTGGTCTGGGAATGGATCTCAGATCCTCTTCAAGAGCAGTCAGTGCAAGCTCTTAACCGCTGAGCCATACTCCCAGTTCCTAAACTGCCACATGTTCATTCTCTCTCTCTCTCTCTCTCTCTCTCTCTCTCTCTCTCTCTCTCTCTC